>NC_086098.1:157784383-158100355 GCF_963921235.1 Mobula hypostoma | reverse complement strand
TAGTACATTTCCAACACCTCCCTCCGCTTTCTCGATCTCTCTGTCTCCATCTCTGGAAACAGAGAGACTACTGATTTTTTTAATATAAATCTACTGATTCTTCTAGCTACCTTGACTATTGTAAATTGTCCTGTGATTAGGCTAAAGGGTGGGCTGCTGAGTTATATAGCTCATTGGGCATGTAGGGCTGGTTCTGCACTGTATCTCTAAAAAAATAAAATATACCTCTTCCCAACCTGTCACTTGTAAATATGCCATTTCCATTTCTCAGTTCCTCTCTCTCCACCACATTAGTTCTCAGAATAAGGCTTTATTTTTCAGAACATCTGCGATGTCCTCCTTCTTCAAAGAACAGGGTTTCCCTTTCTCCATCGTTGATGCTGCCCTCACCACATCTCTTCCAGTTCCTGAGCATCTGCCCTCACCCCATCTTCCTGCTGCCTTAAAAGCAATTAGAGTTCATCTTGTTCTTCAAGTCAAGTCACTTTTTATTGTCATTTCGGCCATAACTGCTGGTATAGTACACAGTAAAAACGAGACAACGTTTTTCAGGACCATGTGATGCACCATCAATAACTCCAAAAGACTGGAAGTAGAGTAAATACTGAAAGGCTTTTATTAGCAGTAAAATGTGACCTCCACCATTCTGAGTATCTGCCCCTGGACTGAGAGGAGGAGCAATGGCACAATCCCCTTTATTCAGGGGTCTGTGGGAAGCCACAGCAGCAGTCAGCAGAGGGGTGTGTCCAGACAGGTCACCCAGTTACAACATATATATATATGGTTTACCACATTCACCCCCCCACCTTTTTTAAAAAGAGTCCCGTGGGGTCAAGTGACTGACAATATTTAAAACAAGTATATTTACAGGTTAAGTCTATCAGGCGGTCGAGTCCGTCGCTGTGATCTACGTAGCACCGGTGGTAATTGCACCAGCGACGGTGGTTGTTCTGGCTCCGGCCTGACTTGAGGTGTCAGCACGTTAGGCGTCGGTAATCCCTCGTGCGTGTGTGTCGCGCCCAGTATGGGAGTGTCGTGTGGTGTCTGTGTAGGGCTTGGGGTGCGCGGTGTCTCGTGGGTATATATATTGGTGGATACGGGGTTAATAGTCACCATGGAGTATTCAGGGTAGGGGCCCGGTGCTCCTGGGGGCGCCAGGTCGCGGATGCAGACCGTGTCCTCCTGCCCATCAGGTAAAACCACATAGGCATACAGGGAGTTCACGTGAAGTAAGTGAAACCTCTTGATCATCGGGGAGTATTTATTGCTCCTCGCATGTTTCCAGAGCAGCACTGGCCCTGGGGACGTCAGCCACGTTGGTAGGGTGGTCCCAGTGGTCGACTTTCTGGGAAAAGAAAAGAGTCACTATGAGGGGTGGCATTGGTGGCTGTGCATAACGGGGAGCAGATGGAGTGGAGTGCCTCAGGAAGGACCTCCTGCCAGCGGGAGACCGGCAGTCCCTTTGACCTGAGGGCTAAGAGTGTGGCCTTCCACACTGTGGCATTCTCCTTCTCACCTGTCCATTCCCCCGGGAATTATAGCTTGTGGTCCTACTGGTTGCAATTTCCCTAGCCAGTAGGTATTGGCGCAGCTTGTCACTCATGAACGAGGACCCTCTGTCACTGTGGATATAGCATGGGTATCCGAACAGAGTGAAGAGCTTGCGCAGGGCTTTTATAACTGACGTGGTAGTGGTATCAGGGCAGGGGATGGCGAAGGGGACCCGCGAGTACTCGTCAATAACGTTAAGAAAGTACACATTGCGGTCGGTGGAGGGAAGGGGGCCCTTAAAGTTAATACTTAGTTGCTCAAAGGGGCAGGTGGCCTTGATTAGTTGTGCCTTTTCAGGTTGGTAGAAGTGCGGTTTGCACGCTGTGCAGACTTGGCAGTCCCTGGTCATCGTCCTGATCTCCTCAAGGAAGTAAGGCAGGTTCCAGGCTTTCACCAAGTGGAAAAGCCTGGTGACCCTCGGGTGGCAAAGATCTACATGTAGGGCGTATAGCCGGTCGATCTGCACGCTGGCGCACGTTCCCCGGGATAGGGCATCGGAGGGCTCGTTGAGCTTCTGAGGCCTGTACATGATGTCATAGTTGAAGGTGGAGAGTTCGATTCTCCACCTCAGAATTTTATCATTTTTGATTTTGCCCTGCTGTTGGTTACTAAACATGAATATGACTGCGCGCTGGTCAATCAGCAGGGTGAACTTTTTGCCGGCGAGATAGTGCCTCCAGTGCCGGAGGCGTCACTCTCTACTTGGAAGGGAATGGCCTCATCCACCACATGCGTTGCTGCTTTGGTAATGTCCCCTTTAATGCAGCTGAAGGCCGTGCGGACCTCGGCTGAGAGGGGGAATGTGGTGGACTTGACCAGGGGGCGGGCCTTGTCTGCGTAGTTAGAGGCCCATTGGGCGTAATATGAAAAGAAGCCCAGGCACCTTTTGAGGGCTTTGAGGGTGTTGGGAAGAGGGAGTTCCAACAAGGGGCGCATACGGTCAGGGTCAAGGCCAATGACTCCATTCTCCATGACACACCCAAGGATAGCAAGTCAGGTGGTTCCGAACACACACTTGTCCTTGTTATAGGTGAGATTGTAAGCTTTGGCCGCTTGGAAAAATTTTTGGAGGTTGTTCTCGTGATCCTGCCGGTCGTGACCGCAGATGGTGATGTTATCCAGATATGGGAATGTGGCCTTCAGTTGGCACTGGTCCACCATCCGGTCCATTGCCCTCTGGAAGACAGATACACCATTCGTGACACCGAAGGGGACGCGCAGGAAGTGATAAAGCCTGACGTCCGCCTCGAAGATGATGTAAGGGTGGTCCTCCCGGCGGATGGGGAGCTGATGGTAAGAGGATTTTAGGTCTATGGTCGAGTACACCTTGTACTGTGCTATCTCATTGACCATATCCACTATGCGGGGTAGAGGGTACGCATCGAGCTGCGTGAACCTATTGATGATCTGGCTATAGTCCACGACCATCCTATTTTTCTCCCCGTTCCAAACAACGACCACCTGCGCCCTCCAAGGACTTGTGCTTGCCTCAATGACCCCCTCCCTAAGCAGCCACTGCACCTCCGACTTAATGAAGGCTCTGTCCCCCGCGCTGTACCTCCTGCTTTTAGTTGCCACAGGTTTACAGTCGGGGGTCAGGTTGGCGAACAGTGGTTGGGGAGGGATCCTGAGGGTGGAGAGGCCGCAAGTGGTGTCCGTAGTGCAGCTGTTGGCATGGTGTTGGGTGGGATATGCAGGTCGGAGTGTGGGGGTGGTCGGTAGCGGGGTAGGTGATGTATTCCTACAAAACTGAGGATTTACGACACTGATTGGTGGGAGGGGCCTGTCATACTCCATTGTCATGCTTTTCAGGTGGCTCTGGAAGTCGAGCCCCAATAGCACAGGGGCACACAGTTGAGGCATGACCAGTAATGTAAAGTCTCGATATTTTGTGCCCTGCACCACTAGCATCACTACACAACCCCCCCCCGGATAACTGTTGTATGCGACCCGGAAGCCATGGCGACCCTCTGACTTACCGGCTATATCGCGAGTCCACAATGCTGCACCGTGTCTGGGTGGATAAAACTCTCCATACTGCCCGTATCTATAAACAGGCAGCTTGTCCTGCGCCCCTCCACCAGGATATCCATCATTGACCTTGCGAGCTGGTGGGGAGTGCTTTGGTCGAGGGTCACGGAGGCCAGAGTTGAGTCGCTGTCTTGGTCCGGCGTGGTGGGGTGCCCCGTGAGCACCTGTGGGTCGTAGGCAGTGGGAGGTGGCGCCAACCAAGATGGCTGTCCCCATGTCTCGCACGTGGTGGTGGAGTGCAGGCAAGATGGTGACCCCCATGCCTCGCACGCAGCGCTGCTTGATCCCGCTCACGATTTGGACTTACAGGCCTTAGCGAAGTGGCCTTTCTTTCCGCAATTGGAGCAGGTAGCTTCTCGGGCCAGGCAGCATTTCCGGGGGTGCTTCTCGAGTCCACAGAAGTAGCACTTCGCGGACTCGCAACTGGCAGCAGCCGTGGTCGATTCGCCGGCAGGTTGTGGGGTCTGTAGTGTCCACGAGGCCATCGGGGGATCGCGAGCCTGGAGAGCCTCAGAGTTGTGCAGAGCGGCCTCCAGCATGTCGGCCAGCTCATTCGCCGAATGTAAGGTAAGATCAGCTTGTTCCAGCAGCCGCTGGCGCACATACACTGACCTGGTCCCCGTGACGAAGGCGTCTCTCACTAGGAGCTCCGCATGCTCTTCAGCCGTTAGTTCTCAGCAGTCGCAGGTCCGCACAAGTGTCTATAGGGCCTGGACAAACTCAGCGCTCAACTCCCCGGGCCGCTGCTGCTGCATCGCTAAGCGGTAGCGCGCATAGACGGTGTTTACCGGTAGCAGGTATTGTCTTTTGAGTGCGCTCATTGCACCATCGTAGCTCGGCTGGTCTCTGAGCATCGAGTAGACCCATGGACTGACCCTGGAGAGGAGAACTCTGCGCTTTGCGGTGGACTTGGTCACTTCAATCTCCTCTAGGTATGATTCGAAGCAGGCCAGCCAGAGTTCGAAAGCATTTCCAGCTTCAGGTGTTTGCGGGTCAACGTCTAACTTGTCGGGTCTCAGGACGTGTTCCATGCTTTAAAATTACTGCTAATAAAATTGATGCACCATCAGTAACTCCAAAAGACTGGAAGAAGAGTAAATACTGAAAGGCTTTAGTAGCAGTAAAAAGTGACCTCCACCATGCTGAGTATCTGCCCCTGGACTGAAAGGAGGAGCAATGGCACAATCGCCTTTATTCAGGGGTCTGTGGGAAGAGCTACAGGAGCAGACAGCAGAGAGGCGTGTCCGGACAGGTAACCCAGTTACAACATATATATACGGTTTACCACACCATGGTGCTACATGAAACAATACAAAAACTACACTGAACTACATAAAACAATACAAAAACTACACTAGACTACAGACGTACCCAGGAACTGCATAAAGTGCACAAGACAGTGCAGGCATTACAATAAATAATAAACAAGACAATAGGCATAGTAGAGGGCAGTAGGTTGATGTCAGTCCAGGCTCTGGGTATAAGGAGTCTGATGGCTTGGGGGAAGAAATTGTTCTTACCTATAAACCCATGAGCCTCAGCATCCAGTACATTATTCTTCAATGGCATCCTACAACCAAACACATCTTTACCTCCTCCACACTCTCTGCTTTCTACAGGGATAGCACTTTCCATGATTCTCTTATCCATTCATCCCTCCCTACTGATCTTCCTCCTGGCATTTATCCCTACGAGTTGCTCAAATACTATACCTACCCATTCACCTCCTTGCTCACCACCATTCATGGTCCCAAACAGTCCTTCCAGGTGAAGCAACACTTCACCTGCAAATCTGTTGGTGTCATCTACAGAGTCTAATGTTCCCAGTGTGACCTCCTCTACATCAGTGAGACTCAACTTAGATTGGGGGCCTGTTTTTTTACAGTAGAGAACCAGATGGGCTCTTGTAAATATCTTTGCTGATGAATAAACTCTTCTTGGGCTTCAAGCCAGGTATAGACAACAAATTTAACTGACATTTCAATGACAAACTCTGCCATCTTCATCAGGGATGATGCCTAGGCATGTCTAGTCCAGTGGTATATACACTCCCATCGTCAGACCCTCCTGATTGGTTAATGCTCAACCTCATCCATGGCTTATTGGATCAAATGACTCAGAAACATGCCACAATGAGGAGGATCTTAAGTGTGAAATACAAAACCTCCCAGATTTATATAAGACAATGTATGATTGATATTTTGGAGTATCACTAGATTCATTTAGTAGACTTTGCATCACTTAAAATGTTGGTAAATTGAGAAAGAACCTAAAATATAAAAGAATGTGATTGAAGATGTAGGTGATACAAGTCAATGATTTGCATTCCAACATACATCATAGTAACACACACAAAATGCTGGATGAACTCAGCAGGCCACACAGCATCTATTGAAAAGAGTAAACAGTCAAAATTCAGGCCAAGACCCTTCTTCAGGACTGCCTCACAGCATACATCACAGCAAATTATGCCATATATTGTTGGAAAGATAATCCAACCATTAGGCTGTAAATAGCCAAGGAAAATTTCCAGAACCAGCCAGGGAAACATCTCCATCTTCCTTACCTGACTAATTAGCTCAACCTATGGGCTAGTACTTAACTCACCTCTTTGGTTTGGCATCTTGTTTAAAAGTAGCAACTCGTAAAGAATAATGCGCATACATCATGTCCACTCACCCCAAAATGTATCAATCTACAAGTTAAGTGAAGTATCAAGGGAACACAATTGTAAATAGAAGAACAGATAGATAATAAAATGTTCTATTGGTACTGAAATACTGATTTACAAAATACTCAACCATTTAAACACACTCCAAAAAATTTCAGATTGCTACTGCTCATTTGATTAGCTTTGAAAAGATTATTTTGTTTCTAGGTTTTTGACATATGCTACCAACATTTGATAAACAAATGTTCTCCTGTCAATTATAATGACGTCAACCATGACCCTGAAGTCACTTCAATACAAGTTTACTCAGCTGCTGCTTCAATAATAGAGAATGGTTTAATTTACAGGAAATAATATTAAAATGAATATTTTGATACTAAATCATAATGTTTGTGAAATCATAGTAAACTTTATCATCATCAAAACAATTTTTAACAAAACCCAGATTTAGTAATCATCTCATTTTCTCTGCATTTCCATTGACTAGAGAATTCAAATGGTGACATTGGCACACCTAGTTGGAAAAAATCTTCTGTGCCTCGCTACATAAGCCTTCTCAATTTGCATTATTGGATTATAATCATTAACCCTTGGTGCTGCAGATATGTTTTGCTTTAGCTTTATTGACGCTTTTTCGAGCAGTAAAAGTTCTAACAAACCTGTCTTGCTTTCCAAAGTCAGCATAATCAACTGGACAACTTCATTAATAATACCAATAGTAAACTCGCTGAGCTACATTTAATGGTCTAGGCTGCTTTATTAAGTAACTATTAATGAACTAATTCTTTATTTGAATAATCAAAATGATAAAGTTGGTGAAGGGTCTTGGCCCAAAACTTCGGCTGTTATTCCTTTCCATAGATGCTGCCTGACCTGCTAAGTATCTCCACCATTTTGTGTGTGTTGCTCTGGAATTCCCGACCTACAGAATCTCTCGTGTTTATAATACAAAGCTGAACTGCTTTTCCAGTACAGCTTTGCACGAATGTGGAGAAAACCTATTCTATCAATTAAACTCATCTTCACGCTGCTATAGACTGGAGGAGTGGGAGCTTCCCTTTGGAGATTCCTTATTTTACAGAAATGGAGAAAACGATAATAATTTTTGACAAAAAAATGATACAGAGTGGTTCTTTTTTATGGTTACATGCTCCAGATGGAATCATTGATTTACAATACAACACTCAATCACATTTGTACCCATTGCATTCAGAAGCAAGAGTGATGATGAGCTAACAGTGTTTGTCCTTGTGATGCTGTACGAAGTTAAGTTAGGATAAAGTGCTGACAAATATTCATGCCATCTTGGAACTTATACTATGGATTTTTTAAATTTTTTAATAAACAGTAATAAATTATCTTCTCACCATCATGGTCCAAAACAAAATTTTGTCTTAATTTGGCAATTTTATAGTGGTTGAAGTACAAATATACTGCTTCTGTTGTTATGCAAACATGCCATACTTTGAAGTTTTAATGAAGGAATCAGTATGTAAAGTACAGACACTAGAGTATGCTAATTCTCAAACTGCATGTGTAACATAGCAAGAATGAAGATGAAATAAATAAAAAAAGTCTAAATTAATCACTTAACAAGCAACTGGCTGAGCAGACTTTGACATTTCCATTGCTGTAAATCTTTGTCCATTGGGCACATTATTTGGTGCAATGATATTGCTAAAGGACTAGTGGATTTTTTGATCTAAGGACAGCTTTATATTTGGAACAGTTGTTTTAACTCACCATCTTTAGAATTACACCACTCAAAAAAGAATTGTTGACCAAACAAACGGTTGTTTAAGATGTCTCAGAGATCTAATCTAACATTTCTATGCACATTGTGGGCAGTGGGCAAATTAAAATACAACTTGTAATGGAGATTTGTAAGAAAGAAGAACTTGTACGCATTTAACATCTTTCACAATCTGGTATTGAGACATCCTTTCAAGTGTCATCTGGTGTTAGGCAGGAAAATAGCAATGAAGTATTGTGTGATTTTTCAGCTGTATAGGAATGAAACAATGAGTTTTAAGGATTACTGATGCTTGAACTAGTTATTAAGATTAGTTTGGAGCATCTGTCCAACCAAAAGATGGTCCAAGGAAGCACATGTGCAGAGTCAAGGACAAGGTTACCTAACAACATACAAAGCAAAGATACAGAGGAGAAACAAGACACTCAGAGAGCAAACTGACAAATACAGCACACTGGAATTCAAAGTAATACATGCAAAATCATTTTCAAATCCTTGACCAGTTTACTACTGGAACCTGCCCCTAGAGACTGTAACCATTCGATGTTGAACTGATGCTATTTTGCTTGGTTTTAATTATTTTTGGTTTTGAGCAGGGCTGGAAGACTACAATTGTTTGCATTCCTGATTCTCCCTCTTAGTGCTATTCTGCTCCTGCAGTTCAAAAAGCAACAGAGAGTGCTGATGATAAACCTAGCCTGGTGGATGCAGTCAGCTGACAGCACATTAGGAGCTAATGGAACTGCCTTTACATTGTTACAAGCAATGGGTAACAGGCTAACAGGATGGTTGCTGTGCAGCTGACTGTTGTAAAATTTCAGTAGTGGGTTACTGATAGATATTATCACAGGTAACATGAAAAATATTATCATGAGTAAAGTGAAATGCATCCGGCATCATCTCCACAACAATGGCAATATTACTTCATAAATAACTTGTAACTTAATATGTACAACAATTTTTTTCCGAAAACTGTGGTGTTAAAAAAATCCGTGCAAAACCTAGAGATTTTCCCTTCCTGTAGCAGAACTTGACCGTGTGGCAATTGCTGTGATATTGAATGACAATTGTTTTTATTAGTGATGGTCATCTTGCCAGCTGTCATGGTACAGAAACTCTGCCATGTTTGATGTAAGAAAGAAAAAAGTCTATTGTATCATCTAAGAAGCAGGATGGTGCTTATGAATTGACTTAACACATGAGAAATGTGGTGAATTTGGAAGGAAAATGCATTCACTGAGGTATTAAATCATTCAATCATTCGGATCCATAATGTGAGTAATGGCACATGACTATCAGGGAATTTTAATGCTTCCTAACCAACAGAAAAATCAATTACACAAGAGATCCTGCACATGCTGAAAATTCAGGGTAATACAAATAAAATGCCAGAGGAACTCAGCAGGTCAGGCAGCATCTATGGAGAAAAATTTACAGTCCAGGTTTCAGATTGAAATGGTGGGGGCAAGTGATAGGTGAAACTAGGTAGGGGGATGAAGTGAGAAGCTGGGAGGTGTTAGATGGAAATGGCTGAGGAGGAAAGAATATGATAGGAGAGTAGATCTTGGAAGAAAGGGAAGGATGAGGCGCATCAGAGGGAGGTGATCGGTAGGTGAGAAGAGAAGAGGCAGAATAGAGAATGGAAAAATATATCGAAAGGGGAGGAATGAGAAACTAACGGAAATTAGAAAAATCAGTGTTCATGCTACCAGGTTGGAAGCTACCCAGACAGAATTTGAGGTGTTGCTCCTCCAACCTGAGAGTGGCCTCATCATGGCAGTAGAGGAGGCCATGGACAGGCATGCTAGAAGGGATTGGAAAGTAGAATACAATACTTCCCTGGCATTGCTCTTTTAAGCAACAAAACTCTGCAGATGGGAAAGATAATCCACTTAACTGTTTTAAGAATTTTTGAAAATGGATATCCCATTAGCCAAAATTTACTGAGTAGTAAACCACTGTAAATTTCCTGCTGGGTAAAATAAGATTTGCATAAGAGTAAGTGAAAACATTTACCTATGTAGTGCTGCGTTAAGGGAACAGTCTTCTGGGCCTTATGCAAAACATGGTGGCCATTTAAACTTGACTTCCTCTTCCCTCCCAAAAATAACCTTCCCAAAGCGGAGAATCTTCTATAGTGGCAATTTTGTTCCCTCAACTACCCAGATACCTTCTGCCTCTTGCTGACATATTGCTACTTATTGTCTGTTTTGAGTGGGTAGCTGATTGTAATAAAGGGAGACCCAGCAGCTGGAAAACATCCAATTCTCTAACGCCGGCTGATAGCTGCAACTCACATTTGTCTCAGTCATGTAAAAATTGGTCACAATTAAAATAAGTTTTCTTGGTCTTTAATACATTTGACAAACCTTTCTTAGAATTTATTGATATTATGTACATCTTTCAAATGATTATTGACATTTCAAAGAGCTTAGTTTCTATGCAATTTTGCATACAGTAATCCAAGGCTCAATCAACAGTCCAGGTTTATTGTAGTAAATTCGATTTTTTGCAGTAACCATAAAACCAGCATCTATTCAGTAGCTTAAGATTTAAGGGAAGTTTTCTCAATGCCATATAAAACATATGATTCTGTTTTCAAGAAGAGATATTTTAAAAAATCATTAACTTTCATTTCTGGGATTTGAAAATCTGTAGCCTATTTTTCTCCTTCAATTAGTCATTTCAGTTTAGAATCCAAAGGAAAAGTATCCTAATGATTCATTTTTGTTTGTTTGGCAGATAGATTTGTCACTGATGGTTATGCACGCCATTCAGGTTTGAGGTAATCGAATCAGAAAACTGTGCAATTCCTCTGTGCACTTGCTACCACTCCCAAGACAGTGACAGATATAAGGGAGAGGGAATTGAGGCTACATGGACATGCCTGTCATCTCTAGAAGGAATGGATACTGAATAATGATGTCCAGTTTGAACAGGAATTTAACAGAAACTACATTGCTGAAAAGGGAAAGGCATTCCATCAACTGGAATAAGCCATTTTTCTTACATAAAGGAGGGGAATGCCATGAAATCTACTGAGTTCTGGACCTGCAAGTGGTTGCTGCACTTCTTTGCTCACCCCTGCTGAGACTGACTGAATTGGTACTTGCCTGTTTGATCATCTGACATTGCTTTTACTTTAGTGTGAGGTGCACGGTATACCTGACAAGCCTACTGCAGCAACCACTGCAGCTTTCAAGAAGTACAGTCTCCCTTCAGCCAACCACATCACAAGGAACATGGGATGTCGTCAAAGCTCTGAGGAGAAGGAGGCAGCAAGGCGTTCCAGGAGGATTGATCGGCATCTCCGCTCAGAGAGTCAGCGTCAGCGCCGTGAGATCAAACTCCTGCTGCTAGGAACCAGCAACTCGGGCAAAAGCACCATTGTCAAGCAGATGAAAATTATCCACAGTGGCGGGTTCAACTTGGAGGCATGCAAGGAATACAAGCCCCTCATTATTTATAATGCTATAGACTCTCTTACACGCATTATCCGTGCACTAGCCACCCTCAAAATAGAATTCCATAACCCAGACAGAGCTTATGATGCTGTTCAACTCTTTGCTCTGACTGGGCCTGCTGAGAGCAAAGGAGAGATTACACCTGAACTGCTTGGAGTAATGAAGCGCTTGTGGGGTGATCCTGGCGTCCAGGAATGCTTCTGCCGGTCCAACGAGTATCACTTGGAAGACAATGCAGCCTACTACCTGAATGATCTTGACAGAATTGCAGCAGCTGACTACATCCCAACTGTAGAAGATATTTTACGTTCAAGAGACATGACCACAGGCATAGTGGAAAACAAGTTTACTTTCAAAGAGCTGACATTTAAAATGGTGGATGTGGGAGGGCAGCGGTCTGAACGGAAGAAATGGATTCACTGTTTTGAAGGGGTTACAGCAATAATTTTCTGTGTGGAGCTGAGTGGATATGACCTGAAGTTGTATGAAGACAACCAAACAGTAAGTCATTGTCTTGTCTCTTGTCTTTTTTTTACAGATCTTTCATTTGGTTAACATCAGTTACTCTGCTTCATCAGGTATTGTTTTAGAACTAATTATAACTTTGATGTTAATTTAATAATAATCCAGGTACATAACAGGAAGGCCAGTCAAACAACTAAAGGTTCATTAAGATTACTTGAACTAATTTTTCTTATGTTTCAGTTTAAGTTGATTTTTGCCAAATCATAGTGAACAATTACAATTTTCCCCTAAGTCTCTTAAGTTTAAGTTGCTGCATGTGATCAATAGATGCAGTAATACTGTAACAAGTGTATCAAGTATCTTGTGATAGTCTCCTCGACTATCCTCAGTTTAGAAGAATGTGTAGTTTTCTGCCAACTACAACACTGCAGCTGGATGTTCAACCTCATACGAAGTCATCAAGGGCCAATAAGTTAAATAGATGGGATTCAGTTTAAAGAAAGCATTCAATCTCAGAAATGCTGGCTGCAAGTTAGGCCAGCTGAATAGTTGAAACAAATCAATGTTCTTGAACTTAGGTATTAATGTTCATTATCATGTGTTCCAGTTCAATTTGCAAAAGTGCTCCAGATTCCATATATAAATTTTTAGAAAATCAATTTTCTGGTGTTTAACCTGGTAGTTGTACAAGTAATTCATGAAAAATTGGTATTCAAAATTATTTATTTTCATTTGAATAAGCCACTTAGTATTTTTATTGTTTCTAATTATTTTATTTACAGTGCTTCACTCTCAGATGAGTTCCATTGTTATAAGCGCTGAAATATTGCTCATGTGAGGGAATACTCATTAAATGAGATTAATTCAGTCTAGTATTTTACCGTGAAAGGTTGGTGCAGAGGCAGATGTGAAAACTGGAGCTTTCTGCTTGTGAAAGAGTTAAGCAGCACACTTAGTTTCTTATCAAATGTTTCATGCACCATTTGCTAGATGAATAGAGATTAGTCCTAGTCTGCTGAGTTTTACTGTTACACATTACAGTAACTATTACCATGGTTACCGAAATGGATAAGTCTAGGTGAAGGATTAAACTATGATCAATTTGGTGTTTCTACTTGGGAGGCCACAGTTCCTTTTATGAATAAACATCTTAACTGCACCCACATACACTTTGTCTTTTCCTTCTCCTTTCCCACACCACCAATAACCCCTAACATTTGCTTACCTTGGCTTGTTCCAATCTAGATGGTTGCTATAGCACCTGTTTCTCAGAGCAGCATGGTGACAATCTCCCATTTCCCAGCAACCAGCTAATCAGCCCTTAAACCTTGGTTACCAAAAATCATTGTTCATGGTTGTACTATCTTACATAAATTCAGGACTTATTTCATGAATATTGAAGACTCTATGGCCTTGACACCCGGTTCATGTAATCTGCAGAAAGCATGATAAATTATCCTCTAACACAAAAATAAAAATCAATGAATAATTGTGGATGCAAATGGTCACATATATCTGTTCAACTCTATTCTTTGGGTTTTAGTAATATGCCATGTAAATCAGCATATAGTGCCATATGCTATCAATGATTATTCATAGCCATCTGTATAGACTACATCCCTAGAACTAATTTTATTGATTTAATTAGTTTGTACAGAAGGTGATGGATATATGAGACAGAACATGCACGGTGGAGAATATAGTGTGGTTATATTCCTGAGAAATGAGGAAATATCTGGTAGGAGAAAAAATTAATATGAATGATCTAGCAGAGGTGGTAGTTTTAACCACTAACAGCTTAATAGACTGGAATGACATACATTGTCCTATGTATTCTATTATTTCTGATATTCTTGATCAAATAGCGGAAAGTGCAGCATGGAAGACAATTGTCCTGCTCATTGTACCTATACTCTCTGCTATTGTTATAACAAAATCTAAAATAGAAAGGACCGTATTTAGTTCCAAAGTGATTGAGTCCAATTTTCAAATAAACATCTGGGTAATTCCAAGCAGTTGTGCCGCTTTTAACCATAAGGGTAATAAATATAGATGTTCGAATGAGGAACTTGATCCAGATTTATCTGATAGCAAGGAGTCAGTAGATAAGGCAGATGTGAGTGAACAGTGAAATCCGGGAGATACAGATCTTGACATAAGCTCAGCTACGCTGGAATTGAGAACTAATGATAAGCTTAGTGTAAAAGCATATGCAGGAGTACAATGAGTTTGAAAGTAGAAATACAAGGTTGAAAACAAACACGTTGAGTAAAGGTGCAAACTATTCAGAACTGTCATAAAGTCTGCAGGATGAAAAGCTATTCCTGTGTGCCTTATTAAAATTTTCATTGAATAGATACAAAAAAATTGAAAACAAGAGAAAAAAATGATTGCATAGAACAGCAGAGAGAAGTGTAAACGGTCAGAAATTGGGGTAGTTGAAATTATATTTCAAATTTGTACTGAATAATTTGCATAATTAACATTTAAAATAGAAATTTTTTTAGCATGCTAGATTAGTTTCGAGGTAGTGTTGAGGAAGCAGGGAGTCTGTAGAAGGATTTAAATATCTTGGGAGAATGGGCAAAGAAGTAGCAAGTTGAATATAGTGTAGGGAAGTGTATGGTCATGATCTTTGGCAGAAGGAACAAAGGCGAACACAATTTTCTAAATGGGGAGAAAATTCTAAAATCAGAGATGGAATATCCTAAAGGTTCACTTGCAGGTTGAGTGGTGGTAAGGAAAGCAAATGCAATGTTAGCATTCATTTCAGGAAGACTAGAATAGAAAAGCAAGGATATAATGCTGAGGCTTTATAAGGAATTTATCAGAGCACACTTTAAGTATTGTAAGCAGTTTTGAGCCCATTATCTAAGAAAGGATGTGCTAGCATTGGAGGGAGCTCAGAGAGGTTCATGACAATGATCCCTCGAATGAAAGAGTTAATATAGAAGGAACATTTGATGGCTCTGGGCCTGTACTTGCTGGAGTTTAGAAGAATAATGGGGGATCTCATTAAAACCTATCAAATATTGAAAGGCCTAAATAAAGCGGATTTGCAGAGTATGTTTCCTGTTGTGGGGGAGTCTAGGACCAGAGGGCATGGCCTCAGAATAGAAGGACATCCCCTTAGAACAGACATGACAAGGAAGTTCTTTAGCCAGGAGAAGGTAAATCTGTGGAATTCAATGCCACAGACAACTGTGGAGGCCAATACACAGGGTATATTAAAAGCGGAGGTTGATAGGTTCTTGATGAGTAACGGTGTCAAAGGTTACGGGGAGAAGGCAGGAGAATAGGTTGAGAGGGATAATAAATCAGCAATAAAGCAATGGTGGAACAGATTAGATGGGTTGAATGACCTAATTCTGTTCTTATATCTTCTGGTCTTATTAAAAAAAATTCTTGGTACATTTCAGTGATAATTTGATACCCTTTTATTAATATAACTGCAAACAGGCTTAAGCATTTTTAATTCGAGTGTCTAATCCTTGACTAGTGACTAGTTCAGTTTTAAATAATTAAAATGACTTTGAAACAGTCCATTGAACCATATATTATTTTCATTGCTATATCCCAGCAATCTTCTTAGTAAATTGTTTTTTTTAATGTTAAATGTGAATTCCTGTAGCAATGCACTTCAAAAATAAATTTTATTTTAAATATTTTGAAGAATGACGGCAAAATGTGTAAGTAGCAGAAACACTCCAAGGTCATTATTGCAGCATAAAGCTGTAGCTAGCTTTGAGTGCCTTTGACTTTTGATAACAGTACTTTTACGCTAGTGTTAAAGATCATAAATTCAATTAATTCATGAAATAACCTTTAAAATCCACTGATTTATTTTCCTGCAGTGATTTTTTTTTACTCAGGCTGCAAAGATAAAACTCGCATGCTAATTAAACTCTACCCATTTATCAACATCCATTTTTAAGATTAGATGAACAATGTGAATTTCTGCAATAGTTCTTGTGTACATAAATCCCCAAGAGTCTTTCAGAAGAGTAAGTAAATACCACGTAACAATGAGAAAAGCAACTATAGAAATTGGATGAGAGCTATTTAGGCACACTAATGAGGTTATGTGTGGTGGGCTAATGAGAAACTCATTTGAATTATGCTACTTCAAACACGAGGTTCAAAGCACCAATGCTTTACAGATGTAGAGTGCAAAAGTAGATCTGGTAAGTATGGGCCTGGGTGAAGATACAGGTTTCCCCCGCCATCCGAAGGTAGAGCGTTCCTATGAAACGGTTCGTAAGCCGAAATGTCGTAAAGCGAAGAAGCAATTACCATTTATTTATATGGGAAAATTTTGTGAGCGTTCGCAGACCCAAAAATAACCTACCAAATCATGCCAAATAACATCATAAAACCTAAAATAACAGTAACATATAGTAAAAGCAGGAATGATATGATAAATACACAGCCTATATAAAGTAGAAATACTTTTCCACAATCATTACTGAACTGTTCTCCGTAGCGAAAATCTCACGCAAGCGCTGTTGGCAAAAACACGGCGCAAGCGCTGTCCAGTAATCTTTAAACTATGAAGCTGCCAAATCATACCAAATAACACGTAAAAATACACAGCCGATATAAAGTAGAAATAATGTATGTACAGTGTAGTATCACTTACCGGAATTGGGACAGCGCAGAGCACACGGATGATGGCGTGTTAGACTGAGTCGTCGCAGGCTGGGTGGTGCAGTGGCCCCACCCTCCAGGCCACCAACCGATACATTGCCGTGAAGCACACAGGGGTCCAGCGGTAGCCAGGACGCACACAGCACATCATTAAGAGAAAGCCGAAATAAACATGCTAATTAATTACGTGCTGCCCGACACGTAATTGTCGGCTCAGATCAGTGCCAATTGCCGATTGCATCGCCTTTGATCTGGGCCGACAATTACGTGTGGGGCGGCACCTAACTAATTAGCATGTTTATTTCGGCTTTTTTCTTAAAGATGCGCTGTGTGTCTCCCAGCTACTGTTGCATTCTCCGCGAATCGGTACAGTACCTGTCCCCGTCCTGGGTGTTGGGGTGGTGGGACACTAGGGCGTCATCTCATCGTCGATTAGGGCAGGCAGCTCATCTTCTCCTATGACTGCCCGCCTCGATGTCGAAGGTCGAGGTTTGTCATCTGCTGTGGCTGATGTGGAAGGCTTGCTTGACTGCTGAGCCTCGTGCATTTTTCTATCATACAGTTCTTTGTAAGGACTCAAAGAATCTTGCAAATATTCCCTAAACTTACGTACCCTTCCAAAATTTAAGTGGTACTTTATCATTACTCATTCGGTTTCGATTGTTATCCTTTCCTCTTCCAATTGCATCAGCTCTTCATCTATCAGTTGTTGGTCATGGGATGCAAAAACCTCTTCAACATCATTTCGTCAGCTTCCACAAGCCAAACTCACTTTGTCCTTGCTTCGTTCACCACGATCAAAACGCTTAACTATGTCTAGTTTTACGCTAAATGTAACACCCTTACGAGCTCTTCCAGGCTTTTCCAACACCATAGAACTCATCTTGCAAACGACTGCTCAAAAGCTCGTGTTAAAGCAATGCTGGCGAGAATGCCGTTCCGAATCCAGGGAGAGCGGCTGCTCGGGGCGCGCGCTACTTTTTATCGCGCGTTGAATTTTTTTCGTAACAGTGAAAACACCTTCTGAAAGCGAAAACAGGGTACTAATGTAGGTCTTTCATAACAGTGAGGTTTCGTAAAGCGAACGTTCAAAAAGCGGGGGACACCTGTATTTGGGAAGCTGGGCAGAAATCATAAGAGAAAGATCATTGGCTACGAAAGCAAGTGTTGGCTGTTCATGGCCAGTAACACCTTCCACATGGATATTAACACCATTGACTGTTGATTCTCTGAGTATGATATCTTCCTGGATATTCTGTACTACCTTGATCCAGAAAACCTTGCAATGATTCACTGAAGAGGGGTCCAGACCCTTTTAGCTTAGAGAGAGCGTCTACAGTGAAATCATTCATTCCAGCCAGATGAAGAATTAATTTTAAGTAAAGGAACCTAACTTACCCTGTGCCTAAATGCTCATTCAAGTCTCCTTTACACGTCACCAAAGCAGGCCTCACAAATATTCTGAGGCCAACTTCTGCATGTGTGCCCTGTACTCTCTATGGAGCCTACATTTGGAGCATGTAATGCACACTATAGGAGATGTCCAGTCTTCTCTGAATTTATATATCCGACTGAGAAGAAAAATTTGTAGACTTGATAAACTTACTGTATTTTCCTTTGATTTTCCCATGATTTTCCTGTGCAAATGATGCTTCATTGGACTTGAATGATTAAGGTAGAAGAATTTGGAATGAAATTGAGTCATAGTGGAAGAAGTTTCCTGAAAGCTGCAAAGATAGATTGGAGGAGGACATGAATACAACCACCAAAAGGGAGACACCAACAGGGGGCAGAAGGAACCAGCAAAATATGTAAAATCTGAATGGCTGAAAGATATTCATGTGGCTTCAGTTATGAGGTAGTATAGTGATGTAATATATTCCAATTTGACCTTCATGATGTGAATGGAGCAGAAGTAAAATTCCAGGTATATCTCAGTATGAGAGCTGAACATTTAAAAAGCATAATTATCACTAGTTGGCACTGGACATACTCCACCTAATTAAGGTATTGCAGCTGGATTAAAATCAATATTTTGAATCCTCAGAAATTCCATTAATTTGAGCTTAGATTTTTCAATTACCCTTATGTCCCATTAATGAAGCATCTAGTGTTGCGAAGTCTTTATGCTATTACTTTGATTCAGTTTGGAAACATTCCCATTTTATGGTTAGAAAGTTCGAGCCCTATTATGGATTTAGTACATTATTCAATTTGGCTCTTCAAAAGTACTTTGGAGATGCTATCTTTTGACTGAGATCTAAGACTGAGATCCCTTCTAATGAAAACATAAGAAAAGGAGGATTTGGCCATTCAGCTCCATGTTCCTGTTCTAAAAATCATTCAGATTATTGTTTGTCTTTCACCTCAGAGTCACTTTCTTGCATTAACTCCATATCCCTTAATTCCCATAATATCTAAAAAATATCAATCTCTTTCTCAAACGTAGTCAGCAATTGAAACTCCACAGCCTCTTTGAGTAATGAATCACAAAGATTCATTCACCTGCGAGAGGAATTTCTCTCAGGTCTCTTAATGGCCAACTACTTATATTTGAGATCTGTGCTATTGGACATTGCAGCTAGAGGAAAACAGTTCTACAATATCCTGCTAAACTCCAGAAGAAATCCATACATTTCAACCTTCTCAGGTGTAAAACATCCTACAGCACAATTCAAAAAACTTTCTTCTAGTCACTTGCCTATTACTGGGTTTTCTCCTGGTCTACAATTAGTCTATATTGCCATCTGAACCAACATCATTTGCAGGGACTTGTAATATGGAAAAAATATTTTGTGGACAACTACAAAGATGATAAATTGGTGCACAAATTCAGGTTTTATACATAACTGTACCAAATATTTATTTTGACATTCTGAAGTGCACACTCTATTTAATAAATATATAATTAGGTTCTAAGACAATAATTTTGTAATGCATAGTGGCTGCACAAATATTCTGAGAGAGCTGTGGACACAGCTCAGCACATCATGGACACTGTTAGCATACTTGTTGTCTCAGTAAAGCAACCAGCATAATCAAAGACCCACCATCCAGGAGTCACCCCTTCCACTGGGCAGCCATTAAGCTGAAAGCACGTACCACCATGCCTAAGGACAGCTACTATCCTGCTATAAGACTACTGAATGATTCCCTAGTGCGATAAGGTAGACTCTTGATCTCACAGTCTACCTCATTATGGCCTTGCACATTACTGTCTGCCTGCACTGCACTGTAACTGTGAAGCTTTATTCTAGATTCTATTAGTGTTTTTTTTTGTTACACTAGCTCAATATGCTGATGTGTACAAATTATTTGTATGGATTGCATGCAAAACAATGTTTTGACTATACTTCAATAATAATAAGTCAATTTAATTCCCCAGATACAGTAGCCACACCTCCACGGTATCATAATGAATAGCATAAAAAGCACACCAGTATAACAGGCAAGGGCAATTAGTAAGAGAAGAGAGTGAGGGGAAACTAGATCTGCTGTTGGAACAAATATATGTAGGTACATTATACTTTTGAATTTAATATTACTGCAGCTTTTTGTATGTTCATCAAGCTTCCTAAACCTGAAAAGACATTATGTATAAGAATAAATGAAAACTAAACTACAAGAATCTAAGAAAAATAACAAATAGTAATTACTAACTCTAATGTTTGGCTTCAGAATAGTTCAACAAATCTGCTGGTAGCATCTCTTTTTAGTTTGTTTAAAGAATAAAGGTTTGAAATCCTTGGGCTACCAAGGAAGTGGTAGCCTAGTTATATCAATTGTTGACCAGGGGCATGTATAGGTTTCATCCTGGGTACAATGTATATAGGCTGACATCATCTCACTGCCATATAACAAATTTGCCTGTGGTCGATCATCTATAAAATCAGTCTTGTAATCTAAATTACTCTGCTCTTCCAGTTGATTATAGCAAAATAAAAGCTGCATCCTGGATGTAATGAAAAGAAAATTTGATCTGACAAATCATATATTCAGTGGCCACTTTATTAGGTGCACCCGCACACCTGGTCATTAATACAAGTACCTAATCAGCTAATCGGCAACAACTCAATACGTAAAAGCTGCAGACGTAGTCAAGAGGTTCAGTTGTTGTTCAGACCGAACGGCAGAATGGAGAAGTAATGTGATTTAAGTGACTCTGACCATGAAATAATTGCTGTTGCCAGATAGGGTGGTTTGAGTATCTCAGAAATTGTTGCTTTCCTGGTATTTTCACACAAAACTGTCTCTAGAGTTTACAGAGAATGATGTGATAAACAAAAAAAACACCCAGGAAGTGGCAGTTCTGTGGGTGAAAATGCCTTGTTAATGAGAGAGGTCAGAGGGGAATTGCCAAACTGGTTAAAGTTGACAGGAAGGTAACATTAACTCAAATAACCACGCGTTACAACAGCGATATGCAGAAGAGCATCTCTGAGCACACTACACGTCAATCTTTGAAGTGGTTTTTCCGCTACCACGGCATCAGAAAACCACACCAGCTTCTACTCCTGCACTTAATAACATGGCCAATGAGTGTATATTTCTTAAATAGCATTTTGTCGATGAATGGGAAATATTGACACTATAATCTATCTAAATCAATGCACACAGATGCTTACACTAGACATAAGGAATTCTGCAGATACTGAAAATCTTCAGCAACACACACCTGATGCTAGTGAAACTCAGCAGGTCAGGCAGCAACTCTGGCAGAAAATGAACAGTCAATGTTTCAGACGAAGACCCTGAATCAGGACTGGAAGGGAAGGAGGCAAAAGCCAAAATAAAAAGGCAGGGGGCAATTACTCAAAGGATTCTTTTAAATTTAGATTTGTAATCAGATTAATCTCTGTTAAAATAACCTATGGAATTCCTACACATTTGTTAGATTTTCTGAGCTAATTCACAAGAGAGTACCAAAGGCATACTGCAACATATTATTACCCCGTACAATGAATATATCACATGGTAGGAGGCAAGAGTTCTTCTGCCATAGTTTTTTTTAACTGCTTTCATTTACAATGCTTCATAAGTGTGTTTCTTCTGAAAATAAAGGATGGAGAAAATATTTTGCGTTTCCGTAAGACTTTTTGACAAGCACAGGACATTACAAAGTACACTATGGCCAATGAGGTTACATTTCCAGTGATAATGATGTGATGTGATAATGTAATCATAATTGCTAATATCTCCACAGCAAGTTACCAAGAAACTCCAGTTATTAATAACCAAATAATCTACTTTGAGGAATTGATTGAGGGATAAGACTAGCTGAGACTCTGGGAGAACTCCCTCCCAAAAATTTAGTGTATTAACTATCACAGCAATATTTTGTGCTACTTCCATCCTCTCATTATAACATTTTGGAACCAATATTTAAATTTTAAATTATTATAATTATTTTAAATTAATAATATATAGAAAGGAAATATGTTTTAATTTATACTATCTTTCTCATATAAATCCAGTTTTAGTTCTCAATAGGTTAATCTCAAGAGACAAACTTGGTATTCAACAAATTGTTTAGTGGCAGACTGCCATGATTAACCCCCATAGTTTCCTGCAAGTGCAGTGCTTGGACATATGTGCATCCCAAAACAAAAAAAAAATCTGAATTTTCTTAGCCAATAAATCTATCAGAACACTCACTTCAATATTACTTATATTGTTATTAAAATTATAATTCTCAAAGTAAATTATAAAAGTTAAGAAAATTAGTTGCTTTGTTACAATGAGCTAATCCTCTAGTGTCTGCTTTAATCAGAAAAGTAACACAAACAATTACACATGGATAAGATAACATTGTTTTTAAATTGTTGTGAGTTGCTAGAAAGGCTTATTTTGAATAACCAGCACTGTGCAGACATGAAAAAACTTCTTTCCAAAATTTTACAATATCAAGTATAAGATCAGAGAGTGGGCTTGTTATACAAAGACAGATATAACACATTGGGCTTATAATCTCTTAGGTTTAGATATCATTTAATTGAAACATGCAGAATTCATATGGGTTTGACTAGATCGGTGCAATGATGATGTTTCTCCTGGCTGGGGGACCTGGAAACAGAGACCACAGTCTCAAGAAGCATTGGTCATTCAGGACAGGGGTATGAGAAATTTCCTCACCGAGAGTATAGTGAAGAATACAATGTATCCTCATAATTTGATAACCAAGAAGACCAAAGTTCAAAGTAAAATTTATTATCAGAGTACATATATGTCACCTCATACAACACTAAGACAGACATCCCACCTCTCCCGGAAGTTCCCGGAGTCTCCCACATATTAATAGTGGCTCCCTGATGCCCGCAAATTATATACAATGTCCCAGAAATTGATTTTTTTGAGAGTGAGCATGAGAGAGCGCACGAGAGAGAGCGAGAGAGCGAGCGCAAGAGCAAGAAAGCAAGCGCGAGAGCATGAGCACAAGTGAGAGTGACGAGAGAGAGCACGAGAGAGAGAGAGCAAGAGCAAGAGTGAGAAAGCAAGTGCGAGAAGGCGAGTGTGAGTGAGAGCGACCATGAGCGAGAGAGTTCCAAAAAAAGTCAGAGTGGCTGAGTGTTCCAAAAAAAGAAAATATAAAATGTACGTCACCCCAGACTACATTAAAGTGTACCCCTGCCTAATAGGGGTCAAAAATAATGACAGTGTTGCTCGCTGCACTGTTTGCAACAGTGACTTTTCTATTGCCCATGGTGGTTTAAGACTATAAAAGACATGTTGAGGTGAGTTTAACAGATGTCATTCGTTCATTAGCATAGCTAACGTTATTTAAACTAGCTGGCTAGCTGCTAAGGAGCTACTCTATTGCAGACATCCCACTTCTCCCGGAAGTCTCCCGCAAATTGTTGGTGCTACCTCCCTGAAATGAGTTTTTGCAGAGTGGGATGACTGCTAAGATTCTTTTTCTGCAGGCACATTTAGCAAATCTATAGAACGGTAACTGTAAATGGGATCTGTAAACTGTAAACAAGCTGTGCAAATGCAGATAATAAATAAATAGCAATAAATAATGAGCATGAACGAACAAGATAAAAGCATCCTTAAATAAGTTTAGTTATCCCCTTTTGTTCAAGAGCCTGATGGTTGAGGGGTAGTACCCATTCTTGAATCTGTTGGTGTGAGTCTGGTGAGCATGGTCTGGGTGGTGAGGATCTTGGGTAATGGATGCTGCTTTCCTACTGCAACGTTTCATGTATACATGCTCAACAGTTTTCCTCATAACGTACTCTGCTGAATCCACTACCATTTGTAGGATCTTCCACTCAAAGGCATTGGTTTTCCCATACCAGGCCGTAATACAGTCAGTCAGCAAACTTTCCACCACACACCTATAGAAGTTTGCCAAGGTTTTTGATGACATGCTGAATCTCCACAGACTCCTGAGCAAGTAGAGGCGCTGTCGTGCTTTCTTCACAATTATATTTTTATGATGGGTCCAGCTCAGGTCCTCTGAGATAGTGACACACAGGAATTTAAAGTTATTGACCCTCTCCACCTCTGATCCTCCAATAATTACTGGCTCATGGATCTCTGGTTCCCTCTCCTGAAGTATACTACCAATTCCTTGGTCTTATTATTACACCACTCAGCTAAATTTTCAATCTCCATACTGTATGTTGACTATCACCACCTTTGATACGGCCCACAACAGTGGGTCATCAGCAAACTTGTATATGGTGTTGGAGCTACATTTAGCCACACAGGTGTTAAGTGAGTAGAGCAGGGGGCTAAGTACACAACCTTGTGGTGACCATGCAGCCTCTGACAGTCTGGCACCTGACCAAGTTGTTATACTGGTTTGTCAGCAGGGTGTTAAAATGTTACTAGGATGTGTGAGAAAAGCTTGAGGTCCAGAGTGTGGCTGGGTCAGGATCCCAGATGTGCCTAGGTGTATGGCTGGAGTTGAGGTTGGGGTTCCAGAACATCGGGGTCAGGAATGTGGGTAGGTCAGTGGCTGCAAGTCAACTTCAAAGTGCTTCAAAGTTCCACACCAAGTACACTGAAAATTCATATTACTACTGTGTACCATGTAAAGTTGCAAAATTGTTTGGGTATAACTATGAACAACATCCAACAGTCTGGCACATCTGCTAGGCTGGCATCAAAGTCCAAGTACAGTGGATTATCTGTGTATTACCACACTCAAGGCAGATTGATTGATTTTTAAGGTTCTAAAGGAATCACGGAAAATGGGATTAAAGCATGAAAGTATTCCAAGGTGAAAACAAAATAGGCCTTGATTTTAAAAAAATTGAACCAGGCAATGGATGGGCTTATCTAGCCTGCATCTAATTCTATTTTGTACATTATGTAATACATATAAAGTATATCTGGAGGCATTACCTAGTTGAAAATTGTTTTGTAATTTCACTTACACTGCATCATACCAGTGAGGTCTTACCTGCTTAAAGATTAACTTGCAAGTTGAGTCAGTGGTGAAGAAAGTAAATGCAATGTTAGCATTCATTTCAAAAGGTCTAGAATATAAGAGCACACCTGTGATGCTGAGGCTTTATAGGCACCGGTGAGGCTTCACCTTGCATATTGTGTAGTTTTGGGCTCTTTATCTAAAAAAAAGATGTGCTGTCATTTGAGAGGGTCCAGAGAAGGTTCACAAGGGTGATTCCAGGAATGAAAGGGTTATCATACAAGTAACATTTAATGGCTCTGGGTCTGTATTCACTAGAATTTAGAAGGATGAGGGGGAATCTCATTGAAACTTCTTGAATGTTGAAAGGCTTAGACAGAGTAGATGTGGAAAGGATGTTTCCCATGGTGGGGGAGTCTAAGACAAGAGGACACAGTCTCAGGATAGAGGGGTGTCCATTTAAAAAAGAGATGCAAAGAAATTTCTTCAGCCAGAGGATGGTGAATTTGTTACCATAGGCAGCTGTGGAGGCCAGGTCTTTGGGTATATTTAAGGCAAACATTGATAGGTTCTTGATTGGACATGGCATCAAGGGTTACGGGGAGAAGGCTGGGGAGCGCAGCTGAGGAGGGGCAAAAGGGATGAGCCACAATTAAATGGTGGAGCATACTGATGGGCCAAATGGCCTAATTCTGCTCTTATGTCTTATGGTCTTAAATCTAGATGGTAAAGTTATCCTGAGCAGTGGAAACTAAACTGTAGTCCTGGGTACCTGAAAGTGTTCACTGTAGATTGTCTTCTACATACTGCAGCAGATTCACAATCAAGATATGGAAATCCAAGCAAAATCTTTCAAATAATTAAATTATTCTTTTCAATCCTTTGATCATCATAGGGAATATATATGTATAATTCGTCTCTAAATGTATTTGGAAATTTTATAAGGTTTCGTTTCCTTCTAGTTTTTTTTCCTCATCTTATTTCCCCAACAGATTATGGCTTAAGAAGCCAATTTCATGCCTATTAATAGCCTCCAGTGGCTTCTTCAAAAATCTACTGTGCAAGCCTGATGGACATCAATAGCCAAGTTATGATCCAAGCACATATGCAAATCAACCTTCTTATTGCAAAAGGATCAATTATTGGAAATAGTAATTTTCAGTCAAATTGAAAGAAAGTGAACAACTCAATTTATGACACTGTATTTCTTACATATGTTCTTAAAATAATAAGAGTGTGGGCTAAATTGCATCTAGTATTGAGTATTGAGTATATTCCAACAATGCAACAGCTAGCCAACAATGCCCATTATAATGTGAAATTCATTTTAGTCTCAAGAGGGAAATAAATGAATAACCAACCAAAATTTTATGTATAGGTTATTTTAGGATGAAGCAGGAATTAGCCAGCATTTATTAACAGAAAAAAATATGCAAATTCTAAGGAGTATCTAGTACATTGACTATACATACTCAAAGGGCAAGAATCCTTATTCAGCAACAGAAGTGATAAGAAGTATAAAATTAACACTTGTGCAAAGAATAATTTCAATTCCAAGGACTGGGAGAAATATCAAGAATCTCAAAGGGTTACATGGTGAGGAATTCGCACTGAAAAAGAATAAATCTGAGAACTAAGTAAATACAAAACACCATGAAGATTAGAAATATAAACTAAAAACAGAAAATGCTGGAATAATCAATAGATTGAGCAGCATTTGTCTAGAGAACAAAAGCATTTCAGGTCAATAATCTTTCATCAGACCTGGGAGAAGTTAAAGACAAACAAATTTTAAGATGCAGTGAAAGTAGGAAGAGCAGACTGAAAGCAAAGCTCTGGGATGGGTCAAAGGCAAGAGGAACTGCAAAATAACTGATAATTTGTTCTTTCATTTTGTTCCTCTCTTCTTCCCCTTTCTCTGAACCTTAAAAAAGCGTTCTTGTTTAAGAAGTAAGAGATAGAAACTTGGGCATATATTTCAATTATCAAAATGTAAGTAGTGGCTTTTTCAAAGATCTTTTCATCAGGTTTGTGAGTGAATTTGTGAAGGAATATAAAGACATTATTTCCAAAGTTGCTAAAAATTCAGGTTAGGTGGCATTATGGAGCAAATTGAAATTGCAAAATCACACAAGTTTGATCAAGTCCATCAGCAAAATTGTGGCAATTGGAATTCAATATGAACCTACAATAGATCCAAGTAATTTTTAAACTGTGAAATGTAGAAGATGTGAAGGAGCAGAGGAATCCAGGGTTCAATACAGAAATCGCTAAAAGCTAATGGACAGATAGGACAAGTAATTACAAAGACTATTGGGGTGTTTAGACTTTACCTCGGGTGCCTGCTGCATATTGCTCTCAGAAGATCAGTGGAAATTAATTGGAATGAAACTAAGATTAAATTACGAGAATAGACTTGCCTTGAATACCTTGAATACAAAAACCAAGGGGTGATCTGATTAATCATTTTATGATGATTAAAAGATTTGGAAGAGTAGCTGGTAGAGCAAGGCTATGTTGTCACATAATATAGGGGCTTCCTGTAAGATGGCGACGTGCTCAGTTGCAGCGGCCTCTATGGGGTCAACCAGAGGTGTTATTATCTTTCTAAATGTATTTTTCATGATTGCAAGATCCTGCTGGACATTAAGAATTTAAAGTATTGCAAGTCTACCACATTAGCGAGTTGCTTGTTGGTGAAGAAACTTAAGGAGTGGACTTGGTGCGGACCACCATGCTGCCTGCGACAGAGAGGCATCAGTGCACGAAGGAGGTCTGCAGTCTACCAGTAAGTGATGGTCTAAATCACTTTTCTTATGACCACAAGGACCTGTTGGACATTTGTGGTGTGGAATGCTGCAAGTCCATTTCATTGGTTTATTGGTGAGCATCAAGCAGATGGCGGGAAAGCTGCACGGCTTCGATCATAGCAAGGACCAAGCCTCAAACTGAGAATTACCTGGGAATTCCATTGCAACAGTTATAAAAAATAAATTGATTTTTTCCATAACTGAAAGCAGAAGGGACAACTCCATGTTGTTTCACATCACTTGGAAAATTTAAGCCAAAATTCCTGTCATGAGTTATACTGGTGACCCCAATCTAATTTTCATGTCTGGGGAACAAGTGGTGATATTGTTCCCTGCCAGTCTTGGATTCCTGTCACTACTGCCTTTGCCTCCCATAAAAAAGAATGGTTTCAAATCCCATCTCCAATCTCTCATCCCTTTGGTAAACCACCAAGATGCATCCAACAGAAAAAAATGGCAAAACTTGGATTTATGATGAACACCATCACCCAATACTATTGGTAAACACAACACAATCTCTCACCCTTTCTTGGTCTCAGAAGGCCAAACAGCAAGCATATTTTGATCTGTGAAAATACGTAACACCAGTTGGTTGAAAGACCTCAGTGCTCGATTCCAGCTGAGTCAGTAGTCTCATAATATCTGCTCTATTCTGGAAAATCATGAGTGTGCAAATACTTTTAGGTAATCTAATACTTTAATGTGAATAACATTGTGCTTTGGCCTAAATACTTACCTCTGCAACTCACTTCACTTAAAGTTAACCTCCAGGTTGAGTCAGCAGTGAAGAAGGTGAATGCAATGTTGGCATTCATTTCTAGAGGAATAGAGTATAGGAGCAGGGATGTGATGTTGAAGCTCTATAAGGCACTGGTGAGACCTCACTTGGAGTACTGTGTGCAGTTTTGGGCTCCTTATTTAAGAAAGGATGTGCTGACGTTGGAGAGGGTACAGAGAAGATTCACTCGAATGATTCCGGGAATGAGAGGGTTAACATATGAGGAACGTTTGTCCGCTCTTGGACTGTATTCCTTGGAGTTTAGAAGAATGAGGGGGGACCTCATAGAAACATTTCGAATGTTGAAAGGCATGGACAGAGTGGATGTGGCAAAATTGTTTCCCATGATGGGGGAGTCTAGTACGAGAGGGCATGACTTAAGAATTGAAGGGCGCCCAGTCAGAATACAGATACGAAGAAATTTTTTTAGCCAGAGGGTGGTGAATCTATGGAATTTGTTGCCACGGGCCGCAGTGGAGGCCAAGTCATTGCGTGTATTTAAGGCAGAGATTAATAGGTATCTGAGTATCCAGGGCATCAAAGGTTATGGTGAGAAGGTGGGGGAGTGGGACTAAATGGGAGAATGGATCAGCTCATGATACAATGGCAGAGCAGACTCGATGGGCTGAACGGCCAACTTCTGCTCCTTTGTCTTATGGTCTTACGGTCTTATGGTAACCTTAAGGAAAATTTAAATCAGACTGTGTGTACCCAATCTTGCTGGTTTCTTGACAGGTAGATTGATTTAAAACTGTCCCTGCTAGCACAACAAATACATTTTAAAATTTGAAATTCATAAAGCAAAGTGCCCATTTCAGCTGATGGGAACTAAGATCATACACTGACACTAAGTAATTTATAATTTAGTAAAACTGAACATGCCTATAAATTAATAACCTAGTTAGAAATATGAAGCAATTCCAAAGGAAAATGCAAAACGTTTAAGGTTGCTAGCGCTGAGCCTGGCTGTAATTTTAATTTTCCCACTAAAAGAATTTTCCAGTAATGGATAATACATTCAGGAAAGATGTAAAAATTGCTTTACACCTATTAAACCTAGTACACCTAGTAGCATGCGCTGCTGAGGACCCGTGGCTCCGCCTTCAAAGCAGGTGACGAGGCAGCCCTAACAACAGCGAGGGCCAAACTGTCCTGGGCCATCAGAGAGGAAAAGCGTGCATACGCCCAGCAAATCCATAGCCACTTCCAAAACAGCGGTGACACGTGGCGCATGTCGAAGGGCATTCAGGACATCACCGATTACAAGACAATACCACCTGCCTGTGCTGGTGATGCCTCCCTCCCAGATGCATTGAACAACTTCTATGCTGGTTTTGAGGCGGAAAATGACGTGGCGGCGAAGAAGACCACCCCTCCTCCAAATGACCAGGTTCTGTGTCTTACCGTGGCCGATGTGAGAAGAACCCTGTACAGGGTCAACCCATAGAAGGCTGCTGGACCAGACAATATTCCTGGCAGAATGCTTAGAGGATGTGCAGACCAGCTAGCAGAGATTCTCACTGACATCTTCAACACCTCCCTGAGCAGCGCCGTCTTTCCTATGTGCTTCAAGGCCACCACCATCATCCCCGTGCCAAAGAAGTCTTCAGTGTCCTGCCTCAACGACTACTGTCCCATTGCACTCACATCCATCATCATGAAGTGTTTCAAGAGGCTCGACATGAGACACATCAAGACCCTGCTGCCCCCTCACTGGATCCCCGGCAGTTCACATACCGTCCCAACCGTTCAACAGATGACGCCATTGCCATCACCCTCTACCTGGCCCTAACTCACCTGGACAAAAAAGACACATACATTCAAATGCTGTTCATAGACTTCAGTTCGGCATTCAACACATTCATTCCTCAGAAACTAATTGGAAAGCTGAGCCCACTGGGCCTGAACACCCCCCTCTGCAACTGCATCGTAGACTTCCTGACTGGGAGATTGGAAGCAGCATCTCCAACACCATCACACTGAGCACGGGGGCCCCCCTTGGGCTGTGTGCTCAGTCCACTGCTGTTCACTCTGCTGACCCACGACTGTGCTGCAACACACAGCTCGAACCACATCATCAAGTTCGCCGATGACACGACCATGATGGGTCTCATCAGCAAGAACGATGAGTCAGCGTACAGAGAGGAGGTGTGGCCGCTAACGGACTAGTGCAGAGCCAACAACCTGTCTCTGAATGTGACAAAAGAGATGGTTGTTGACTTCAGGAGGCCATGAAGCGACCACTCTCCACTGAATATCAACGACTCCTCCATGGAGATCGTCAAGAGCACCAAATTTCTTGGTGTTCACCTGGCGGAGAATCTCACCTGGTCCCTCAATACCAGCTCCATAGCAAAGAAAGCCCCGCAGCGTCTCTACTTTCTGTGAAGGCTGAGAAAAGTCCATCTCCCACCCCCCATCCTCACCACATTCTACAGAGGTTGTATTGAGAGCATCCTGAGCAGCTGCATCACTGCCTGGTTCGGAAACTGCACCACCTCAGATCGCAAGACCCTGCAGCGGATAGTGAGGTCAGCTGAGAAGATCATCAGGGCCTCTCTTCTCACCATTACAGACATTTACACCACACGCTGCACCTGTAAAGCAAACAGCATTATGAAGGACTCCACACACCCCTCATACAAACTCTTCTCCCTCCTGCCATCTGACAAAAGGCACCAAAGCATTCGGGCTCTCACGACCAGACAGTTTCTTCCCCCAAGCCATCAGACTCCTCAATACCCACAGCCTGGACTGACACCAACCTACTGCTCTCTACTGTGCCTATTGTCTTGTTTATTATTTATTGTAATGCCTGCCTTGTTTTGTGCACTTTACGCAGACCTGGGTAGGTCTGCAGTCTAGTGTAGTTTTTGTGTTGTTTTACGTAGTTCAATGTAGTTTTTGTATTGTTTCATGCAGCACTGTGGTCCTGAAAAACATCGTCTCGTTTTTACTGTGTACTGTACCAGCAGTTATGGTCGAAATGACAATAAAAAGTGACTTGAGTTGACTAAAAATAATATGCTGCTACTATATGTATATATGTGTGTGTATATATATAAATTTTATATAGATACATATTAATTTATTATTAATAATTAATATTATTAATTTATACATATTAATTTTTGTGTGTATATACACACACACAAAATAACTGGCATAAAAGGATCATTTGGTAATTAAATACTAATGATCTCTCTTGCTGGTAGGAACTCATTAATGCACTATTTAGTTCTCTTAAGTGCGCAATGAACTCTATCTTAATGGATTTTTATGAAGTGTCCACTTCTTAGTCAAGAACACACAAGGTCGTTTTAAGAATAAATCTCCCAAACATATAACAAAATCTTTCTCTTAAATGCTCAGATGTGAACCAGTGAAATTCAGCGGACATTCAAGTTTCAATATGTCATGCCTTGCAGCAAGACAAAGTCTACAGTTCTATATACAAAGACCTAATTGATCACCTTAAAATGAACACATTATTTAGGAATAGGAAAGAAATTGCAACTTAAAGAAAAGAGTTAATGAATGCAGGAAGAGTTTTGATTGACGTGGAAAAATTCCTGGCATATATTTCATTCATAAATTGCAATTAATTCCACAGCTACTTGACTAATTTCCCTGTGTATATGAGTGCATACATCAAGCAAAATTACAGTAGAGAAAAACACAAAATTCCCATCCACTTTTTCTTTTAATGTATTCTGCCATGCACCTGATCACAGACCTGCTGTTTCAGATTTTCCCTCCCACGTACACTGCTGTTCTATTTATGTAGAGGTACAACTTGAAATAGGCCCCTCCAGCCCTTTGAGCCGCATGACCAGCAACCCCCAACAAATCCAACTTAAGCAACACACATAAAAATTGCTGGTGAATGCAGCAGGCCAGGCAGCATCTACAGGAAGAGGTCAGGACGAAGGGTCTGGGCCCGAAACGTCGACTGTACCTCTTCCTATAGATGCTGCCTGGCCTGATGTGTTCACCAGCAATTTTTATGTGTGTTGCCTGAAATTCCAGCATCTGCAGACTTCCTTGTGTTTGCGTTTTTAAATTCAACTTAACCCTACCTAATTGCAGTACAATTTACTATGAACAATTAACCCATCAGGTACATCTTTGGACTGTGGGAGGAAACCGAAGCACCCAGGGAAAATCCACACATTCCAAGGGGAGGACGTTTCCAGACTCCCTAGAGAGGACACTGGAATTGAACTCCAACGCCCCAAACTGTAATAGCATTGCACTAATCAACATGCTTAACACTCATCATATCTATAACAGTATTCAATCCAATGAAAGAGTATTCATCTGAAATCCGTGCCATTACTCCCTCCATAGTTGCTACCTTACTCGTTAAAAATTTTAAAGATTTTCACTCTTTATTTCAGGTTTCCAGAACAATTCACATTTCAGTTGTGTATTAATGTTTAACCTACTTTCAGGAATGGCTGTTTATTTTATACACTGTTTCCCTTCTTATATATACTAAAACAGCCAGATATACCTGTTCCACTTATTCTATGTGAATTCTGATAGAAATTCCACCCTTATGACAGACGTGCATTTGTTTTCAATCCACTTCTGTCATCACAGCCATCATCAAAAATCATGTGCCACCACAATCATTGACTTTTCTTTTCCACAGCACAGATTTACTTTGTTTCATACCTATCCTTGCCCTTCATTTTGCCTCAGTTTCAAAGTTCAAAGTACATTTATTATCAAAGTATGTATATATTATACACCTTGAGATTTATCTCCTTACAGGCAGCCACAAAATAAGAAATCCAAAAGAACCCATTTTAAAAAAAGACCAGCGAACACACAATGTGCAGAGAGAAAAAGAACACAAATCATGCAAACAATAAAAGCAAGGAACAGTATTCAGAATAAAGTGAGTCCATAGACACAAAGGCTGGAGCAGCCGAACCAGGACTACAACCTCAGCCTCAGTTCATCACACAACAGACCAAAACATTATTGAGCTTGCAGACACAAAACCCAGAGCAGCCGGAAGAGGCCCACAGCCTGAGCCTCAGTGCAGCAAAGAACTGAGTAAATGTTACATAGCAGCGAGCAGAACCAGCCTAACCTAACATCCCGCCTTTTCAATCCATCTGGCCCGGCATTTAAATCATCCAAAATACAGGGCATTCCTCGTTCTAAGACCTGGGCCCCGCCACATCAACACACTCTGGGTCAGGATCCCGCTGCCATATTTCAGCACATACCCGAACGTTCCAAATCAGCCCGGCGCTCAGATCAATCAGTTTAGATTGATTTAATCTTCTTCGGAAACTTCTCTCTATTGTGTGCAACCACATAGTCCTCAAACTGAAGGCGTGCTTTAACTCCTTCCTACAACCCTGAAATGGGCTGCCACGGAAGACCCAAAGTTGCGCAGCACAGAAACAGAGCTTTGGGCAAACCACCTTTATACCAATCTTTACGTCCATCTACACTAATCCCATTTTCTCGCATTAGATCTGTATCCTTTTATGCCTTGCCTTTCAAATATATTTCAATGTTGGTTGTATCATGTTCCAAATATCAACCACATAAATCCCTTTCAAAACTCCATTTTCTCACTATTGACCTATGCCCTCTTATCTATGATACCCCTATCCACCAATCAGAAAAAAAAAGATTCTGATTTATCTATGCCTCTTATAACATGATATACCTGTATCAGATCACTCCTCAGCCTTTTTCATTCCAGGGAAAACAAGCACAGCCTATCCAATCTTCCTTTCATTTGTCAGCTGTCATTTTATCTACAAGCATCTGCTCCCAATCTACCTTTGCAGTTTCTCCCTATTTAGACTATGAGAACACTCAGTCCTCTTTTATTGTCATTTAGAAATGCATACCTGCTTTAAGAAATGATACAATGTTCCTCCAGAGTGATATCACAGAAAACAGGACAAACCAAACACTAACAGAACCACATAATTATAACATACAGTTACAGCAGTACAAAACAATACCATAATTTGATAAAGAACAGACCATGGGCACGGTAAAAAAAAGTCTCACGTCCCAATCGATTCCCGAGTTCCTGATAGCAGACGGCAAAAGGGAGAAACTCCCTGCCATAAACCTCCAAGGCACCGACAACTGCCGATGCCTTGGAAGCAGCCGACCACAGCCGACACTGAGTCCGTCCATCTGAAAACTTCAAGCCTCCGACCAGCCCCTCCGATACTGCCTCCCGAGCGCCATCCTCTGCCGAGCACCTTCGACCCAGCCCCTGCCGTCGAAACAAGCAAAGCCGAGGATTCGGGGTCTTCTGCTCCGGAGATACCAGTTACCACACAGTAGCAGCGGCAGCGAAGCGGGCATTTCAGAAGTTTCTCCAGATGTTCCTCCATACTCTCACATCTGTTTCCATCAAGTCAGGATTGTGCACGGTCTCCTACTTGACAAATAACAGATATCATTCACCGGAGAGGCCGCACGTGCTGTGTCGCGCCATCTTCATCTCCTCCTTATACAACTGAAACCAACCTTCCCCCAAATTTAAGACCTCAACTAGAGCAGGGGTCCCCAACCTATTTTGCACTGCGGACCAGTTTAATATTGACAATATTCTTGCAGACCAGCGGACCGGCTGACCCGGGGGCGGGTAGGGTTGCCAATGGACAAGAGTAGCAGTCAAATGCGTTGTTTACCCAAAAGACTACAATGACCATGAAGCCTTGCGCGGGCACCTACGCGCATGCACGTCGTGACCTACCGATCTCGGCCCCCTCCCCCCCCCAGCAAATCCTTTCTGGCGATTCTGTTCGTGGGGGTGGGTGTTAATCACTACCAGAATATAGGTGATAAGTGGGTAATACACTCAATTTTGTTTCTAAAAGGGTTTATCTAACAAATTTAATATTAAACACAGAGCGCATATTTTCCTCGCAATAATAAGTCAATTATCAGGAGAGCTTGAAATAAGTGTTGAACGAACTTCCAGTAGAAGTGGCAGAAGCAGGTTCGATATGATCATTTAAAGAAAAATTGGATAGCTATATGGACAGGAAAGGAATGGAAGGTTATGGGCTGAGCGCAGGTCGGTGGGACTAGGTAAGAGTAGCGTTCGGCACAGACTAGAAGGGCCGAGATGGCCTGTTTCATAGAAACATAGAAACATAGAAAATAGGTGCAGGAGTAGGCCATTCGGCCCTTGCTGTAATTGTTATACGGTTATATAGGTCACTTATAAGTCAATAGCATCATAACATTTTAAGTAACATTTGGATATTAAATGCACAGCACATATTTTCCCCATATGAATATATAAGATCATTGCAACACACCAATATCGCCGAATCAGTGGGAGCCCTGGGTTTGTTTCCCTGCAACAACACCGTCCTATCGAGGGGTGATGGGAGAGACAGCGATACTCGAAGGGGGTTCCTGTTGTCCAGTCTATTCCGCAGTTTAGTTTTCATTGCATTCATTGCAGAAAACTCCGCTTCGCAGAAAAATGTTGGAAATGGAAGCAACGTTTTCAGTGCTTTCGTGGCTATCTCAGGATATTTAGCCTTGACTTTGATCCAAAATGCCAACAGAGATGTTATGTGAAACATACTTTTCAGCCCGTCGTCATTTGCAAGCTCGAGGAGTTGATCACCTTCCCGCCCTGACACGGATGACATGCGGGTCATGACCTCGCATGCGTAATGGCTGATCAGTGGCCGTGACAGGGAATGAGGAAAGGTGCAGCTGACTCATATCACCAAATCATATCGCTTCCTCGCAGCCTGGTAGCGCATGCTTTGCGGCCCAGTACCGGTCCGCGGCCCGGTGGTTGGGGACCACTGAACTAGAGGACGAACCTGATCCCTTTCATAACTACCTTGAAATTTACGGAATGTGCTCGCTAGTTCCACTGTGTACATACATCTACTGATGCCTCTGGACACATCTTCAGTGATGTTCCTGGAATCTTCGGGTGTTTCGGGTCTTTCAACATGATACATCCTCTCTCCAGGTGACCCAGCCGGGGCTGATCAGACCCCAGCTTGTGTCCAGATGGCTAGCTACTTATGACTCTATGGCTCCCCTCTTTTGAGCCACAGCCATCTTGAGGCCCTCTCTGCCGCATCGATGGTACTGCGGATGGCTCTCCTCTTCCTCTCTCCCTCGATGCCCAAATTGCTGAAGGCTCTAACTACGGAACGGGCTGCAAATCCTCTACAACCAACCTCCACTGGGAGACACCTCGCTCTCCATCCAGCCTGCTGACAGTTGCTGAACAGTCCTGCGTACTTGCACAGCTTCCTTTCAAAGGCCTCTTCCAAGCAATCTTCCCATGGGACTGTCAGCTCCAGCAGCACCACTTGCTTAATAGACTCAGACACAAGGACAAAGTCTGGTCACAGGGTGGTGGCTGCGATATGGTTGCGGAACTTCAGCTGCCGTTCGAGGTCCACCAACAGCTGCCAGTCCCACTAATAATTCCATATTCTGCCTAGTTTAATTTCCTAAGCTATGGTTGATCAACTACATAGTCATATAGTCATAGTCATACTTTATTGATCCCAGGGGGAAATTGGTTTTCCTTACAGTTGCACCATAAATAATAAATAGTAATAGAACCATAAATAGTTAAATAGTACTATGTAAATTATGCCAGTAAATTATGAAATAAGTCCAGGACCAGCCTATCAGCACAGGGTGTCTGACTCTCCAAGGGAGGAGTTGTAAAGTTTGATGGCCACAGGCAAAAATGACTTCCTATGACGCTCTGTGCTGCATCTTGGAGGAATGAGTCTCTGGCTGAATGTACTCCTGTGCCCACCCAGTACATTATGTAGTGGATGGGAGACATTGACCAAGATGGCATGCAACTTAGCATCCTCTTTTCAGACACCATGGTGAGAGAGTCCAGTTCCATCCCCACGTCATCACTGGCCTTACGAATAAGTTTGTTGATTCTGTTTGTGTCTGCTACCCTCAGCCTGCTGCCCCAGCACACAACAGCAAACATGATAGCACTGGCCACCACAGACTCGTAGAACATCCTCAGCATCGTCCGGCAGATGTTAAAGGACCTCAGTCTCCTGTCTCTGAAAGGGTTCTCTACATATTGTCTTGAAAAACTCTCTTGGGCACACTTAACAAATTCATTTCAATCACAGTCAATATTTCCCACTCCTATAGTGCTATAGCTCTCATCTTTCTGTGATTTGCTTACATATCTAATGTTATAATTCCAACTGATTATTGCAAAACCTATAATTTAATTATTTCAAGCTATTCTTACCTAAAGCAACTTATTTTTTCCCTATCTCAACCGTTTCTCACATCTCACCTAGCTTGTTCTCAACAAATCTTTGTAAGGATCTCATCCTCACTTTTCCTGCCACTCACCTCCATGTTCAATGATTCATCCTTCAGTATTGCTGCTTCTTCCAATTAACGTCACCCACAAACACATCTTTCCCATGTCCTTCCCTTACAGAATTCTGAAGAGAGAGACTGACCCCTCTATGACAGGTCCAGTTCTCAAACATAGCCCAAGCAATACCACTCCCTCATCTGAATGCACAGAAAATCTGCCCTTTCAAATCAGTTGAGTTTTTTATGACTTTCAAAATTCAACAAATCCAAGTAATAACCACTGACCTTATTTCTTATGATAACTGCTAGTATTGATTCTATGATTTCAATTTGTATTTCGTCAAAGCTATCTTTTTCCAACTTACTTGTCCTATTGACATCTCCCTTTGCTATTTTACCTCTCTCTCTTTCCATCCTACCTTTTTATTTGTTTGATTTATTTGATACAGCATGGTAACAGGCCTTCCAGCCCAACGAGCCGATGCTCCCCATGTAACCAGTTGTGGAATGTGAGAGGAAACCCATGTGGTCATGGGGAGAAAATACAAATTCCATACAGACAGCAGCAGAATTAAACCCAGATCACTGGTGCTGTAATAACCCCTTCAGTACTGTGCCGCTCCAAGTTTTTGGTCCATTCTTCTTTCCCAACAGTACACAATTTTACCAGTTCTGGTCTGAAATGTTAATTCTGGTTGTATCCTACAGATGCTGCTTGACCCCTTGAGTGTTCCAGTATTTTCTCTTTTATTTCAGATTTTCACCATTTAAGGTACTTTGTTTATATTTTGCTACTATTCTTAATTCAATGGTTTCATTTCATATCAGAGAATGTACAAAGTATACAATCTCCTTTTTGCAGAAATGTAAGATAATGCATACAATACAACTCCTAAATGGGACCCCCATAAGGTAAGTTCATATTTATCTTTCATTTCACGAACTCCTCCCCAACATCAATCATTTCTGCAGTCTCCTGATATCCAAGTCCTGATTTTCCATTCCTGTATCCCCACCCACACTTTTACTCACTCTCAGTCAACGTCTCTGATATTACATTCCGACACGTCACATTAGCGGGACAGAAGCATGGTAGCATTGTGTATTCCAGGGACCAGCTGATTGATCTTATGCCGGCTGGTTTAGTGAGCAGAGTGGCGGACACCCCTGCTGAAATCTGGAGGAAAACACACAGAGGATGCAGAGAGGGATCACAAAGTCAAGGAAAGAGGACTGGGTCGAGACAACAGAGACTTATGGAGAAGAGGAGTTTGGTGGGTAATAAAATGGACGAGTTCATGGCGCTAGCCAGGCGACAGAGAACATTTTGGGAGTGCAGTGTTATGTGTTTCACTGGAACAGGGCTGCACGAGGACATACCCGATCAAAACTTCTCATTGGATGGTTTCCAGACCGTTCCGGCTGACCGGAAGTGCACTGAGAGCGGTAAGCGTAAAGGAGTTGGGTGCTTACTGTTCTGGTTAACAACAGATGGTGCAATCCGGGTCATATTACGATCGAGGAACGTGTTTGTAGACCGGATATTGAACTTTTTGCTGTTGGACTTCAGCCATATTCCACCGAGATACAACACTGGGAGGCACGGGAGGTTGTTCCTGCCTGTGGCCATCGAACTTGCAGCTCCTCCCGTGAAGGGTCAGACACCCTGAGCCAATAGGCTGGTCCTGGACTTATTTTCCATCTGGCATAGTTTGCATTTTGTTGTTTGATTGTTTGTGGTTTTTGCATTGCTATATTTATGCTCTGTTCTTGGTTGGTGCGGCTGTAATGAAACCCAATTTCCCTCGGGATCAATAAAGTATATCTATCTATCTATCTATCTATCTGTCCTCTCTCCAAGCAACTTCATCCCCACCACAGTTCAACACAACAAAGACCCTCAACGTCCCTCTCCGTCACCCCACAACACATGATCATCACAGGAAAAGCACAAATCTGCCACTTGCTCAGCACATTGCTCCATGCAACAAGCTACAAACTCAGCTAATACCAATCTCTTTCAAGTAGAACTTAGGATAATTGAAAGAACGTGGCACAAGCTGCACAAGTAATATTCAATCATTACGATCCTATTATAGCTTCTATAATTGTACTCTGTTCAATTACAGTGGTCATTTTACCCCTACAGAAGAAGATGTCACACAGCTCCAGGCAAAAATAGACTGTGGAGAGGGGCTGCATTGACAAATTCCTGGATTAAACAGTCCTTGTAAATGCTAACAATCCATAGCAGAAATTATTTGTTTACTAAAATAAATTTTATTCAGAAAAAGTTTACAAAAATAAACAGTGCAACACCATTTCATTCTTACATTTGTAGACAATGCAGTCAATTTTAAGTTATATTTTTGAAAACCAACAGCGACTCATGTGACTCACTGGGGTGGTACAGTACTACAGTAAGTGATGCCCAGAAAAACAATACATAAACAAAAACTGACAAACAACTAATATGCAAAAAGAGGGGAACTCTGCAAATAAAAAAAATACTGAGAACATGAGTTGTAGAGTCTTTGAAGGTGAGTCTGTAGGTTGTAGAATCAATTGAGTGAAGTTATTTGAGGTGATTATTGAGGTGAGTGAAGTTATCAGGAGCCTGATAATTGAAGGGTAATAATTGTTCCTGAATCTGGTTGTGTGGGACCTACGGCTCCTGTATGTACTACCAGATGGCAGCAGCGAGAAGAGAGCATGGCCTGGATGATGAGAGTTCTTGATGATGGATGCTGCTTTCTTGTGGCAGCGCTCCTTGGAATTGTGCATAATGGGGGGGAGGGTTTTGCCTGTGATGAACTGGGCTGTATTCACCACTTTCTGTAAACGTTTCCATTCCTGCTCATTTGTGTTTCCATTCCAGGCTGTGATGCAAACAGTTAGAATATTTTCAACTATGCATCTATAAAAATTTGTCAAAGTTTTAGGTGGCATGCCGAATCTACACAAACATCTAAGAAAGTAGAGGCACTGCACTGCAGTGCCATCTTTGTGCTGGTGCCAGAATAGATTCTCAGATACGATTACGCCAAGGTATTTAAAGTACTCATCCTCTCCACTCCGATCCCCGAATGAGGACTGGCTTCACTTGGAATGCTTGCCTTCTCTGGCTGTGGGATACAGTTCAAAAACAGGGATGTCATGTTATAGCTTTATAAAATATTGGTTAGGTCACACCAAGGGTATTGTGTGTAGTTCTGGTCACCATATGTGATAGTGGTGAACAGCGTGCAGAGGACATTCACCAGGATGTCTTCTGGATTACAGCATTATGGTTGTAAGGAGAGACTGGAGAGGCTGGGTTTGTTTTCCCTGGAGCAAAGGAGGCTAAAGATTGATCTGATAGAGGTACACAAGGTTATGATAGATAGGGTAGATAGTATATCTTTTCCCATGCAACAAATACAAAATGCTGGAGGAACTCAACAGGTCAGGCAGCAATGGCAAGGAACCAACAGTCAATGATTCAGACTGAGACTCCTCACCAAGACTTTCCCATGGTGAGGTTGTCTAAGATGAAGGCATAGGTTTAAACTGAAATATCAAGGTTTAGAAGGAATCTGAGGGAGAATTTTTAACGAGTTTTGATTACGCTGCTTGAAGAGGTGATAGAGGCAGATACTCTCACAATATTTAAGAAACATTTAGACATGAGCTTGAATCACCAAGACAGAGAAGACCTTAGATCTAATGTGGGCAAATGGGATTAGTGCAGATAAGTTCAGAAGGCAGCATGCTCAGATCTGTTTCTGTGCTACATGACTTTCTGATGCAATCTTGATATGCTGGAACATCTGGAAGATTTGGAGCATGGTTCACAACTCGTACAGGGTTTAGCCGATATGTGATTCCATTCCCACAGGAATACATTTCATTTTGAGCTGCCCTCTGAGATGAAACACTTTGCATCTAGTGATCATAATGGCATTAATTTCAAGATAATTATGGAGAGGGATAGGTCAGGTCATTGGGTTAAGATTCTAAATAGGAGAAAGGCCAAATTTGATGGTAATAGAAAGTATCTGGCAAATGTGGACTGGGACAGGTTGTTTTTTAGATCATAAGAACATAACACAGAGGAGCAGAATTAGGCCATTCAGCCCATCGAGTCTGCTCTGCTATTCCATCATGGCTGATCATGGATCCAACTCAACCCCATACATCAACCTTCTCACCATAACCTCTGATGCCCTGACCATTAGGAAACTTTCAATTTTCACTTTAAATCTACTCACAGTCTTGGACTCTACAGCTGTCAGTGGCAGAGTATTCCACATATTCACTACTCTCTGGCTAAAAAAAAATCTTCCTTACCTCTGTTCTAAAGCGTCACCCCTAAAGGCTGTGCCCTCTAGTTCTGGACACACCCATCATAGGAAACATCCTCTCCATATCCACCTTGTCTAATCCTTTCATCATTTGATAGGTTTCAATGAGATTCCCCACACCCCTATTCTTCAAAATTCCAGGGAGTACAGACCAAATGCTGCCAAATGCTCCTCATACATTAACCTTTCATTTCCGAATCATCCTCGTAAACTTCCTCTGGACTCTCTCCAATGACAATACATCCTTTTGAAATATGGGACCCAAAGCTGTTGACAATTCTCCAGTTGTGGCCTGACAAATGTCTTATGAAGCCTCAGCATTATCTCCTTATCTTTACGTTCCATTCCCCTTGAAATGCGTTTGCCTTCTTTACCACAGACTCAACCTGTAACCTTCTGGGAGTCTTGCACAAGGACTCCCATGTCCCTTTGCACCTCTGATGTTTGAATTTTCTCCCCATTTAGATAATAGTTTATACTTTTGTTCCTTTGACCAAAATACAATATCATACATTTCCCAAAATGTATTCCATCTGCCACTTTTTTGCCCATTCTTCCAATTTATCTAAATCCTTCTTCAATCACATTGCTTCCTCAGTACTACCTAACCCTCCAGTATCTTCGTATCATCTGCAAACTTTGTCAATGGTTTAGATGATGGAACTGATGGCTTTGTGGCAATCAACATGAAAAGTAGTGATCCCAATACTGACCCCTGAGGAACACCACCAGTCACTGGCAGCCAATCAGAAAAGGCTCCCTTTATTCCCATTCACTGCCTTCTGCCTGTCAGTCATTCCTCTATCCTTCCCAGTATCTTTACTGTAATGCCATGGGATTTAATCTTGTTAAGCAGCCTCATGTGTGGCACCTTATCAAATGCCTTCTGAAAATCCAAGTAAATGGCATCCACTACCTCTCCTTTCTCCACCCTACTTGTTACTTCTTCAAAGAACTCTAACAGATTTATCAGGCAAGATTTCCCTTTACAGAAACCATGCTGACTTTGACTTATTTTATCATTAGTCTCCAATTACCCCGAAACCTCATCCTTAATAATGAACTCCAAGATTTTCCCAACCATTGAGGTTAGGCTAACTGGTCTATAATTTCCTTTCATTTGCGTTCCTCCCTTCTTAAAGAGTGAAGTGACATTTGCAATCTTCCAGACCTCAGGAACCATGCCAGAATCAAGTGATTCTTGAAAAATCATAACCAATGAATCTGCTATCTCTTCAGCAACCTTTGGCAGAAGTGTGCTTGATAAGTGGGAGACCATCAAAAGTAAAATTATGAGACTACAGAGTCTATATATTCCTGTTAGAATAAAAGACAAGGATAACAGGCTTAGGGAACCTTGGTTTTCGAGAGATATTGAAGCCCTGGTTAAAAAGAAGGAGGTACATAGCAGGTATAGGCATCAAACAGCAACTGAGATACTTGAGTATGAGAAATGCAAGAGAACACTTAAGAAGGAAATCAAGATAGCTAAAAGAAGGCATGTTTTGCTCTAGAAGACAAGGTGAAAGACAATCCCAAGGGCTTCTATAGATACATTACAGCAAAAGGTTAACAAAGGGACAAAATTGGTCCTTTTGAAGATCAGAGTGGTCATCTATTCACAGAGCCAAAGATGTGGGAGATCTTAAATGGAATTTTTGCATCTGCATTTACTTGGGAGATAGACACTGAATCTATAGAAATGAGGCAACACAGCAGTGAGGATTGACTGCATACAGATCACAGAGGAGGTGATGTTTGCTGTCTTTCAGTGTCCAAAACATGTGTCTGAGGTCTATATCATCTGACCTTCTATTTATCTCACCATACAGGGCACCAGCTGTCATTCAAATAACTCCGCCTTCTCTTCTCTGTATAAGAAATGTACAAGCAGGCAAAGGTCCTTGAGAAGTATCAACACGCTGCCGAAAAATCATAACATTGATTGTCCTTCAAATAACACCACCTTCGGTCACCATAGCAACTTACGAGCTGCTCGGTGCCATCTCTCTCTCCAACTCAGCAGAAATCCAGAAGTTACTTCCAATGCCTTAAAGTGACAGTCCAACGGTTAGTCTTCATCTCTCTCTCTTTCTTTCTCTCTCTTTTTTCAAAACAAGATATCAGTGGTAAATATCTCTCTCTCTCTCTCTCTCTCTCTCTCTCTCTCTCTCTCTCTCTCTTTTCAAAAGCACAGTTCATAGGGGTAACTCAGGACCCCATCACACAGAAGAACTTAGAACAGCAAAAGCATAAGATATACTTTTTTTAGGACCATGCATTCACCAAGATTGGTTCGGCATTTACCAGTTTGGCCCAGTCCTAAAGCAAGTCACAATCAAACTGGGATTGTAGCAATTGATGAGAAAGCTAACATGAAAATAAACTTACTGCCTATCAGTCATCAGCAAACAGATACAAAGACTCATCAGCAGTCACGACAGGCAGCACTTACTCACCAAACAATCTGCTCATGATGCTTAGATTGGGTTCTGATGAGTCAGTTCCATATCAACAGCCTTGCTCAAAACATACACCAACATTTCCAGAAATACAGTCAGAATGACTAAACTTACTAGCATGGTAATATTTGACCCAAGTGTGGTTTCCAGAATTTCTTACAAAAGTCAAAGGGCATCAAACTCCTACTCCTTGGTCTAAACACATCACTATGCTACTGAGTATTGGACTTCCTAGCCGACAGACCTCAGACAGGATGCTCAACTGTTCCTCCCTACCCATCATCCTCAACATGGGTGCCTCCCAGGGCTGTGTGCTAAGCCCATTGCTGTACACTCTGCTCACACATGGCTCATGGCCAAACACCTGAGTAATTGCATTGTCAAGTTCACTGATGACACGACAGTGAGTGGAACTCATCAGCAACAATAATGTGACAGCCTCCAAGAAGGTGGAAGATCATGAGGCCTGCTGCCAGCCAAGGTCAACAAGACCAATGAGATGGTTATCAACTTCAAGAGAACTCGCACACTTACACCCCTCTTTACATTGGTGGCACAGCACTGGACTCCCCAAGCAGTTTCAAACTTCTAGGATTGCACATCTCTCACAAACTCTCATGGTCCCAGGACACATTCTATACAATCAGGAAAGCTCACCAATGTCTCTACTTTCTGAGGAGGCTGAAGAGAGATGGACTATACAATAGTCATGACATCAATAGTCACGACCTTCTGCAGATGCACAGTATAGAGAACATCCTAACATGGAATGGAAACTGCACTGCAGCGGACAGGAAGGCTTTACAACAGGTAGTCAAAACTGCCCAGTGCATCACCAGCACCAGCCTAACAGTCATCATAGACATACATACAGAAAGGTACTAGAAAAAGGCCAGCAATATTATGAAGGAACCCACCCACTCTGCTCATGGAGTGTTTGTCCAACTCTCATTCGGGAGCAGGATCTGTAGCAACCATGCCAGACCACCAGACTCAAAAACAGTTACTTTCCCCAAGCAGTAAGTCTGATCAACACCTCCACTCACTAACCCACCCCACCAAACCCCCAACCACCACTACTTTATCATTTTCTGTCAGTCAACTTATGCACAGACACCCTTGCGCCTAGTGTAGTGTTTCTAGCTCTGACTCATCTTTTTTTTCTCCAGTCCTGCTGAAGGGTCTCAGCCCAAAATCCCAACTGTTTACTCTTTTCCAGCCTGACCTGCTGAGTGCCTCCAGCAATTTGTGTGCATGCCTAGTGCCACTTTATGTACATCTAATCAATCTATGTATATAGGCTATATTGAATCTTGAATACTGCTGAAACTGCACTCATCTAAACAAGTGGACAGTATTCAGTCACCCTGCAAATCATATAGATAATTTAGAGTTTGGTCACTTAAAGATTAGCTTTAATAGCTTTATTTGTCCCATGCACATCAAAACATACAGTGAAATTCGTCATTTTGTATCAACGCTCAACAAGATTTCAAGGATGTGCTGGAAGCAGCTTGCAAGTGTTGTCATGCTTTGCAATTTAACAAGTCTTACTAACCAGTAAGTCTTTGATATGTGGAAATCATAGCACTCAGAGGAAACCCATGTGGTAAGAGGATAACAGCGGGAACCTAACTCCAGTTGCTGGTGCTGTCAGTTGTTATGCTAGCCTCTAAGCCACCATGCCACCACACATTTCCAGTGTGACTTCAAGGAGCATGAAGTAAATGCGTAAGAAGAGAAAATCCCTTCAATGGCAACATCACCCTTTAAATAAAGAAATATGGTTGTGATATTTGAAGTTAATCATCCCAGCCTCATGACATCACTGCATGAGTTCCTCCAAACACTCCTCATCTGCTTAGCCAATGAACCAGTTCAAACTAATGTCATAAGACCCAAGAAACCCTCAGGAATGGATTGAAAGAGGCATATAACATTTGTGCTATAGAAGTTTCTAGAACAACTATTTCCAAAAGGCAGAATTTAACTACTAACCATTGTCCAGCATTACCAACATTTGAGTACGTAAACACGAGGAATTCTGAAGATGCTGAGAATTCAAGCAACACACATCAAAATTGTTGGTGAACGCAGCAGGCCAGGCAGCATCTCTAGGAAGAGGTACAGTTGACGTTTCGGGCCGAGACCTTCATCGGGACTAACTGAAGGAAGAGCTAGTAAGAGATTTGAAAGTGGGGAGGGGAGGGGGAGATCCAAAATGATAGGAGAAGACAGGAGGGAGAGGGATGGAGCCAAGAGCTGGACAGGTGATTGGCAAAAGGGATATGAGAGGATCATAGGACAGAAGGCCCAGGGAGAAGGAAAAGGGGGAGGGGGGAAAAACACAGAGGATGGGCAAGGGGTATAGACAGAGGGACAGAGGGAGAAAAAGGAGAGAGAGAGAGAGAGAGAGAGAAAGAATGTGCGTATATAAATAAGTAACAGATGGGGTACGAGGGGGAGGTGGGGCATTAGCGGAAGTTAGAGAAGTCAATGTTTATGCCATCAGGTTGGAGGCTACCCGGACGGAATATAAGGTTGCTCCCAGACGGAATATAAGGTATTGTTCCTCCCAGACGGAATATAAGGTGTTGTTCCTCCCAGTTTACCCCTCCTTGTTCAATCCCTTCCTACCTATCTTCGTGACACTTCTCACGCTCTTAAACTTTTCAATGATTTTAAGTTCCTTGGCCCCAACCGCTTTATTTTCACCATGGATGTCCAGTCCCTATACACTTCCATCCCCCATCAGGAAGGTCTCAAAGCTCTCTGCTTCTTTTTGGATTCCAGACCTAATCAGTTCCCCTCTACCACCACTCTGCTCCGTCTAGCAGAATTAGTCCTTACTTTTAATAATTTCTCCTTTGGCTCCTCCCACTTCCTCCAACCTAAAGGTGTAGCTATGGGCACCCATATGGGTCCTAGTTATGCCTGTCTTTTTGTTGGCTTTGTGAAACAATCTATGTTCCAAACCTGTTCTGGTATCCGTCCCCCACTTTTCCTTCGCTACATCGACGACTGCATTGGCGCTGCTTCCTGCACGCATGCTGAGCTCGTTGACTTCATTAACTCTGCCTCCAACTTTCACCTGCCCTCAAGTTTACCTGGTCCATTTCCAACACCTCCCTCCCCTTTCTAGATCTTTCTGTCTCTATCTCTGGAGACAGCTTGTCTACTGATGTCTACTATAAGCCTACTGACTCTCACAGCTATCTGGACTATTCCTCTTCTCACCCTGTCTCTTGCAAAAATGCCATCCCCTTCTCGCAATTCCTCCGTCTCCGCTGCATCTGCTCTCAGGAAGAGGCTTTTCATTCCAGGACGAGGGAGATGTCCTCCTTTTTTAAAGAAAGGGGCTTCCCTTCCTCCACCATCAGCTCTGCTCTCAAACGCACCTCCCTCATTTCACGCAAATCTGCTCTCACTCGATCCTCCTGTCACCCTACTAGGAATAGGGTTCTCCTGGTCCTCACCTACCACCCCACCAGCCTCCGGGTCCAACATTTATTCTCCGTAACTTCCGCCACCTGCAATGGGATCCCACCACTAAGCACATCTTTCCCTCTGCCCCCTGCTTTCAGCAGGGATCGCTCCCTACGCGACTCCCTTGTCCATTCGTCCCCCCCATCCCACCCCACGGATCTCCCTCCTGGCACTCATCCTTGTAAGTGGAACAAGTGCTACACATGCCCTTATACTTCCTCCCTTACCACCATTCAGGGCCCCAGACAGTCCTTCCAGGTGAGGCCACACTTCACCTGTGAATCGGCTGGGGTGATATACTGCGTCCGGTGCTCCCGATGTGGCCTTCTATATATTGGCGAGACGCGACGCAGACTGGGAGATCGTTTTGCTGAACACCTACGTTCTGTCCGCCAGAGAAAGCAGGATCTCCCAGTGGCCACACCCTTTTAATTCCACATCCCATTCCCATTCTGATATGTCTATCCATGGCCTCCTCCACTGTAAAGATGAAGCCACACTCAGGTTGGAGGAACAACACCTTATATTCCGTCTGGGTAGCCTCCAACCTGATGGCATGAACATTGCCTTCTCTAACTTCCGCTAATGCCCCACCTCCCCCTCGTACCCCATCCATTATTTATTTATATACACACATTCTCTCTCTCTCTCTCTCTCTCTCTCTCTTTCTCCTTCTGTCCCTCTCACTATACCCCTTGCCAATCCTCTGGGTTTTCCCCCTCCCCCTTTTCCTTCTCCCTAGGCCTCCTGTCCCATGATCCTCTCATATCCCTTTTGTCAATCATCTGTCCAGCTCTTGGCTCCATCCCTCCCCCTCCTGTCTTCTCCTATCATTTTGGATCTCCCCTCCCCCTCCCACTTTCAAATCTCTTACTAGCTCTTCCTTCAGTTAGTCCTGACGAAGGGTCTCGGCCCGAAACGTCAACTGTACCTCTTCCTAGAGATGCTGCCTGGCCTGCTGTGTTCACCAGCAACTTTGATGTGTGTTACCAACATTTGAGTCTCTACTCTCATTATTCTAAGGATCACCAATGACTAAAAACTCAACCAAACCAGCCACATAATGTTGTGGATACAGGATCAGAGAGGGACTGGATACCCTGCCACTTAATTAAACACTTTAAATTTGAGATCGACCGATTTTCATTGGCATACAAGTGTATAAAAGACATAGAATGAAGACAGCTGAATGAAGAATGTCATATTTTTTCTGAAAGGCAAAACAATATAAAGAGACCGATTAATTCTGAGGGTGGTTTACATTGTGATGGACAAAATATCAAATTTACTATATGAGGCAAAGATTGATAGACCAGCAGGTCTTTTCGTGTCTATCACTGGACATAACTGTTCAGCGGATAGTAGCACAATATCTCTTTTACATCAGTCACTGATCAACAGTCATCAGAATACTATTACATATGAAGTGAGCTATATAGTTTTGTTTAGAACAATCAATAATTCACTACAAGTTAAATTCTGATTTTTCTGTTGCTTTTAGATAGATGGAAGTACATGGCCTGTTTCTGTGCTGTAATTGTTATATGGTTATATGGCAAATGTATTTCTGTGCTTCCTGTGCATGATCTTTACCATTACTGAAAATGCAGTTTGGAATATCCTTCATTACTAGTATTGTATGTCTCCGAATCTTCCATTTAAGTTTGTTTGCATGAATTCAGATGGAAGAATGGAAGAATGTTGATGATTCCTGGTGATGGGAAAGCATTGTCATTTAATGATTTGATTACTATCCCATTGAATCATAAATCTATAAACTCAGCGTGTACCATTGATACAGATTTAGTATTGCTGCAAACATGTCAAAGTGAATGAGTAAAAATAACAACCTGATGCAGATGTCACTGCTAATAATTAGCTTTCAGTTTAAGTCTGAGCTTATTGCAGGCATTCCTGATTGGCATTCCTCTCCCCAGGGAATCAGCATCTACATTTAATCAATCAAAATAGTACTAAAAATTCAATGTTGTGCAGTCTTTCAATAACAAATGTGGAGAGATAGTGAAACCAAATTATAGAATTGCCAGTGGCATTATTGTGTGTGTCACCAAAATCTGTTTCAATCTCAGTTTCTCTTCTATCTGCGTGGAATAGTGATAAGATTGCTAAACTTCAATTAACATGTTAAATGTAAAAGAACATTTAGCTAAAAGTCAGTCACATTATGAATCAATAAGCTTGTCTGTTTGTTGAATAATATGGCTGAAAATATTTGATATTATCTTTGCAAGCTGATATAATTGTATTGCTAACATATTACATATTATACTTTTGCTCAAAATCCCTGCTGTATGAGTGCCTGACATGATCAATTCTGCATGAGCTATTGTAATAGCATTATTTTCTCCATCTGTTAGGTTTTTCGTAACTGATACTGAAGGGATAATTAATAGAGCACTAGAAAATCCTGCAATCCTTCAAATAACAAGCCATGGGTAACAAAGGACATTAAGGACATCCTGAATGCTAAAAAGAGGGTGTTTAGAGATGGAAATAGGGAGGAGCTGAGGGCAATACAGAGGGACCTGAAAGCCAGGATCAGGGAGGCTAAAGACAGGTACAGGAGGAAGCTTGAGTGGAAACTCCAGCAGAACAACATGAGAGAAGTCTGGAGGGGGATGAGGACCATCACTGGGTTCTGGCAAACTAGCAACAGAGGAGCTGAAGGCAGTGTGGACAGGACCAACGAACTTAACCTGTTCTTTAACAGATTTGACATTGTGGCCCCTGCCCATCCCCCACATGAGTCATCTGTTGTCGGCCCCCAACCAACACATATTCCACTCTCCCCTCCTATCCCTCCTCACAGTCCCCCACCCTGCTCTCATGACTATACCCCTTCCCCATATGAAACCACCACAGTGGGCTTCACAGCTGAACGGGTGAGAAGACAGCTGAAACATCTCAACCCAAGCAAGGCTGCAGGACCGGATGGTGTCAGTACCAGGGTACTCAAAGCCTGTGCCCCCCAGCTATGTGGAGTACTTCACCATGTCTTCAGCCTGAGCCTGAGGCTCCGGAGGGTTCCTGTGCTGTGGAAGACGTCCTGCCTCGTCCCTGTGCCGAAGACGCCGCGCCCCAGTGGCCTCAATGACTAAAGACCGGTGGCATTGACCTCCCACATCATGAAGACCCTGGTGAGACTTGTTCTGGAGCTGCTCCGGCCTATGGTCAGGCCACATTTAGATCCCCTCCAGTTCGCCTACCAGCCCTGACTAGGAGTTGAGGATGCCATCGACTACCTGCTGAACCATGCCTACGCCCAGCTGGACAAGCCAGCGAGCACTGTGAGGGTCATGTTTTTTGATTTCTCCAGTGCGTTCAACACCATCCGCCCTGCTCTGCTGGGGGAGAAGCTGACAGCGATGCAGGTGGATGCTTCCCTAGTGTCATGGATTCTTGATTACCTGACTGGCAGACCACAGTATATGTGCTTGCAACACTGTGTGTCCGACAGAGTGGTCAGCAGCACTGGGGCTCCACAGGGGACTGTCTTGTCTCCCTTTCTCTTCACCATTTACACCTCGGACTTCAACTACTGCACAGAGTCTTGTCATCTTCAGAAGTTTTCGGCTGACTCTGCCATAGTTGGATGCATCAGCAAGGGAGATGAGGCTGAGTACAGGGCTACGGTAGGAAACTTTGTCACATGGTGTGAGCAGAATTATCTGCAGCTTAATGTGAAAAAGACTAAGGAGCTGGTGGTAGACCTGAGGAGAGCTAAGGTACCAGTGACCCGTTTCCATCCAGGGGGTCAGTGTGGACATGGTGGAGGATTACAAATACCTGGGGATACGAATTGACAATAAACTGGACTGGTCAAAGAACATTGAGGCTGTCTACAAGAAGGGTCAGAGCCGTCTCTATTTCCTGAGGAGACTGAGGTCCTTTAACATCTGCCGGACGATGCTGAGGATGTTCTATGAGTCTGTGGTAGCCAGTGCTATCGTGTTTGCTGTTGTGTGCTGGGGCAGCAGGCTGAGGGTAGCAGACACCAACAGAATCAACAAGCTCATTCATAAGGCCAGTGATGTTGTGGGGATGGAACTGGACTCTCTGACAGTGGTGTCTGAAAAGCGGATGCTGTCCAAGTTGCATGCTATCTTGGACAATGTCTCCCATCCACTACATAATGTACTGGTTGGGCACAGGAGTACATTCAGCCAGAGACTCATTCCACCGAGATGCAACACAGAGTGTCATAGGAAGTCATTCCTGCCCGTGGCCATCAAACTTTACAACTCCTCCCTTGGAGGGTCAGACACCCTGAGCCAATAGGCTGGTTCTGGGCTTATTTCCTGGCATAATTCACATATCACTATTTACTATTTATGGTTTTATTACTATTTATTATTTATGGTGCAACTCTAACGAAAACCAATTTGCCCCCGGGATCAATAAAGTATGACTATGACTATGACTATGACTAACACCATGAAGTAAAATCATGCTTGTATATACTGTATTAATGCAGTAAATTTTTCTCTGCATATTGTATGGAACTGCTACCTCAAATGAAAAGATGAATTTAAATTGTGAGCATGTTATTTGACCCTCCTCCAAGATTTCTTTTCATTATCCACTATCAGTTTGAGGAGAGTGACTGATTTTCAACTGTATTTTGATAGCCACTTTACAGTAATTTTATGTTTATTTCTTATTCCCTTTTGTTTGCAACCTATATGCTAATAATAGCATCAATGGTAATTAATGAGGTGGTGGTATGGTCAGAAAGTGTGAAGTATTTATGAATGTTTTACATGTTACTGGCAAGTGGAACATCAATGGCACATTGAAAAAATAAGAAATCCAAACACATATTTCTTAGCAGACTTGTTTGAATATGGTGATGATTTTCCATGGATGTCAGATCTGGATCAGTAATTTGGCAGTCTGCAGTAATGATTTGGAAATTTTCAATTGGTTCTGTTTATTATCAGAGAATGTATACAACCTGAAATAATTAGTCTTTGCAAACATCCATGAAAAACAGAAGAACCCCTAAAAATAAACAACAGAAAAAACACTGGAACCCCAAAGCACCCCCCCCGGCGTAAGCAGCAGCAAAGCATCAATGAATTAACCTCCCCCCCCAAGCTATTTCAGCAAAAATCATCAGCGCTCACCACCCACCAAGCAACAGAAAAGCACCCAAAGAGAGGCCATGAGCCACAGTCAACAAAAACTAGTATTTACCCAACTATTCAACATGCTATAGACTCTCTCTCTCTCTCTCTCTCTCTCTCTCTCTCTCTCTCTCTCCTCTCTCTCTCTCTCTCTCTCTCTCTCTCACTCTCTCTCACTAACAAGGGACAGAAAGATGTCACTCATTTCACGGTGAATAGGGAGACCAACAGTCACTGTTATGATGTTACTTACACTCTGCCACGTCACTTTTTATTCTGAGATTGTCCAACTCAAGAATCAGTAGTAAACTCTCCCCACCATTGATATTTTGTTTCAAACCCCATTATACAAGCTGGGGAATTTAAATTCAGTTAAATAAATAATATTGAATAAAAAATATTTCTATCTCTGATTCAGTACATGCACAACATGGTATCTTCTGAACATTGTGGTTATGAGTCTGCAATTGCACATTGGCGTTCTTCACCTAAATGAGATAAAGAATGAAGATAGCAGAAACTGATGTCATGCAAGTGCTACAGTTATTTTGCTACATGTGAGAACAAGGATGCTGCCAGTATACTAATCCAGACATCCCACCCTGCAAAAACTCATTTCAGGGAGGTAGCACCATCAATTTGCGGGAGACTCCCGGAACTTGCGGGAGAGATGGGATGTCTGCAATAGAGTAGCTCCTTAGCAGCTAGACAGCTAGTTTAAATAACGTTAGCTACGCTAATGAATGAATGACACCTGTTAAACTCACCTCAACATGTCTTTTACAGTCTTAACCCACCATGGGCAATAGAAAAGTCACTGTTGCAAACAGTGCAGCGAGCAACACTGTCACTATTTTGACCCCTATTAGGCAGGTGTACACTTTAGTGTAGTCTGGGGTGATGTACGTTTTATATTTTCTTTTTTTGGAACACTCTGCCATGGCTCTCTCTCTCTCTCTCTCTCTCTCTCTCTCTCTGTCTCTCGCTCTCTCTCGTGGTCACTCTCACTTGCTTTCTCTCGCTCGCTCGCTCTCAAAAAAATTGATTTCCGTGATATTGTATATAATTTGTGGGTATGCAGGAGACTCCCGGAACTTCCAGGAGAGGTGGGATATCTGCTAATCATTAGCCTCTACATCTAGCAATGCACCTTTTGCTATTCCCATCAGCTGTACCAGAACCTCAATACTTGTCATATTTTCACCTCTCCCTCCTTTCTGCTTTGTGCAGGGACCACGTTCTCTGTGATTCCCTCATCATCTCACCCCTCTCTACCCGCCTTCTTCAATTATAGGAGGTACAAAACTCATCCCTACACTTTTTCCCTTACCACTATCAAGGAACCTAAACAGGCCCCCCAGGTGAGACACTTCTTTCAACATTATCTATACCATTCAGTGTTCTCAATGTGGCCTCTTCTACACTGACAAGACCAAGCATAAACTTGGCAATCACTTTGTGGAGCACCTACACTCTGTCCACAATGACCTTCTTTAGTTTCCAGTTGTATGTCATTTCAAACCTCTTTCCCATTTCCACAATGAACTTCTGTGTCCTCTGCCTTCTCCACCGGTTCTGAGCAGACAAACACAAATAGGGGGAAAACACCTAATACTTCACTTGGGTAGCCCTGAATTCAATAGTCTGAACACTGACTTCTTTTCAATTTCAGGTAATCTTTGTACTCCTTTCCCAGTCTACCAGTTCATCCTGGATCTAGTTACATTTATCAACCTTTTCCATCCCTCCATTCCCCCCTTTACCTAGTTCATTGTCCTCCACCATCTGCCCGTCACCTACACAACTATCCAACAAGGTTTCTTCTCCTTTGGTCTCTCCTCACCCAGCTGATTCTATCTATTTATCACCACCCCCATCCCCCATGATCTGATTTCACTTACCACCTTCCAGCCTCTCCCCATATTCCTCTCCGCTCCCCTCACCTGGCTCCACGGCCCATTTTTTGTTCCTTATCTGTTTCTGCTTTTCACCCGCCAGCCTCTTTCCCTAAACACTTCTCTCCCACTCCCTCCACCCACCTGTCTTCAACTAAACATCATCCCCTTCCTCAACTGGTTCTACCTATTACCCCGTCTCACCCCTATCTCTCAAATATTTATTCTGCCTACCATCCTTCCAATCTTGATGCAGAGTCTTGACCAAAAATATCTTTGCCTTCACAGACCTACTGAGTTCCTCTAGCAGTTTGTTGCTTTGTTTTGCTACTAAAAATAGTGCCTTGGAGCAAGAAGCTGCACAAAGGAAGGAGGGGAAAATGTGAAGTATGGGATTTTTAGGGGTTTCAGATATCTCTTGATAAACAGGATCAAAAACACTCATAGGCTACCCAGTAAAGCAGAAGTGGAACTGGCTTAAAAGATTGTCAGAGAGGAAGGATAAGAATCCAACTGTTCATATTAAGAGTATTCACATTGGAAAGAAGAAATGTCAAGATTAAGATTACCAAAAGAGAGGAATTAAGATATCTTTATTTTTAAACATGAACAAATTGGAGTAGCTCAAAACAAATTACAGGGACTGGAGAAAACTCCTGGCTGGAGAAATAATGTGGAATAAAGGGAACTATATTGTTGGATGTGACCCCCCCCCACCCCGCTTAAATGAAAATCCTAACAGGAAGCATGATTGAGGAAGGTCCAAGCACTTTAAACTAACAGGGCAGAGGGAGAAAAGTAAGTATTAATATTAATGCTAAAGTAAACTAAAAGGAAGAGAATACTGGAAAAGTGAAAAATAAAAGGTATAGTTAAACCAAGAGAGACAAATAAAATAAGTGTGATTAAGATCTTATAGTATAAGGACAATATACTATTGTCCTTATACTATAAGATTTTAATCACACTTATTTTGAAAGGAGATATGCTTGTGCATGGCCAAACATATATCCTTTCAGTCAACAACTGAAATAAATGAAAGAAATTCAATGAACTGCACTTAGTCCCATTTAGAGATGACAGCATGATGCTATTACTGAGACATGGCTAAAAGACAATCAGATCTTGGAATTATAACGAATAGTAGAGAGAAGGACTAGCCCTAGCGCTTACAGACAGATTCACTTCAACAATGAAGGGGAAAGCAGTGAGAGATAAGCAATGAGTGGTTAGAATATAGATAGCAACAGTAAAGATTTTTGCAACAATAGCTCATAAAATCAAAAAATCCACAAAAAAGCGGATTAAGTAATACGTAATGATTCAGATTTAATTAATATTATTTATATATCTTATAACCAGGAATGGGACAGACATTTTTTGATGGTAAACTGGATGAGTAATCCTGTATATCAAGTTTCCAGCTCTCATTCTGTTAAAATGCAATGAGTAAAGGCCAATATTACTGATCTTTCTACAGAATGGGCTCCTCATCCAAGGAATCAAAACAGTAAATTTGGACTTATCATCCCTCTGAAGCTGAAATTTTTAAGACCTCACCAAACCCTGAACAATTGCAAAGTCTCTCTTACTTTGAGCTCTAACACCAGCATCAACCCTGCAAAAGAAAACAGTGAGGGACAAGATCAAGCTAAAAGAAAAAATATATTAAATGCAAAAATATATCATAGACCTTAGAGACTAGAAGATACAAAGAAAAACAAAATGTAAATTAGGTATCACAGTTTCAAAAAGGAAATATGAATAAAACCTGCAAAGGATAAAAAAAACAAAAACGACGACAATAATAGAAAACTGATATTAGAAACAATTGAGATTCTTGAAGGAAAAAATAGATTATGTTAATTTCAATTGAGTGCATAAGTGAGAAAAGAAGCAAGATATTTCATACTGTGGTATAGTCTGCAGTAAAGAAACAAAATTAAGGAATGTCTATGAAGGCTCTCAGTCATCCAGGTCATTGTATAACAAGCAGTAGTAAAACTGGACTCGTGTTGTCTAGAGGATGCTGTCATTACCTCAAGCAAGAGGTAATGGGAGGATCATTAGTTTACCTTTGCATGAATGGAGGTGTGAACTGTTGCGGAGATGCCGCGGTAAAGATCTTAGGACTACATTGTAAGCAGCTAATAAGTGGTGTCGTACCCCATCCCCTCTGTTCAGGGATAGGTTTTCCAGTTTGACAAAGATGGCTTCTTTAACCCTTCTTTCAAACCACCTGTCCTCCCTGTCCAAAATGTGCACATTGTTATCATCAAAGGAATGTCCCTTGTCCTTTAGGTATTGATATATAGCCGAGTCATGGCCTGAGGTGTTAATCCTCCTATGTTGGGTCATCTGTTTGTGAAGTGGTTGCTTGTCTCACTGATATACAGATCTGTGCAGTTCTCATTGCATTGGGTAGTATATACAATATTGCCCTGTTTATATCAAGACAGCAAGAAAATGGCTGCGTCAGGATAGTACCCTGGACCATAGAACCACACTCAACTCGGATCAGGTGTGTACTCTACTCGACCTTTGTCTCAATACTACCCATTTCAAATACAAAGAAACACTGTTGTGCCAATCTCTCCTAGTGTAGCCAATTTATACATGGAAATAGAAAGGACAGTCTTGAATACCTTACATGGAACATCACCCAATCATTGGTTCAAGTATGTGGATGACTCCAGAATCAAGATCAAAACCCACGAGGTGCAAGCCTTCAAAGAAAACATCAACACAGTGGACAATAACATCAAAGTGACACGAGAAGACAGTGAGAAAAATAAACTGGCCTTTTAAGACTGTAGTACTGATCAAAGAAAATAGACATCTAGATATTGAAGTTTACAGGAAACCAACCCACACAGATCGGTGCCTACAGTTGACTCTCATCACCCATTAGAACATAAGTTGGGTGTTATCACAACACTATATCGCCGTGCCAATAACATGCCCACATGCATTATAGCCTTCGGAGAAGGAAGTCTGAGAATCGGAGCGGGAGTGCGGAGGAAGCCATTTTTGAATTTTTAGGTTTCTTTCCATCGGCGTTTAGAGACGCGGGTCTGCGCAGGCGTGTGACATCGGGCAGTGAAGCGCGGAAGATTTAAAAGGAACACAGCCTTATACAGTGGGCTGCGGAGTGAGCCAAGAGCAGAGTGAAGGATTAAGGGCTTCTGCTCAACGGGCTTAGGCGGAAACGGGCGAGGCGAAGAGGGTTTGGTATTCATTTTTTGTTGTTATTTGAGAAGAGGGGAAGTATGAGTGTGAGGACAGCTTGTTGTTCTCGGTGCCGGATGTGGGAAATCCTGGAGTATCCAGGCCTCCCGGACGTCCACATCTGCGCCAGGTGCGTCGAGATGCAGCTACTAAGAGACCTCGTTAGGGAACTGGAGCTGCAGCTCGATGACCTTTGTCTGGTCAGGGAGAGTGAGGAGTTGATAGAAAGGTGTTACAGGCAGGTGGTCACACCGGGGTCACGGGAGGCAGACAAATGGGTCACGGCGAGGAGGGGGAAGAGGAAGAGTCAGTATCTTCTTCGGTATTCACTAAGGAGAAGGATATTGAATTGTGTGACGTAAAGGAAATAAGAAGGGTAGTTATGGAAAGTATGACAATTAAAGAAGAGGAAGTACTGGCGCTTTTAAGGAATATAAAAGTGGATAAGTCTCCAGGTCCGGACAAGATGTTCCTTAGGACCTTGAGGGAAGTTAGTGTGGAAATAGCAGGGGCTCTGACAGGAATATTTCAAATGTCGTTAGAAACAGGGATGGTGCCGGAGGATTGGCGTATTGGTCATGTGGTTCCATTATTTAAAAAGGGTTCTAAGAGTAAACCTAGCAATTATCGGCCTGTGAGTTTGACGTCAGTGGTGGGTAAATTGATGGAAAGTATTCTGAGAGATGGTATATGTAATTATCTGGATAGACAAGGTTTGATTAGGAACAGTCAACATGGATTTGTGCGTGGAAGGTCATGTTTAACAAATCTTATTGAATTTTTTGAAGAGGTTACTAGGAAAGTTGATGAGGGTAAAGCGGTGGATGTTGTCTATATGGACTTCAGTAAGGCTTTTGACAAGGTTCCACACGGAAGGTTAGTTAGGAAGGTTCAATTGTTAGGCATTAATATCAAAAGTAGTAAAATAGATTCAGCAGTGGCTGGATGGGAGACACCAGAGAGTAGTGGTGGATAACTGTGTGTCAGATTGGAGGACGGTGTGTAGCGGTGTGCCTCAGGGATCTGTACTGGGTCCAATGTTGTTTGTCATATATATTAATGATCTGGATGATGGGGTGGTAAATTGGATTAGTAAGTATGCAGATGATACTAAAATAGGTGGCGTTGTGGATAATGAAGTAGGTTTTCAAAGCTTGCAGAGAGATTTGGGCCAGTTAGAAGAGTGGGCTGAAAGATGGCAGATGGAGTTTAATGCTGAAAAATGTGAGATGCTACATTTTGGTCAGACTAATCAAAATAGGACATACATGGTAAATATAGAAACATAGAAACATAGAAAATAGGTGCAGGAGTAGGCCATTTGGCTCTTTGAGCCTGCACCGCCATTCAGTATGATCACGGCTAATCATCCAACTCAGAACCCAGTGCCAGCCATAACCCCTGATCCCTCCATAACCCTCCATAACCCCTGATCCCTTTAGCCACAAGGGCCATATCTAACTCCCTCTTAAATACAGCCAATGAACTGGCCTCAACTGTTTCCTGTGGCAGAGAATTCTACAGATTCACCACTCTCTGTGTGAAGAAGTTTTTACTAATCTCGGTCCCCTTTATCCTCAAACTGTGACCCCTCGTTCTGGACGTCCCCAACATCGGGAACAATCTTCCTGCATCTAGCCTGGCCAATCCCTTTAGGATTTTATACGTTTCAATAAGATCCCCCCTCAATCTTCTAAATTCCAATGAATATAAGCCTAGACGATCCAGTCTTTCATCATATGAAAGTCCTGCCATCCCAGGAATCAATCTGGTGAACCTTCTTTGTACTCCCTCTAGGGCAAGAATGTCTTTCCTCAGATTAGGGGAGCAAAACTGAACCCAATACTCCAGGTGTAGTCTCACCACGGCTATGTACACTGCAGTAGTACCTCCCTGCTCCTGTACTCAATCCTCTTGCTATGAATGCCAGCATACCATTCGCCTTTTTCACCGCCTGCTGTACCTGCATGCCCACTTTCAATGACTGGTGTATAATGACACCCAGGTCTCGTTGCACCTCCCCTTTTCCTAATCGGCCACCATTCAAATAATAATCTGTTTTCCTGTTTTTGCCACCAAAGTGGATAACCTCACATTTATCCACATTAAATTGCATCTGCCATTAACTTGCCCACTCACCTAACCTATCCAAGTCACACTGCATCCTCTTAGCATCCTCCTCACAGCTAACGCTGCCGCCCAGCTTTGTGTCATCCGCAAACTTGGAGATGCTGCATTTAATTCCCTCATCTAAGTCATTAATATATATTGTAAACAACCGGGGTCCCAGCACTGAGCCTTGCGGTACCCCACTAGTTTCTGTCCACATCAATACCTTACCCCCAATACCGTGTGCTTTAAGTTTGCACACTAATCTCCTGTGTGGGACCTTGTCAAAAGCCTTTTGAAAATCCAAATATACCACATCCACTGGTTCTCCCCCATCCACTCTACTAGTTACATCCTCAAAAAATTCTGTGAGAATCGTCAGACATGATTTTCCTTTCGCAAATCCATGCTGACTTTTTCCGATGATTTCACCGCTTTCCAAATCTGCTGTTATCACATCTTTGATAACTGACTCTAGCATTTTCCCCACCACCGATGTTAGGCTAACCGGTCTATAATTCCCCGGTTTCTCTCTCCCTCCTTTTTTAAAAAGTGGGGTTACATTAGCCACCCTCCAATCCTCAGGAACTAGTCCAGAATCTAAAAAGTTTTGAAAAATTATCGCTAATGCATCCACTATTTCTTGGGCTACTTCCTTAAGCACTCTGGGATGCAGACCATCTGGCCCTGGGGATTTATCTGCCTTTAATCCCTTCAATTTACCTAACATCACTTCCCTACTAACATGTATTTCCCTCAGTTCCTCCATCTCACTGGACCCCCTGTCCCCTACTATTTCCAGAAGATTATTTATGTCCTCCTTAGTGAAGACAAAACCAAAGTAGTTATTCAATTGGTCTGCCATGTCCTTGCTCCCCATAATCAATTCACCTGTTTCTGTCTGTAGGGGACCTACATTTGTCTTAACCAATCTTTTTCTTTTCACATATCTATAAAAGCTTTTACAGTCAGTTTTTATGTTCCCTGCCAGTTTTCTCTCATAATCTTTTCTCTCTTTCCTAATCAAGCCCTTTGTCCTCCTCTGCTGGACTCTGAATTTCTCCCAGTCCTCAGGTGAGCCACTTTTTCTGGCTAATTTGTATGCTTCTTCTTTGGAACTGATACTATCCCTAATTTCCCTTGTCAGCCACGGGTGCATTACCTTCCCTGATTTATTCTTTTGCCAAACTGGAATGAACAATTGTAGTTCGTCCATGCGATCTTTAAATGCTTGCCATTGCATATCCACCGTCAACCCTTTAAGTGTCATTTGCCAGTCTATCTTAGCTAATTCACGTCTCATACCTTCAAAGTTACCCTTCTTTAAGTTCAGAACCTTTGTTTCTGAATTAACTATGTCACTCTCCATCTTAATGAAGAATTCCACCATATTATGGTCACTCCTACCCAAGGGGCCTCTCATGACAAGATTGCTAATTAACCCTTCCTCATTGCTCAATACCCAGTCTACAATAGCCTGCTCCCTAGTTGGTTCCTCGACATGTTGGTCCAAAATACCATCCCGCATACATTCCAAGAAATCCTCTTCCTCAGCACCCTTACCAATTTGGTTCACCCAATCTATAAGTAGATTGAAGTCACCCATTATAACTGCTGTTCCTTTATTACACGCATTTCTAATTTCCTGTTTAATACCATCCCCAACCTCACCACTACTGTTAGGTGGCCTGTACACAACTCCCACCAGCGCTTTCTGCCCCTTAGTGTTATGCAGCTCTACCCATATCGATTCCACATCCTCCTGGCTAATGTCTTCCTTTCTATTGCGTAGGGCAATAGATGGTAGGGCATTGAAGAATGCTGTAGAATACAGGGATCTAGGAATAATGGTGCATAGTTCCCTGAAGGTGGAATCTCATGTGGATAGGGTGGTGAAGAAAGCTTTTAGTATGCTGGCCTTTATTAATCAGAGCATTGAGTATAGGAGTTGGGATGTAATGTTAAAATTGTATAAGGCATTGGTAAGGCGAAATTTGGAGTATTGTGTACAGTTCTGGTCACCGAATTATAGGAAAGATGTCAATAAAATTGAGAGAGTACAGAGGAGGTTTACTAAAATGTTGCCTGGGTTTCATCTCCTAAGTTACAGAGAAAGGTTGAACAAGTTAGGTCTATTCTTTGGAGCGTACAAGTTTGAGAGGGGACTTGATGGAGGTGTTTAAAATTATGAGGGGGATTGATAGAGTTGACGTGGATAGGCTTTTTCCATTGAGACTGGGGGAGATTCAAACAAGAGGACATGAGTTGAGAGTTAAAGGGCGAAAGTTTAGGGGTAACATGAGGGGGAACTTCTTTACTCAGAGAGTAGTAGCTGTGTAGAACAAGCTTCCAGCAGAAGTGGTTGAGGCAGGTTCAATGTTGTCGTTTAAAGTTAAATTGGACAGCTATATGGACAGGAAAGGAATGGAGGGTTATGGGCTGAGTGCAGGTCGGTGGGACTAGATGAGAGCAAGAGTTTGGCACGGACTAGAAGGGCCGAGATGGCCTGTTTCCGTGCTGTAATTATTATATGGTTATATGGTATCCACCTCCACCACCATCGCCCGCAGCCATTCCATGCACTCACCACTCTCTGTGTGAAAAAAAAAACTTACCCCTGACATCTCTGTATCTACACCAAGCACCTTAAAACTTGTAGAACGCTTTGGGTTTTCCTTAGTCCTGTCCACTAAGCGCAAGTACTTGAGTGAAGCCTTGAAAGCTTGTCGCTATCCTGACTGGGCCTTCAACGAGGCATCAACAAAAACCAGCAGGGAATCAGCCCAATAGACAGAAGTAAGGAGCAAAGTAGACGGAAAAACACTCAGGGAAACTCAGAAGGATTTTCAACAACTACCTGTGTTTTTCAAACCTACAAACACACTCAGACAGAAACTCGTCCACCCTGAGGATCCGACACCCAAACATAAACACAGCAATATTGTATATGCTAGCCAATGCAATGAGAACTGCACAGATAGAAACATAGAAACCTAGAAAACCTACAGCACCTTCGGCCCACAAAGTTGTACCGAACATGTCCCTACCTTAGAAATGACTAGGCTTACCTATAGCCCTCTACTTTTCTAAGCTCCATGTACCTATCCAAAAGTCTCTTCCAAGACCCTATCGTATCCGCCTCCACCACCGTTGCCGGCAGCTCATTCCATGTACTTACCACTCTGAGTAACAAAACTTACATAGAACATGTACAGCACAGTACAGGCCCTTCAGCCCACAGTGTTGTGCTGACCCTTAAACCCTGCCTCCCATATAACGCCCCCCCACCTTAAATTCCTGTCTCCTAGTCTCCTGAATTTCACTAGTGTATCTGCCTCCACCACTGACTCAGGCAGTGCATTTCACGCACCAACCACTCTCTGAGTAAAAGAACCTTCCTCTAATATCCCTCTTGAACTTCCCACCCCTGACCTTAAAGCCATGTCCTCTTGTATTGAGCAGTAGTGCCCTGGGGAAGAAGCGCTGGCTGTCCACTCTATCTATTCCTCTTAATATGTTGTATACCTCTATCATGTCTCCTCTCATCCTCCTTCTCTCCAAAGAGTAAAGTCCTAGCTCCCTTAATCTCTGATCATAATGCATACTCTTTAAACCAGGCAGCATTTGGTAAATCTCCTCTGTACCTTTTCCAATGCTTCCACCTCCTTCCTAGAGTGAGGCAACCAGAACTGGACACAGTACTCCAAGTGTGGCCGAATCAGAGTTTTACAGAGCTGCATCATTACCCCATGACTCTTAAACTCTATCCCTCAACTTATGAAAGCTGACAGCCCATAAGCTTTCTTAACTAACCTATCTACCTGTGAGCCAACTTTCAGGGATCTGTGGACATGTACCCCCATATACTTTGTACTCTGCCTTGATGTTTGTCCCTCCAACGTGTACCACCTCACACTTCTCCAGGTTGAACTCCATTTGCCACTTCTCAGCCCACTTTTGCATCCTATCAACGTCTCTCTGCAATCTTCGACAATCCTCTACACTATCCACAACACCACCAACCTTTGTGTCATCTGTAAAGTTGCCAAATCACCCTTCAACCCCCACATCCAGGTCATTACTAAAAATCACGAAAAGTAGAGGTCCCAGAACCGATCCTTGTGGGACAGCACTAGTCACAAACCTCCAATCTGAAAGTACTCCCTCCACCACCACCCTCTGCTTTCTGCAGGCAAGCTAATTCTGAATCCACCTGGCCAAACTTCCCTGGATCCCATGCCTTCTGACTTTCTGAATAAGCCTACTGTATGGAACTTGACAAATGCCTTACTAAAATCCATTTAGATCACATCCACTGCACTACCCTCATCTCTATGCCTGGCCACCTCCTTAAAGAACTCTATCAGGCTTGTTAAATACGATCTGCCCTTCACAAAGCCATGCTGACTGTCCCTGATCAGACCATGATTCTCTAAATGCCCAAAGATCCTATCTCTAAGAATCTTTTCCAACAGCTTTCCCACCACAGACGTAAGGCTCACTGGTCTCTAATTACCCAGACTATCCCTACTACCTTTTTTGAACAAGGGGACAACATTCGCTTCCCTCCAATCCTCCAGTACCATTCCCGTGGACAACGAGGACATAAAGATCATAGCCAGAGGCTCAGCAATCTCCTCCCTCGCCTCATGGAGCAGCCTGGGGAATATTCCATCAGACCCCGGGGACTTATCCATCCTAATGGATCTTAACAATTCCAACACCTCCTCTCCCTTAATATCAACAAGCTCCAGAACATCAACCTCATTTATATTGTCCTCACTGTCATCAAGTTCCCTCTCATTGGTGAATACCGAAGAGAACCATTCACTGAGGAGCTCACTCAATTCCACAGCCTCCAGGCACATCTTCCCACCTTTATCTCCTATCGGTCCTACCTTCACTCCTGTCATCCTTTTGTTCTTCACATAATTGAAGAATGCCTTGGGGTTTTCCTTTACCCTACTCGCCAAGGCCTCTCATGCCCCCTTCTTGCTCTCCTCGGCTCCTTTTTAAGCTCCTTTCTGGCTACCCTATATTCTTCAATAGACCCATCTGATCCTTCCTTCCTAAAACTCATATATGTTGCCTTCTTCCACCTGACTAGATTTTCCACCTCACTTGTCACCCATGGTTCCTTCACCCTACCGTTCTTTATCTTCCTCACTGGGACAAATTTATCCCTAACATCAGGCAGGAGATCCCTAAACGTCGACCACATGTCCATGGTACATTTCCCTGCAAAAACATCATCCCAATTCACACCTGCAAGTTCTAGCCTTATAGCCTCATAATTTGCCCTTCCCCAATTAAAAATTTTCCTATCCTCTCTGATTCTATCCTTTTCCATAATTATGCTAAAGGCCAGGGAGCAGTGGTCACTGTCCCCCAGATGCTCACCCACTGAGAGATCTGTGACCTGACCCGCTTCGTTACCTAATACTAGATCTAGTATGGCACTCCCCCAGTCAGTCTGTCAACATACAGTGACAGGAATCTGTCCTGGACACACTTAACAAACTCTGCCCCGTCTAAACCATTGGAACTAATCAGGTGCCAATCAGTATTAGGGAAATTAATGTCACCCATGATAACAACCCTGTTATTTTTGCACCTTTCCAAAATCTGCCTCCAATCTACTCCTCAGTATCTCTGCTGCTACTAGGGGGCCTACAGAATACTCCCAATAGAGTAACTGCTCCCTTCCTGTTCCTGACTTCCACCCATACTGACTCAAAAGAGGATCCTGCTACATTCCCCACCCTTTCTGTTGCTGTAACAGTATCCCTCCACCCCTCCTCCCCTTCCCCCCCATCCCTTTTAAAGCACTGAAATCCAGGAATATTGAGAATCCATTCCTGCCCTGGTGCCAGCCAAGTCTCTATAATGGCCACTACATCATTATTTCATGTATGTCTGCATCCAAGCTCCTGACATCTCCTCTGTACCTACTCCCCAGCACCTTAAACCTGTGTCCACTTGTGGCAACCATTTCAGCCCTCGGAAAAAGCCTCTGACATCCACACGATCAATGCCTCTCATCATCTTATACACCTCTATCAGGTCACCTCTCATCCTCCGTCGCTCCAAGGAGAAAAGGCCGAGTTCAACCTATTCTCATAAGGCATGCTCCCCAATCTGGGCAACATCCTTGCAAATCTCCTTTGCATCCTTTCTATGGCTTCCACATCCTTCCTGTAGTGAGGCGACCAGAACTGAGCACAGTATTCCAAGTGGGGTCTGACCAGGGTCCTACATAGCTGCAACATTACCTCTCGGCTCCTAAATTCAATTGCACGATTGATGAAGGTCAATACATCGTACGCCTTCTTAACCACAGAGTCAACCTGCGTGGCTGCTTTGAGCGTCCTATAGACTCGGACCCCAAGATCCCTCTGATCCTCCATACTTCCGAGAGTCTTACCATTAATGCTATATTCTGCCATTATATTTGACCTACCAAAATGAACCGCTTCACACTTATCTGGGTTAAACTCCATCTGCCACTTCTCAGCCCAGTTTTGCATCCTATCAATGTCCCACTGTAATGTCTGACAGCCCTCCACACTATCCACAACACCTCCAACCTTTGTGTCATCAGCAAACTTACTAATCTATCCCTCCACTTCCTCATCCAGGTCATTTATAAAAATCACGAAGAGTAAGGGTCTCAGAACAGATCCCTGAAGCATTCCACTGGTGACCAACCTCCATGCAGAATATGATCCACCTACAATCAGTTCTGGATCCACAAAGGAATGTCCCCAGTAAGCCCTGCATGGGGTACCTTTTCAAATGCCTTGCTGAAATCCATATACACTACATCTACCGCTCTTCCTTCATCAATATGTTTAGTCACATCCTCAAAAAATTCAATCAGGCTCGTAAGGCACGACCTGCACTTGACAAAGCCATGCTGACCATGCTCACTGGAGAGACAAAATAACCAGTTCACAATCAGATGGCCCAACGTAGGAGGGCTAACACCTCAGCTCAAGACTCTGCTCTATATCTACACCTAAAGGACAAGGGACACTCCTTTGATAATAACAATGTGCACATTTTGGACAGGGAGGACAGGTGGTTTGAAAGAGGAATTAAAGAAGCCATCTTTGTCAAACTGGAAAACCCATCCCTGAACAGAGGGAGTGGGGTACGACACCACCTATTAGCTACTTACAATGGAGTCCTAACATCTCTACCCCAGTGTCTCCACAACAGTTCACACCTCCATTCATGAAAAAATAGGATTAACGACCCTCTCATTACCTCTACGACTCATGCGATTGCTATACCTTTAAACAACACACAGAGTTTATAAATCAGAAAACTCCCCACTATGGATTAGTTCTGAAGAAGCCTCTCGGATGAGTGGCAAAATGTCTTCTAGACAACACAGCAAGTCCAGTTACCTTGATTTACTACTGCTTGATAAATTAAGGAATGGTTCAACATTGAAGAAAGAGTGGGAGTCTTGTGTTATTTTTTACAGGAGTTTTAAAATAAACATATACGGAACTCATCGCTGTAGGGAAAAGGAAGTTTGAAATTCCAGAGTGGAACAACATTTAAAGAGGCAGAGCAGGAACAGAGCTGTGACTGGTACTAAAGCAGTCATAATTGAATTTAGATAATTGCAAGAGGCTCAGTCTAGATGTAAAGTTGTAGGCCAAAAAGGAGGTATTTGTGTTGGTTGGTGTTTTGGGCAAAGCCATTCCACCTTGCTCTTAATTGGCCTGCCCTGCTTCAGATAGGAGTGCTAGTAGCTACCACATTGCAAGCGTAAAAGCTGTTTCATTCCCAGACTTGCTTTCTCCAAGAGACTATCATAAACAAGTGGCAATAATATCCAGCGATATATCAAAAGTAATTGACGATCTTATAACCAAGGAATGAAGAGCTAATTCTAGTTTAACATTTAAATATAAAATTCTTTGTTATTTTCCTTCCTCTTTCCTGCATGGCTCATTCATACTGCATGCATTCCACTGCACAGAGAGTGTTTTTGCCCCACTACAGAAAGCTTCCTTTTGCTGATTGAGATGTCAACCTGCATGCTTTGAAATCAATATTTTGAAGTCGGGGCGGAGAACAGAACTCCTATGGCAGTGCCCGTGGATGGTTTCTGAAGCTGCAAGCTCTGTTGCAAATTACTCTTCCAAAAAGCAAATTTCTGGAGTACAGAAGACAGAAAGGCTCAAGGCTGCTAAAAAAAATCATCCTGTGAATATTTCTGCACATCTAAACCATAGAACCATAGAACCATAGAAACTACAGCACAGAAACAGGCCTTTTGGCCCTTCTTGGCTGTGCCGAACCATTTTCTGCCTAGTCCCACTGACCTGCACACAGACCATATCCCTCCATACCCCTCCCATCCATGTATCTGTCCAATTTATTCTTAAATGTTAAAAAAGAACCCGCATTTACCACCTCCTCTGGCAGCTCATTCCATACTCCCACCACTCTCTGTGTGAAGAAGCCCCCCATAATGTTCCCTTTAAACTTTTCCCCGCTCACCCTTAACACATGTCCTCTGTTTTTTTTCTCCCCTTGCCTCAGTGGAAAAAGCCTGCTTGCATTCACTCTATCTATACCCATCATAATTTTATATACCTCTATCAAATCTCCCCTCATTCTTCTACGCTCCAGGGAATAAAGTCGCAACCTATTCAACCTTTTTCTGTAACTGAGTTTTTCAAGTCCCGGCAACATCCTTGTAAACCTTCTCTGCACTCTTTCAACCTTATTTATATCCTTCCTGTAATTTGGTGACCAAAACTGAACACAATACTCCAGATTCGGCCTCACCAGTGCCTTATACAACCTCATCATAACATTCCAGCTCTTATACTCAATACTATGATTAATAAAGGCCAATGTACAAAAGCTCTCTATACGACCCTATCTACCTGTGAGGACACTTTTAGGGAATTTTGTATCTGTATTCCCAGATCCCTCTGTTCCACTGCACTCCTCAGTGCCTTACCATTAACCCTGTATGTTCTACGTTGGTTTGTCCTTCGAACGTGCAATACCTCACACTTGTCAGTATTAAACTCCATCTGACATTTTTCAGCCCATTTTTCCAGCTGGTCCAAGTCCCTCTGCAGGCTCTGAAAACCTTCCTCACTGTCTACTACACCTCCAATCTTTGTATCATCAGCAAATTTGCTGATCCAATTTACCACATTATCATCCAGATCATTGATATAGATGACAAATAACAATGGACCCAGCACTGATCCCTATGGCACACCACTAGTCACAGGCCTCCACTCAGAGAAGCAATTTTCTACCACCACTCTCTGGCTTCTTCCATCGAGTCAATGTCCAATCCAATTTACCACCTCTCCAAGTATACCTAGCGACTGAATTTTCCTAACTAACCTCCCATGCGGGACCTTGTCAAAGGCCTTACTGAAGTCCATGTAGATAATATTCACTGCCTTCCCTTCATCCACTTTCCTGGTAACCTCCTCGAAAAACTCCAACAGATTGGTCAAACATGACCTACCATGCACAAAGCCATGTTGACTCTCCCTAATAAGCCCCTGTCTATCCAAATGCTTGTAGATTCTGTCTCTTAGTACTCCCTCCAATAACTTACCTACTACTGACGTTAAACTCACCGGCCTATAATTTCCCGGATTACTTTTCGATCCTTTTTTAAACAACGGAACAACATGAGCCACTCTCCAATCCTCCGGCACTTCACCTGTAGATAGCGACATTTTAAATATTTCTGCCAGGGCCCCTGCAATTTCAACACTAGTCTCCTTCAAGGTTCGAGGGAACACCCTGTCAGGTCCCGGGGATTTATCCACTTTAATTTTCCTCAAAACAGCAAGCACCTCCTCCTTTTCGATCTGTACAGTTTCCATGATCTCACTACTTGTTTCCCCTAATTCCATAGACTTCATGCCAGTTTCCTTAGTAAATACAGACGCAAAAAACCTATTTAAGATCTCCCCCATTTCCTTTGGTTCCGCACAAAGCCGACCACTCTGATCTTCAAGAGGACCAATTTTATCCCTTACAATCCTTTTGCTCTTAATATACTTGTAAAAGTTCTTTGGATTATCCTTCACTTTGACTGCCAAGGCAACCTCATGTCTTCTTTTTGCCCTCCTGATTTCTTTCTTAAGTATTTTCTTGCACTTCTTATACTCCTCAAGCACCTGATTTACCCCCTGTTTCCTATACATTTCATACAACTCCCTCTTCTTCTTTATCAGAGTTGCAATATCCCTTGAGAACCAAGGTTCCTTATTTCTATTCAATTTGCCTTTAATCCTGACAGGAACATACAAACTCTGCACTCTCAAAATTTTCCCTTTGAAGGCTTCCCACCTACCAATCACATCTTTGCCGGAGAACAACCTGTCCCAATGCATGCTTTTTAGATCCTTTCTCATTTCTTCAAATTTGGCCTTCTTCCAGTTCAGAACCTCAACCCTAGGACCAGATCTATCTTTGTCCATGATCAAATTGAAACTAATGGCGTTATGATCACTGGAACCAAAGTGCTCCCCTACACAGACTTCCGTCACTTGCCCTAATTCGTTTCCTAACAGGAGATCCAATATTGCATCCCCTCTAGTTGGTCCCTCTATATACTGATTTAGAAAACTTCCCTGAACACATTTTACAAACTCTAAACCATCTAGACCCCTAACAGTATGGGAGTCCCAATCAATGTATGGAAAATTAAAATCCCCTACCACCACAACTTTATGTTTCCTGCAGTTGCCTGCTATCTCTCTGCAGATTTGCTCTTCCAAGTCTCGTTGACTATTGGGTGGTCTGTAATAAAATCCCACTAATGTGGCCATACCTTTCCTGTTTCTCAGCTCCACCTATAAGGGCTCAGTAGACAAGCCCTCTAATCTGTCCTGCCTGAGCACTGCTGTAATATTTTCCCTAACAAGCAATGCTACTCCCCCACCTTTCAATCCACTGCCTCGATCACATCTGAAACATCGGAACCCTGGAATATTAAGCTGCCAGTCCTGCCCCTCCTGTAGCCAAGTTTCACTAATTGCCACAACATCATAATTCCACATGTCAATCCACGCCCTCAACTCATCCGCCTTCCCCGCAATACTCCTAGCATTGAAATATATACACCTCAGAAGATTTTTACCACCACTCACAACCTTTCTATCAGCGGATTTGCTTAAACTTTCAATATCATTTATTTTCACCCCAGCCACACTGTCAGCTCTGGCACTCTGGTTCCCATCCCCCTGCAAATCTAGTTTAAAGCCTCCCCAATAGCACTAACAAACCTCCCTGAAAGGATATTGGTCCCCCTGTGGTTCAAGTGTAAACCGTCTCTCTTGTACAGGTCCCACCTGCCCCAGAAGAGGTCCCAATGATCCTGAAATCTGAAACCCTGCCCCCTACACCAGTTCCTCAGCCACTTGTTCCTCCTCCAGAGCATCCTATTCCTACCCTCACTGGCACCTAGCACAGGTAGCAATCCTGAGATTACCACCCTCGAGGTCCTGCTTTTCAACTTCCTACCAAGCTCTCTATACTCACTGTCCAGGACCTCTTCACTCTTCCTTGCTATGTCATTGGTGCCTATGTGCACCACGACATCTGGCTGGTCACCCTCCCACTTCAGAATGTCATGCAATCGATCAGAGACATCCTTGACCCTGGCACCTGGGAGGCAACAAACCATCCTGGATTCTCTGTCAGAGAACCTCCTATCTGCACCTCTAACTTTTGAGTCCCCTATCACTACTGCTCTCCTCTTTTTCCCTCCTCCCTTCTGCACTGCAGAGCCAGACTCAGTGTCAGAGATCCGGCTACAGCAGCTAGACCCAGGTAAGTCATCCCCCCCAACAGTATCCAATGCGGTATACTTGTTGCTGATGGGAATGGCCACAGGGGAACCCTGCTCTGCCTGCCCTTTCCTCTTCCCTCGCCTGACAGTGACCCAATTTCCTGTCCTCTGCTTCTTTGGCGTAACTACCTCCCTGTAGCTACGATCTATAATCTCCTCATTCTCCCGAATGATCTGCAGGTCATCCAGCTCCTGCTCCAGTTTCCTAACGTAGTTTGTTAGGAGCTGCAGCTGGATGCACTTCTTGCAGGTGTCGTTGTCAGGGACACCGGAGGGCTCCCTGACTTCCCACATCCTGCAAGAGGAGCATTCCAACATCCTGCCTGGCATTCTTTCTACGCTAGACAATCTGAACAAAAAACTTACCGGAACCTACCCTGGCCTGTGCCAGTTCTCGCCGAAGCCTGTTGAGCCAAAGCCGTCCCACTCTGACTCAGTCCACTCCGACGATGGCCGCTGTATATGGTGGTCTGCTTTTTAAACCTTGGCGCGCTACGTCACGCGCCTGCGCAGTGCAGACCCTTCTCCCCGAGCAGTTCTTTAAAAAAAAAATGACTTTTTCGACCCGAAATTCTTCCACTCACTTCTTCAGCTACTTGCTTCGACTGAAACAAGAACCGCTGAAATTTTCCCTTTTTAAACCTTGGCACGCTACGTCACGTGCCTGCGCAGTACAGACCCTTCTCCCCGAGCAGTTCTTTAAAAAAAAATGACTTTTTCGACCCGAAATTCTTCCGCTCACTTCTTCAGCTACTTGCTTCGACTGAAACAAGAACCGCTGAAATTTTCCCTTTCTAAACCTTGGCACGCTACGTCACGCGCCTGCGCAGTGCAGACCCTTCTCCTCGAGCAGTTCTTTAAAAAAAAACGACTTTTTCGACCCAAAATTCTTCCGCTCACTTCTTCAGCTACTTGCTTCGACTGAAACTTTGACTTCGACTAAAGAATGAAATAAAAATGCATTTACATTGTCATGCAGCTCTCAGTGATTCCGGATATACTGAATTCTGTGGCATTGTTTTTTCCTGAGTTAATGAGAATAAATTTCAGTGCTTTCAATTAAAGGCACAGGGTTATTCTGGAAGAACTGTGTAATCTACATCATTTAACCCGTTACTCTCAGCCACACCTGTACAAATCCAAGGTTCAGAATAAAGAATCTATATACTACTAAAGACCCAGTTGGTGGCGTAATGGCATCAGCGCTGGACTGCGGGGTGGGAGGTCCCGAGTTGGAATCCAGCTGGCTCCCTTGCACACTTTCCATGCTGGGCTAAGAGCTGGTGATCTCTTTGAAAAACTCACCCGGCAGAAGGCAATGGCAAACCACTGCTGTAACTTGCCTCATATGCAATTTCCGGTGAGCGGCGTGGGAGGAAGTCATCCGCTAACTGGAAAAATTCCAGATTCGACATACCTATAGTACTAAAATTCTCATGGTCTGTTTGTCTGTTTGTGACCTCAAATTAGCCCAAACAGTGCATTACAGCGGCACCAAATCGACTTAAAATGCGTTAACTTACAGAATGCATGCAAAGTTCAGGGTTATATATTTGTATAAAATTGCTCACTCATCAATCAACAGGCCCTGCTTTCCACAACCCGAGCCGATTCAACGCAACACCATGACACATGCGCATGGTCAACCTCAGCAGCGCCTCACGATGCTCACAGCTGCAAAAGGGCCAGGCTATCATGTCCATTTAGGAGAGCGCCAACCACATCATCAAGAAAAATCAGCATCCTGGAGGCTTTGGTGCTACTGCTTCATATCTTCTATCAAGTATTAGGGTAAAAAAATATGGACAGCCTGATTATGCCACGTGGAAAGAAAAGGGGGACATTATGGCCAAGAGATGACACCAAACGTCGTCGGGAAGCGGCAAGGAGAGGGAGAGAACAACAATCGGATGAGGCCAGGGCCGCACGACTCCAGGATCAAAGAGTCAGGACAAAAGAGATGAGAGAAGAAACAGAGGAACAGAGGCATGCATGCCTTCAAAATAACAATGATAGGCACAGAAGGAGGAGAAAACAAGAATCGGATCAGGCCAGGGCCACACAACTCCAGGATCAGAGAGAAAGAACAAATGGTAGAGGAGATGAAGAGACAAAGGATGAAAGGGCTGCGAGTCTCCAGAATGACAAAAACAGGCAGAGAAGGAGGAGGGAGGAAGACACAGAGGAGAAAAGGAAAGGTCAACTCGAGAATATGTGGCAAAGAGTACCCTATTGAATATTGAGCAAAGAAAAGTATATGAATATGTGTGCAACTGCTTGAAGGGTGGCAGATCAACCAGAAATGTTGTCATCAAAAGTGTCCGTCGTTAAACGAGGAGGAGCTATATTTATCTTGTTATGCGTATTTCTTCTTTAATAAACTGAGTTTTTCTCCTTTAATTTCCAAAGCACATCACATCAGACTGCACTACCTTTCTCTCAAAGGGTGCCCTAATGGGTCATAACCTTTTAAAAATGCATTTCTGCTCAAAAAGCCATCCTGCTCACAGCACCAGAATGCAATATTGAATCAGGTTACTGGGTCTCGCAAGTGAGACAGAAAACACTCACTGAAAATAAGTATATTAACTATTTACTTGGAAACAGTAAAAATTCAACCAAACATTCATGTTCCCCAGGTTACAGAAACTACAAAGCTGAATATTCAACAAACATACTTAATTAAAAGCACATTGAGCATATCTTCCCAATGGTCATATACACCACTTGCCTTAAACAAAGAGAGGTAAAAAAAAAACCACATGTGCTCTTTGTATACCCAGGATATTTGAAACTGGACACCAGGCAGCTAACCAATGGGAAAAGCAGCTGCAGTTTCTAAACTAACCAATCATGATGGAAGGGACTTCCGGCAATCAGAATAAGCCACGCCCCCCACAGGACAAATAGCTGATCCATGGCCTCCTCTACTGTAAAGATGAAGCCACACTCAGGTTGGAGGAACAACACCTTATATTCCGTCTGGGTAGCCTCCAACCTGATGGCATGAACATTGACTTCTCTAACTTCCGCTAATGCCCCACCTCCCCCTCGTAGCCCATCCGTTATTTATTTTTATACACACATTCTTTCTCTCACTCTCCTTTTTCTCCCTCTGTCCCTCTGACTATACCCCTTGCCCATCCTCTGGGTTTCCCCCCACCCCTTGTCTTTCTCCCCAGGCCTCCTGTCCCATGATCCTCTCATATCCCTTTTGCCAATCACCTGTCCAGCTCTCGGCTCTATCCCTCCCCCTCCTGTCTTCTCCTATCATTTTGGATCTCCCCCTCCCCCTCCCACTTTCAAATCTGTTACTAACTCTTCCTTCAGTCAGTCCTGGTGAAGGGTCTTGGCCTGAAACGTCGACTGTACCTCTTCCTAGAGATTCTGTCTGGCCTGCTGCGTTCACCAGCAACTTTGATGTGTGTAGCTGATCCCCTAGTAGACTCAACCACTTGCTGCTCTAAAAAGCCATCTTGTTGGCATTCTGGAAATTCTCCCTCTTGGAATCCAGCACCAACATGTATTTTCCAATCTACCTGCGTATTGAAATCCCCCATGACTATGCAATATTGCCCTTTTGGCATACATTTTCCATCTCCCATTGTAATTCATAGACCACATCCTTACCGCTGTTTGGGGTCTGTCTACATCTCCCATCAGAGTCTTTTTACCCTTCCAGTTCCTTACCTCTATCCACCCTGATTCAACATCTTCTGACCCTATGACACCTCTTTCTAATGATTTGATTTCATTTTTTGCCAAAAGAGCAATGCCCTCCCTCTGCCTTCCTGCCTGTTCTGTTATGAGATGCTCTCAACCACATCACATTCTGAGATTTAAACACTCTAACTCTCCAACGTACAGATAACTTTAGGGGCTTAGGATGTTCCTGCAATTGATAATCATGTTTTAGGTGCCAGGAATTGAGTATTTAGTGAACTCCCGAACATAGGTTCAGTGCTCAATCGTAAGCCTTCCTGTGATTTTGTCTAGTGTTTGTTTTGTGCTCAGTTTCTCGATCCCATTTGAGACCGTGTCTCGATCCTAGCCTCGGATACTCCAGTGTCTGGGTCCAAGCCATCCTCGTCAAGGACACTCATCACAGTATGATTGAGCCAACATAGACCCAGCAGGGAATCAGAGTCTATCGTCTGCTGTGAACAGTCACAGCGAAGATATTTCCAGACAGAACCTGGAGATTCATGAACTCCAGGTAGCCATTGGTCAACTTTTGTAAGGAGGAAACCAGAGTCGCTTGGGAGAACAAGTTGGTCCACCTCCAGGTCTAGTACATCTTTAACCCCAGAGAGAGTCGCTGGTAATCCGGACTGTTGCCACAGCTTCCTCATTCAATGCTCATTAGTGTTTGAACTTCAGCCATCCAGGTTCCCTTTGGAGCACAGAAAGGTGGCCTTCATTATCTCTCTCCTGACTGGAAGAGCCCTGGCCTGGGCTACCACGCATTGGGAATGTAGGAATGAATTCTGCGCGGTTTCGGAGTTCATGGCCGCCAAGTGGAAGGTGATTCATCACCCTGCCAGAACTAGCTGACCCTCAGATCACCTGATGAAGGTTCGATGGGCAGATGGTCGGTGGCCAATTATGTAATCAAATTTTGGACCTAGGAAAGTGGTTGGAATGGGGAGGCACGCTGCATCGACACAGGCTCCAAGACGAACTAAAGAATGCCCTTGCCTTGGGAAAGCCAGCAGAGAACTTAGGGGTTCTCATCAACCAGTCCATCTGTCTTGGTAATCATCTGGCAAAGCGAAAGTGGGACCAATTCAGGAGGTTGAAGGGAGCTGGTCCGAGCCCGGACTCAACACATCGCCATTCCACTCTCCAACCTTGGCCCATGACTGGCCTATCGACTGTTCAGCATCCAGTTGAATCCATGGAGGTTGGTTGCACTAAACTCTCTGCCGATGAGAGGTCCTGGTGCTGGAGTTAATGTTGCTGCTTTTACTGTGGAGAAGCAGGTCACCTGCAGGCCAAACATCCAAAGCTGCAGCCACCAGGGGAACTGCTAAGACTGTCCAGTATCAGGAGGACTGTGACGGTAGCAGCCAATATGCCCAATCCCACAGATTCTGGTTTTGTGCTGAAGATGGAGTTCACCTGGGATAAGAACTTGAGGTAGGTAAACTTTTTTGTGGACTCGGGGGAGCAAGTAATTTTTCTGGATTTAGAAACATCCGTCAGTTCGACATACCCCTGCGAGAGTTGAGTTATTTACCACTGTGAGAGTTATTTATTTTTTAGCACTTATTTAGAAACACTGGCAGCAGAAATTGGGTGTCAATGTAATCACAAAAGTACTTGTTTTAGACAAGTTGCTAGCCTTTCAGAGAACCATACTTACACTGCATTCCAGTTGTGGCATTTAAAGGCCAAGAATAAAAACAGAAAATTCTGGAAATACTCAGCAGGTCAGGCCATATCAGTAGCAAAGCAGTAGCAAAGGAAGCTGAGTTAATATTTCAAGTTGAAATGTCAGTGAAGCTCAGTGGATATGTACTGAATTGTAAACACAAGAAATTCTGCAGATGCTGAAAATCCAAAGCAACATACACAAGATGCTGAAGGAACTCAGCAGGTCAGGCAGCATCTACGGAAATTAAAATAAACAGTCGATATTTCAGGCCAAGACCCTTCTTCAGGACTGGAAAGGAAAGGGAAGACGCCAAAATAAAAAGGTGGGGAGAGGGGAAAAAGGACGAGGTAGAGGGTGATAGGTGAAGCCAGGTGGATGGAAAAGGCAAAGGCCTAGAGAAGAAAGAGTGTGCTACATTGCGATATACAAGGAAGAAATTGTTGAGCTTCTGGTTCAGTGTTTGTGTAGTGTGTTCTACTGATATTGCTCACAGTGCATTCCTTAGACTCTGGAAAAATCTCTCCACCATGCCCCTTGTAGCTGTGTGATACAGTGCAAATGTTATATGTCTTATTCCATTCATTTTCAGTGTTGATTGAAACTGTTCCACAACAAACACTGAATTGAATTGAATTGAATTTATAATAAATAGAACAGTCAATGTAATATAGAGTACACTCAAATCAGTGTGAGTTCATTAGTCTGATGGCCTCGTGGAAGAATCTGTCCTGGAGCTTGTTGGTCCTGGCTTTTACATTACAGTACCGTCTCCCAGATGGTAGCAGCTGGAATAGATTGTGGTCAGGGTGTCTCGGGCCCCCACTGATCCTATGGGCCCTTTTTACACATCTTTCCTTGTAAATGTCCTGAATCATGGGAAGTTCACAACTATAGATGCGCTGGGCTGTCCACACCACTCTCTGCAGAGTCCTGCGATTAAGGGAGGTACAGTTCCCATACCAGGCAGTGATGCAGCCAGTCAGGATGCTCTCAATTGTGCCCCTGTAGAAAGTTCTTAGGATTTCCACTGTCTAAGTGTTCTTAAACACCAGTTCTTGAGAAGTGGCTTCTCAACACATCAATGGTGAGCAAGGCTGTACTGGAGGCTTTTGGGAACAATTCTGGCCTCTTTGTAGCTGCATCCAATACCAACAAGAAATTTGTACCCATGAATGGCCCGACAGAATTCACATGAGTCCTCTGTAGGGCATTGCAGACCATTCCCAGGGATGGAGAGGCGAGATTGTTGGCATCTTCTGGATGTGCTGGCATCCCAAACAGCAATTAAAACAAGGAAAGCTGCTCAATGTGCTAATCAATTCCAGGGCACCAGACAAAGCTTCGAACCAACACTTTCATTTTGACTACATCTAGATATCGGCATGTAGCTCCTCCAACACTTCAGCTCTCAGCTTGGCTAGTACAACAGCTCTCAGCTTGGCTAGTACAACAACTCTCAATTCCCACAAAAGGCAACCCCTTTCATGGGCAAGTTCTAATGCGGGTAAAGATGTGTGAACTGGAATTTCTGCTGCACATTCCAGCCATTTTGCATTGCCATGTCGACCTGAGACAGCATGGGGTCTTTTCTGGTTTGCCTTTAGGTCATCTCTGCTGTAATATGGAGACTTTCGATTTGCATTAGGGAGAACATGACAAGGGAAGTATCCTGTTCTTTTCAATTGTTACAGGTACTTTCTTTTCCAAGGGTAAACAGGACAATCCATCAGCATTTCCATGATTAGTTGTCTTCTTGAATTGTGTCCTTCAAGAAACAGAGCCCATGTCTGCATTTATTCATTTATTATAGCGTGGAATAGTCTCTTCGAGCCACGCCACCAAGCAACACTCCAATTTTATTCCTAGCCTAATCACAGGGCAATTTACAATAGCCAACTAACCTACCAACCAGTACATCTTTGGACTGTGGGAGGAAACTGGAGCACCTGGAAGAAACCAACACCGTCCCAGGGAGAATATACAAGCTCCGCACAGGCAGCAATGGGCATTGAACCTGGGGTCACTGGTACTGTTAAGCAATGTGCTAACCACTATGCTACCATGCTGCTGCTGCTGCAAATAGAACACCCTTCTGTGAATTGAAAATGGGCATCAATGGTTAATAATCATTAATAAGGGTAAACTCTCTCCCATACAAGTACTGGTTGAATTACTTTACATACCAAACTAAACTCAAGGCCTCTCTCTCAATCTATATATAATTTTAATCTGCACCTACAAGGGAACGTGATGCAAAGGCTATGGGTCATTCACTTCCATCACTCATAAAACATGTGACATAACTGCACCTAAGCCATAAGGCAGGGCGTCACAGGCAAGCTTCAATAGATGATGGATGTAGATCATAATGTTAGAGCGCAATGTCTGATGTCACCATTTCCTTTATGCTTTGGAAAGCCACCTAACACTGTTTTGTCTAAGGCCATTTCTTCTTGACCTGTAGTAATAAGTTCAAGAGGTGAAGCACGGTAACCAGGTTGGCAGGAACCTGTTAATGTAATTGACATATCCTAAAAAAGGATCACAACTGTGACACATCTTTTGGCCTTGGAGTATCCACCACTGCTTGAATTTTCTCAGCACACTTGTGTAATCCTTGTGAACACAGTAAATGATGCTTGGTTTAAAGAATTCACACTTGTCACATTGTACTCTGAGCCCATAATCTTTTAATCTTTTTAACACTGTCTTGAGATTTTGGAGCTGCTCCTTGTCATCCTCACCAGGTGACAGTGATGTTATCCAGTTAACACTGAATGCCTGGGCAGCCTTGCAGCACCTGGTCCAATGCTTTCTGCCAGAGTGCAGGTGCAGATGCTACACTAAAAATAAGGCTATTGTAGCCCTTTGTGACTGTTTAGAGTGAGATACACTAGTCCTCCTGTTTTTATCACGTACAAACCCAAAGTGGCTTTCTGGTTGTTGTATTTCACTGTTACAAATGTCACTCCCACGGGAGTTATCTTTTCTTCAGTATAAGTTCTTATTTGGACATCCACAGTCTTCAGTTCAGTACACCATATCATAAGACATAGGAGCAGAATTAGGCCATTCAGCTCATCGAGTCTGCTCCGCCATTCCACCATGCCTGCTTTATTATCCCATTAAACCCCATTCTCCCGCCTTTTCCCTGTAACCTTTGACACTCTAATCACAAACATAAAGACCTCTGCCTTAGATATTCCCAGTGACTTGGCCTGCACAGCCATCTGTGGCAATGAATTCCACAAGTTCACCACCCTCTAGCTCAAGAAAATTCTCCTCACCTCTGTTCTAAATAGATGTCCCTCAATTCTTATCAATTATTATATTTTTATATAATTTTTATTGAGTTTTCAAAGTAAATACAAGAGAAAAAAAAATCTACCCTCCCCCTCCCCTTAACCCTCCCCCCCAATATATATTACTACCTAAAGAGAAAAGAAAAAAAAAGAACCGCCTGAATATTGGAAGGTTTCCACATGCTCCATGGGATTAGAAATAAATTTTATATATATTTGTTACTTTCCCCAAGGAACCAAGATCTTTATCATATCTAAAACATTACTTAGCTTCTCAACTCTCATAGTTCCCTGGGGAATCTCTTTGAACTTCACCATGTTGCTATGTGTTTCCCTCCCAATCATCCAGGCAAAAAGAAAAAAAAAATAGATGAGATACAAAAAAAAGAAAAAACAAAATACCCCCCCACTAATGTTGTGAATGAAAAGATACACAACACTACCCCCCTCCATTGTGCGGGTCGTGGCTATTGCCACGTTGCACACATGAATAACATAGCGATTGGTCAGTGTTTCTTCCAGCTCCCCCGTAACAGAAAAAATTGTATATATATTTTAAAAAATTAATGTCATTATTCCCAACTAGTATTCCTCAAATTTTAACCTTTCTTCCCCTCCCTCATATAATTAATAATATATTTATATATTCATCCGCCTAAAAATCCAACAGGCCTATTCCTTAATCCAGTCTTCATCTTCAATCCATCTCGCTCCCATGGGTTTATTCTTGTATCTGGTGAATATTCAAAGAATCTCGCACAAACTCCTCCGCTTTCCAGTAATCGTCAAAAAATATTTTTTCTCCACCAGTCAAAAAAATCTTCAAGGTTGCAGGATAACGCAATATAAATTGATAACCGTGATCCCATAGGGCTTTTTTCACTGGATTAAATCTCTTCCTTCTCTTCAAAAGTTCATAACTTATGTCAGGGTAGAAAAAAATTTTCTTCCCTTCTATCATCAGTGGCCCTCTTCTCTTCTTGGCAGCTTGGACAGCCGCCTGTAGAATCCTTTCTTTATCTTGAAATCTTAAGAATTTTATTAAAATTGATCGTGGATATTGATCATCTTGTGGTTTTGGTCTTAGAGCTCTATGTACCCACTCAATTTCAATCGATCGATCTTCCTCTTTCATTTGCAAGGTTTTCGGGATCCATCTTTGAAAAAATTCTATTGGATTATCTCCCTCTATACCTTCTTTAAGACCAACAATTTTAATATTATTACGTCTACTAAAATTTTCCAACACGTCCACTTTCTCCAAGAGTCGATTTCTTTCCGCGTTCCAGACGAGCACGTCATTTTCTGTTTTTTCCAATCTATCGTTAATATGCTCCATTGTTCTTTCCATCTTCTGAAGTTTCTTATTCATTTTATCCTGTCTTTTCATAGCTTTATCATAGCACATCTTCACGTCTCTAAGCTCTGTTCTTAATTTTCTTAGTTCAGCCGTTAATTGCAATAAAGCCTCTCTTATGTCTCCGTCGTCTCCTTTACTTCCGGTCTCTTCCAGTTCTTCCTCCTCTTCTTCATCTGTATTCTCTGCAGAATCCAATTCTGACTCTGAGTCACTTTCAGTTGCAGTGGCCGTCGTTTCTTGTAGTTTAAGTTGCGTCGATTTGCGCATGTGTACTTCTTTGCGCATGCGCATTTCCGGCATCTTCTTCCGAGAGACCGCCACCGCCGCCATTACTCCCTGTTCTTCTACGCCAGAGATAAAATGCATCTCCTCCGAAGGAGATCCAACCTGAATCCAAGGCTCCATCACTGCAGTAGGCCCTTTTTTCTTCCCATCTCGCGGCGACTTCACAACAACAGACTTCTTCTGTTACAATTTACGAGGCATATCGTAGAGTAGTCTTACGAAGTTTATAAGTAGTTTTCGGAAAGTATTTATTAACTTAACTTCGTTTAAACAGTACTTTGCTGATTTTTTACGGGAGAGGTGGATTTACACGTCTCAATCACACGTCATCACGTGACGTCCCACTTATCAATTATTATTGATACAATAATAATATTTGAACATGAGAAAGAAGAGCAGGAGTAGACCATCTGGCCCATCCAGTCTGCTGCAACATTCAATAAGATGTGGCCATGGACTCAGCTTCACTTACCTGCCTTTTCCCTATAACCCTTAATTCCACTGCTATACAAAAATCTATTCAACTGTGTCCTAAAATATTTAGTAAGGTAGCCTTTATTGCTTCCCTTCCTGCCATAGATTTACTGATCACTGGGAAAAGTTGTTTCTCCACATTTCCATCCTAACTCTATTCCCCCAAATCATGAAACTATGTCCTCTAGTTCTAGTCTCACTTCCCAGAGGAAGCAACTTTCCTGCCTCTATCTTATCCATCTCTTTCATAATTTTATATGTTTCTATAAGATCCCTTCTCATTCTCCTGACATACAGTGAGTACAGTACCAGGTGATTCAATTTCCCTTTATGTGCTAACACTCTCATTCCCAGAATCAACTTGGTGAACCTCCTCTGCACTGCTTCCAAAGCCAGTATATCTTACATCAAGTAAGGAAACCAGAATTGCACACTTCTCTCCAGGTGCAACCTCTCCATTACCCTCTACTGTTGCAGCATTACTTCCCTGCTCTTAAATTCACTTACAGCTCTTGAAATGAAGGCCAACATTCCACTTGCTATCTTGATAATCTGTTGCAGCTGCAAACCAACTTTTGTAACTTATGCTCAAGCCTTCCAAAGTCCCTCTACACAACAGCATTCTTTCACTATTTAAATAATCTGATCTTCTTTTTCCTTCCAAAGTGGATGCTCTTGAATTTACCAAGATTGTATTCCATCTACCATACTCTTGCCCTAACCTATCGATACCTCTCTGCAAACTCTCCATGTCCTCTGCACAATTTGCTTTTCTACTCATTTTAGCGTTATCATCAAACTTAGATAAGTTACACTCAGTACCCTCTTCCAAACTGTTAATGTATACGGTTGCATTAATGTGAATAGGTGTAGGCTCAGTCCCAGTGGCTCCACACTCCACTCACCCAATTCTCTGAATTCTATTCGTTAACCAACCACCTGTCTTTGCTAATCCATTACCCCAAATCCATACATGCTTATCTAATGGATGCACCTTTTACGTGGCATCTTGTTGAATGCTTTCTTGAAATCCAGGTATACAACATCCACATGTTCCCCTTTCCAGGTATACAATATCCACCTGTTTCCCTCTATCCATTGCACTCATTATATCAGAATCAGTTTAATATCACTGGTGAAGGGAATCCTTAACTTCATTAGGTAGAATTCACTTAGACTGTTAAGGGTTAAGTTCACTGTGTATGTTACGTGTTACGTTGTATGTTGTTACATTTTGGGAGCGGGATTTCTTTCTTTATATTTGGGGGCAAATAAAGTGTACGTTATAAGTAATTACACTCATGTTGATTATTGCCAACACTCCTACATTGCCATATACAGTATCATGAAATTTGTTATTGTGTGGCAGCAGTGCAATGTAATACATAATAAAAAACTGTAAATTTCAGTAAGCATATACATACTTCTTACTGTAATATTTTAAAAGTTAAGTTAAATGATTAGTGTAAAAACAGAGGAAAAAAGGTAGTTTTCAATGTCCACTCAGAAATCAGATGGCAAAGGGGAAGAAGCTATTCCTGAATCATTGAGTGTGTGCCTGTAGGCTCCTGTACCTCCTTCCTGATGGTTTCAATTCATTATATCCTCAAAGTACTCTAGTAAATTTGTCAAACAGGGCATGTCCTTCATGAACCCATGCTGTGTTTGCCTAATGGAACCACTTATATGCAGATATCTCACTGTTTCTCAAGACTCAAGCATTTTCTCAACTAAGGACATTAAGCTAACTAGGAGTTACCCTCCTTTTGCCTACATCTTGTTTTAAGCAGTGGTATGACATTTGCTGTTTTCCAATCTGTTCAGACCTGCTCGGAGTCCAGAGAACTTTGGTAAATTATCACAAATGTATCTACTATGACCTCCACCATTCTTTTCAATAGCCTGGATGCATCCCATCAGGACAAGTGGAATTGTCTATTTTATACTCACTTGTTTGCTCATCACTACCTCTTTAGTGACAGTCATTATATGCATACTCACCTCGTTTCGCATCCATAACATCACTCTTTGGAATGTTAGATGGTCCAAGCTGAACCATTTGCCAGTTTGATCCATTAACTTCTCAACCTTTCTAATCTTTGTACCTGTCCAAATGTCTTTTTTTTAAGTTATCATTGTACCTGCCTCAACCACTTCCTCTGGTAGCTGATTTCATGTAGAGATCACCCTTTGTGTAAAGGAAGATGACACTCAAGTTCCACTTAAACCTTTTTGCTCTCACCTTAAACATATGCCTTCCAACTCTTGATCCCCCAACTCTTGGAAAATATTGGGTGTGTTTACCCTACCCATGTCCCTCATGATTTTACATACCATAAGATCGCCTCTCAGTCTCCCATGTTCTAAGGAATAAAGTCCTAGTCTGTCCAACCTCTCCCTAGAACTCAGGGCCTCAAGTCCTGGAATATCATTGTAAATCTTTTCTGCATTCTTTCTAGTTTCACAATATCTTTGTTTACAGTGTGAAAATTTCAAGACTTTACAATGGAAAAGGCTCCTCTAGTTCAAAGGAATGATATTGCTTAATTATACTATTAATATACTTTCATCTCCTCGTCAAAGCCAAAACCTATTTTTGAAAGTGAAAATCAACATAAACGTCTAACTCTGTCCCTTCCTGTTAAATCAAACAGTGGAACAGTGTGGAAATGATCCTTCTGAAGCCTGTCATCGTAGGTGCAAATCAGTCGAGAAATAAAGGTGATGGTAAAATTATATTAGGATTCATTAACATGTTACAATTTAAAAATAACCTATCTGCTAATTTGAAAAATAAATGCCAATATAGTAAGCATCACTAAAATTTAGGTCGCTGTTCATTTCAACATGACATGGCCAAGGAAAGAAGCCTTTTGGGAATGGTGATCTGAAGTGAGCCTTTAGGAACAGTTTACAACTAGAACCAACAACAGGGAACAACAATACATGCGCTGAGCATGAAAAAGTGGGCAAAAATGGGTACCTCACATCCACATTCAATAGCCATTTTATTATATAGACCTGTACACCTGTTTGTTAACACAAATATCTAATTAGCCAATCATGTGGCAGCAACTCAATGCATAAAAGCATGATCAAGAGGTTCAGTTGACATTCAGACCAAACATCAAAAGAGGACGTAAGTGACTTTGACTGTGGAATAATTGTTGGTGCCAGATAGGGTGGTTTGAGTATCTCAGAAATTCCTGATCTCCTGGGATTTTCACACACAATAATCTCTACAGTTTTCAGAGAATGGTGTGAAATAAACAAAACCAACATCTAGTGAGTGGCAGTTCTGTGGGCTAAAATGATTTGCCGATGAGAGAATTCAGAAGAAAATGACCAGACTGGTTCAAGCTGACAGGAAGGTGACAGTAACTTAAATAACCACACATTACAACAGCAGTGTGCAGAAGAGCATTTCCAATTGCACAACACATCGAACCTTGAAATAAATGGCTATAACAGCAAAAGACCACATGAGGTTCCACTCCTATACCTAATAATGTGCCACTGAGCCTCTTGCACAATATTTGCAAATTTGCATGTTGAGGCAGCACTTGTCAAATCTTTCTCACATGAACACTTAGTGATCATGATCAATTTAGAATTACCAGCTGAAATTAATCTATGCAAATTATTATCATAAATGCACCTTTCAAAAAGGAAACAACCACTGAGTATAATTGCAGATGGAAGTCATTATGTAGGTTGACAAGAATAGCAATTATGATAAAAATGCCAGCAGTTGAGCTGAGTGGGAATCCCTTTTCTTCAGAGGTGACCTTGTCAACCCAGTGCAAGGCCTGCACAGTGAGAGCAGGATCATAGACAATCAGCATCCCAGAAAGTCCTCCGGGACAGAAATGAAGAAGCTAAGGGATACTAGCTTGTGATGTTGCAGCCAGTGATGCTCTTAGGATATAATCCCAGACAGAGATTATGACTTTGTTCTCATTTTAAGTTTTGTCCTTATGTCACTGCCACCACATGAGTTAATTCACAAGCAATTTGATTCACTGCATGGGATCTCAAGAAAGAGAGCAGTGGACGCAACAAAACCCAAAGGACCAGATGACTTCCTAACTGAAGACTGTGTGTCAGCTTTGTGCACTAGTCAAGTTATTCCAGTAGTTACGACACTGGTACTTCTCTGACATATGGAAAATTTCCATGGATATACCCTGTCCTCTAAAAGCAGGACAAATCAATCTAAGCATTGATCCATGGGGTCCTACTTTTGATCATAAGAATCATAAAGTTATAGATGTCTTGACATTATAACATGGAGTATGGCATTGAGGAGCCATGGTAAAACTCAGATCAATAGGAATCAAGGGGAAAACTTTCTATGGGCTAGAGCTGTACCTCACAGAAAGAAAACAAGCTGTGATTTTTAAGTGAATGAGTGATGAAGAAGGTTTTTTTGCATTCTGGCATTTATTAGTCAGGGCACTGAGTATAAGTTCAGTATGCTGTAGTTGTACATTGGTGAAGCACATTTGGAAATACCATGTTCAGTTTTTATCACTCTGCTAATGGAAATATATTATTAAATTCAAAAGGGTGCAAAGGAGAATACAGTATGAGGATATTGTTGGGACTTGAGGGTCTGAATTATAGAGAGAGGTTGAACAGGCTGGGACTGCTTTCATTTGAGTGTAAGAGAATGGAGGGTCAACTTATAGATGTGGATAAAATCATGAGAGACATAGACACTGAGTTAATGTCTAGTTTTTTTTCTATGTTTAAAGAATTAAGAACTGGAGGTCAAGTTTAAGGTGAGAAGGCAGATATTTCATTGAAACATCAGGTGCAATGTTTTCACCCTGAGGGCAGTCAGTATATGCTGCCAGAATAAGGCAGGTATATTAACAACACTTAAAAGGCATTTTACAGGTACATAAACGGGAATGATTTAGAGGGATATGGACCAAATGTGAGCAGATGGGACTAGCTTAGGTGGGAATCTCGGTTGACATAGACCAGATGGATTGAAAGGCCTGTTTCCATGCTGTATGACTGTATGTCAGTTACTTCAGACCCAAAGCGTCACTGTAGTTGTTCTTCAGGACTGTGTCTTAGGTCCAATCATTTTTATCTGCACCATCAGTAATCGTTCTTTCACAAACTCAAAATCAGGAGCAGTCACTGATAGCTGTGCAATGTTCAGATCCAATCACTGCTTCTCAGCAAACAAAGCAGGAAGATTGAAACATCTTCATGTAGGCAATGACTATGATCAACAGGACAGAATTTAACCATCAATCCATAATATTCAGTTGCATTACCATTACCAAGTACTCACCATGGAGAAACTGGAAATTGCATTGACTAGAAACGTAAATAAACCAGCCACAGAAACATTTGGGTTATCAGAACTGATCAGAGATTTGCTGCCTTGTAACAAGTGATTCATTCACACCCCACCATGGAGATCAGCATTTATTTATCTTCCCTAATTACTACTTAACATGGTGAGGAGCCAACTTCTGTCCAATTACAGTACCTATAGTGAAAGAACTCCCACAGTACTGTTACGTTAGCAATTTCAACAAGTAATGTACAAGTATGCAAGACAAGGAAGCAGCATTCCCAGATGAAGATGCTGGGGCTCTATTTTGCTGCTGTTTGAATCTCCTAAAAACAGGTCTCCATCCGTTTAGCTTGTCATATTCAAGGCTTTTGTTTTTTAAAGGACAAATACTTTATCCAGAATTCTCATTGGAATTGATATGTCAATAAAAGTTGCTGGTGATTAATGGAGGAGGAAGACTCGAGATAAGAAGGCAATGGAGACAATGCAGTGAACTGCATTATTTGAAAGATTAATGGATCCTTCACGGTCTTCAGAACCATGGTCGTACAGGAAAACAGTGGCATTCCTCAATGAGCCTCAGTTATCTGACTTACAGCTAACAATTTCTAAAAACATTGGCACACCTCGAATTTCCACACATACTAGGCTACAAATTGAAAACGAGTTGGAGGTTACATGCTGGCACATCTGATTTCTTAATCCACCACTAGAATCTTAATTCAGCCCAGTGGCGCAGCATTAGTGTGTTGAACAGAGGGGATGGCTGCACTGCATAGGCTAGCATATAAACTATAACCTTGAAAAAGGTAGGTTCTTGACATTTTACTGCTATTAAATTTCAATTATTTAAATTCTCTAGCAAGATAAGGTATGAAAATTAAATCTATTTATTTCAGTTACTAATTTTTATTTGTATAGTTATATATGTTTCCAATTATTAAACGTATTTATATATTTTCCGCAACAAGGAAAGCCTTTGTCCCCTCACATCCGTACAGCTCTCAGAGCAATCTTATTCCCCACTTATTTCCCTGAAACATTCTCCCTTCAATGCACAACCATATGCCCCCTGATGCTCCCATCACCCACCTATATTAGGGGTAATTTACAACAAATTAACCTACCAACCAACAGATTTTTGAGAAACAGGGGGAAACCAGAGGACCTAAAGGAAATCCAGGGAGTCAAAGGGGAGAAAAAGCAAACTCTGAGGCAGCAACAGCAACTGCTGAGCAAATGTGCCATCAAAGAGATTTAAAAGCAGCTCAAAAGCATGGGCATTCAAAATCAGAAGTTCTGCAGTCAGGCCATCAGTATACTTTACCTTAGACCTGATTGCCATCTCTCAGGACACCTTTCAGATATGGAGGGCCAGATCTTACAACCCTCTGCATCTGGAAAAAAAACTGACTCCATGTTACCAGGGCAAAAGTAATTTAGATTTCTCACTGGTGCAGTTGTATCGCTAACATTACCAATTTAACCTATTTGTGCTAATCAGCCACTTGCTTACTAGCACACTCCACAGGCTCATACCAACTTACCTTCAGTCTACCGGGCAGACAAGCACCACATGTGGCAAGTTCAGACAGCAGGCAAACTTCAGCACCACCCAGTCAAATGTCTTTGGAACTCTGCGTTCTTCAATGTCATTGGAAGAGTGCACATACAGACAAACAGAAGCCATTCTTCAAAGTTTTTGATTCTATATGTAACTTCTTTAGCAAGTAGGAAAGTCTTAGAGAGATCAGGAATGAAGTCTTTCGTTGAAGCATGTGCAGGATCTCAAGTGCCCGTATAACCAGTTAGTGGGTGGACAGCTAATTCAGTACAGTTTCTGATCAATGTTGGTCTTGAATTTGTTGCTGGTGTAGTAATAGGGAATCATAGCTTTCATTGCCAAGTGAAAATATTAAGAACTGTGCTAGGCTGGGTCATTAATTGGCACTGGAGTGGGATGATAAATTGCCACTTATCCTCAGACTGAAACAAGGCAAGGTATTTCTGCCTTGCTCTCTTATCCCTTTTTGGTAAAGTAAGATCCTGCCTGATTCTCAGGAAAATATTTTTTTTTAAATTAGCTTTATTTGTCATGTGTACAACAAAACATACAGTGGAATGTACCATTTGTGTCAAATCAAGTCAGTAAGGGTTGCTAATGTCGCCATGTTTCTGGTGCCCGTAACTTACTAACCCTAACCACATATCTTTGGAATGTCGGAAGAAACTCGAGCACCTGGAGGAAACTCACACAGTCAGAGGGAGAACATATAGACAGCATCAGGAATTGTATCCTAATCTTATAGTTGGTGCTGTGAAGCAATTGCACTGATCACTACTCTGTCACCTATAGGAAGCTCAAAGTCTAGGCAAATTGATGTGTTTTTGCTACCCAATGCTTTCTCTTCAAAGCAAATAAGATGAATATGACCCCACCCATCACAGCTACCCAATAGACCCCGAGCAGAATGTCTCAAACTCATCATGAACTCAGTGGCATACTTCAAAGTAGAGTGCTTGGCTCACATCAACTGCTGCTAACTGGAACAAGACTAAGTTCAGGGTGATTTTTATCTATCAATCTGGCTGGACGATTGTCTGCTACAGTTGGCATAACCCTGTCACACTGCTTTTGAAAATCATAGCATTTGGATACAGTGCTCCTCAGAGAAGTTATGGTGAGAATGGAGCTCATTATGTTCTTGGGAGAAAGGTCCTCCAGTCCATAGCCATTTTCAACCTCCTCAACTGCTTCCTTTGTGCTTGAGATTTTACTTTTAGCATCTCTCTTCCTGCCGCTAGTTATGATGAAGCCTCAATGGGATCATTATCAACAACTTAGGGGGAATACGAAGTCCTAACTATTGGCAGAGCTCTAGAATTGGGACCCAGATATTCTTAACAAATTCTACTCCAATTCCATGACTTAGATCTATGCAACTAATTGACTGGTGCAGAGGGATTCAGTCCTAATTTCCTGTGTGTGGCTCATACTGTTTGTAGTGTAAGCGTGAGCTACTTTGAGAGGGAAGGTACCAAATAGGACGTCATCTTACATGCCCTGCTCTGGTTTGGACATGAATGTGTGAAGTGCACTGATCCTCACAATCAAATCTTTCACAAGGAGCCTAATAATCTATTCACAGAGATTCAGAATTGATTGTGAGCACTTTCTTAAGCCTTTAGAGTCACAGAGTAAAACAGGATGGAATCAGGCCATTCTGCCCAAACTTGTCCATGCAGACCAAGGTGCCTACCTGAGCTAGTCTCACTTGCCCTGCAGTCCAAGCAATATCCTTGTGAACCTTTTCTGCACCTCTCTAACTTAATCACATCCTTCCTATAGTATGGCAACCAGAACTATACATCATGTTCCATTTGTGGATTCTTCAACATCTTGTACAGTTGTAACATGATGTCCCAACTCTTACACTCAATGGCCAAGCTCATGAAGGCAAGCGTGCCATATACCCTTTTCACATCCTGTCTGTGTCACCATTTTTAGGGAATTATATGCTTGTACCCCTTGGTCTTTTTGCTTAACAACATTCCCCAGAAACCTGTCATTACTGTATATATTATGTGCTGGTTAAATTCCCAAACAGCATCCACCTGTACTTGGCTCCCTTGTACTCTCTGTCTTCATTCCAAAAAAATCAAATAGCTCATGGACATCTTTGTCACTGACAATGATGATCAGCATTCTCTTCTGCTTCCTTCCATGTTCAAACTGAGTGACATTTCTTTCTATTTTCCCCTAAACACCGACCATCTACCTCAACCTAAAACCACACCATTCTCTAGTTTTCAACACCTTACATTAGGCCTCCCCATATTCTCCTTGCTTATGAGCATCATTTCTTTCATTTTCACCTTTTTGTCTCCCAAATCCAAATCATGCAACTTCCCTCCTTAACAATGTTAGTTCGTACTGTGAACGGTTACCTATCCCAGGGTACTTTTCCCCCTATCCTTTATGTCTGCTATATCATATCCTTCATGTTCATCATTCACTCTCAAGAATTCATCCTTGGCCTGATTTTCCTGGCAATTTATGGCTCTCCCACCAACCATGTGTCTTTTTTCAAGAATTCATTCTCATCACCTATATCGCCTAATAACAAATCAGATTTCACAAGGATGTCATGGTAATGTAGCGGTTAGGTTGAAGCTATTACAGCTTGGGAAGTTGGAGTTCTGACCTCATTTCTAGTGTGCTCTGCAAGATATTTGAACGTCCTTCCTGTGAGCATGAATGTTTCCTCTGGGTGCTCCGGTTTCCTCCCACAGTCCAAAGATGTACCAGTTAGTAGGTTAATTGGTCATTATAAATTGTCCTAAATAAACATTACAAGAAACTCTATTCCAACATTGCCAGTTTTAACCTCCCGCTCCCAAATATTGTCTTTGATTTGTCATGCTGCTTCTTTAACGTTTACTACTGGAGAACAGTAACTTCCTTGAACTTAGTATTGGAAAGACTAAAGCCATTATCTTTGGCATCTGAACACATCTTTTCAGCACTGTTGGGGTAAGACTATCGTAGATTGTGTGTTGTGTGATAACCCAGATCTTATCAGTCAGCTTAACATAAAGGAATCCTTAGGAGGCAGTGATCAGATATGATTGAATTCATGCTGCAATTTGAGAGGGAGAAGCCCAAGTAACATATATCAGTATTGCAATGGAATAAAGGGAATTACAGATGCATGAGAGAGGAGCTTGGCACGTAGATTGGAAGGGGATACTGGCAGGGATGATGGCAGAATAGAAGTGGCTGAAGTTTCTGGGAATAGTTCACAAGCCACAGGATAGATACGTTCCACAGAAGACGTAATTCTCTAATGGAAGGGCTAAGCAACTGTGGCTGACAAGGAAAGTTAAGGACTGCATAAAAGCCAAGGAAAGGGCATATAAGGTAGCAAATATTAGTGGGAAGTTCGATGATTGGGAAGCTTTTAAGATTCAACAAAAGGCAACAAAAATGCTACAAGAAGCAAAATGATGAAATATTAGAGCACATAAGCCGATAATATAAAGCAGGATACTAAAATTTTTTCGGTTATATAAAGAATAAAAGGGAGGTGAGAGATGATATTGGACCACTGGAAAATGATGCTGATGAGGTAGTAATGGGGGACAAAGAAATGGCAGATTAGCTTAATAAGCATTATACTTCAGTACAGTACTGTGGAAGACACTAGCTGTATGCCAGAGGTTTGTGACTGTCAAGGGAATAAGAGTAAGTGTCATTGCTATTACAAAGGAAAAAGTGCTAAGCAAACTGAAAAGTCTTAAGGTAGATAAGTCACCTGGACCAGATGGACTACATCCCAGATTCCTGAAAGAGGTTGCTAAAGAGATAACAGGTCATGATCTTTCCCGGAGGACCGGAAAATTCACTCCACTCCACTCTTTAAAAAGGGAGGAAGACAAAAGAGAGGAAATTATAGGCCAATTAGCCTAACCTCAATGACTGCGAAAGTGTTGAAGTCCATTATTAAGGACGAGATTTTGGGGCACTTAGAGAATAATGATAAAAATAAGTCAAAGTCAGCATGGTTTCTGTAAACGGAAATCTTGCCTGACACATTTGTTAGAATTCTTCAAGGAAGTAAACAGCAGAGTGGACAAAGGAGAGGAAGTGGATGTTATTTACTTAGATTTTCAGAAGGCATTTGATAAACTCCTGTCCTGTTACAGGAAATATACTGGCATGGATAGAGGAATGGCTGACAGGCAGGAGGCAGTGAGTGGGAATAAAGCGGGCCTTTTCTGGTTGGCTGCCAGTGACTAGTGGCTAGCATGAGAGGGCATAGTATTAAGGTGCTTGGAAGTAGGTACAGTGGAGATGTCAGGTGTAAGTTTTTTTACGCAGAGACTGGTGAGTGCGTGGAATGGGCTGCCGGCCGTGGCGGTGGAGGCGGAAATGATGGGGTCATTTAAGAAACTCCCGGATGGCTACATGGAGCTTAGAAAATAGAGGGCTATGGGTAAAGGCCAGGTAGTTCTAAGGAAGGAACATGTTCGGCACAGCGTTGTGGGCCAAAGGGCCTGTATTGTGCTGTAGGTTTTTAACATGTTTAGAATTTGTCGTTTTGAAACATGCAGACCAGCATACCTCTGACTCAATGTTTTAAAACAGCAGAACCTTGATTCAAATCATTTTTAAGATTCATGTTTATTTGTCACATGTACAGTATGTCAAAACATACAGTGAACTGTGTCATTTGCTTAAACAACCAACACACCTGAGTGTGAGCTAGGAGAAGCATGCAAGAGGTCACTGCAGATTGCTCAGTAGGACAACTAAGAACACAGCAAGCAGCAAACAACACAGCAAAAACAAACTCCATTCCTGCCCCCCACCCATGCACATACACAGTCCTTTAAGCCCATGACAGGGCTGCAGTGGATATGGACTCGAGCCTGCAGACACTGGACTTTGACTTCCTCAGCAGACTCTCAGATTTGCAAATTTGGCTCCAGCCAACGAGCCTTGACTTTCAGACTTCTGATTTGCTCTTGGGCCTCAATCCTTAGTATCGATCCCAGGGCATACTGATCACCGAACACCAGTACTTGAACTCCGGACTTGCCAATGGTGGGACACCAAACACCAAATGATGAATCCAGGAGGTCACTGGAACTCATTATCCTTGACCACACAGAACTCCAGACTCAGAATCCACCAACAACTTTGACTTGGTGGGTGGGGGGGGGGGGGCGCCCATCCAATCTCTGCAAGTCCGACATTTGATCATAGATGTCCAATGTTCATGATGTTGGTCTTCAAATGCAGAGTAGAAACTTAGGACTCCAACCTGATCTCTAATTTCCCCACATCCCTGTTCCTAAGCTCTAACCTGACCCCTAAACACACCTATCTGTCCCCCCTCAAAAATATTCTTGTGAACCTAAAAACAATTAAAAATTAAACAACTAAAATCAATTGAATCTGAGCCTTAACTCAACAGACAAATTAAAGATGTTATTTTGTAATTTATTTTTTGGTATTTATACAATGGTACCTTTATTTCTATTCCTAGCTTCTTTTGAGCTACCTTGTCAAATCACTGCTCTCATTCTGGTAAAGGTAAGCACACTATTCTGTTGGGTAGGGGAGCTCTGCAATTTCAACTCAGTGACCTAAAGTAAGAAGTACCTACATACACTCAGTGGTGACTTTATTAGGCACCTCCTATACCTAATAAATTGGCCACTGAGTATATGTTCTACTGCTGCAGCCCATCTACATGCTGTGCATTCAGACATGCTCTCCTGCACACCACTGTTGTAATACACAGTTATTTAAGTTACTGCCACCTTCCTATCAGCTTGAACTTGTTTGGCCATTCTCTTCTGACCTCTCTCATTACCAAAGTGTTCTCACCCATAGAACTCGTGCTCACTGGATTTTTTTTTTTTGGTTTTTCTACCATTTTCTTTAAACTCCGGACATGTTGTGCATGAAAATCCCAGGAGATTAGCAGTTTCTGAGATACTCAAACCACCCTATCTGTCACCAACAATTATTCCACAGTCACAGTCACTAAGATCACATTTTTCCCCATTCTGACATTTGGTCTGAATAACAACTGAACCTCCTGACCATGTCTACATGGGTTTATGCATTGAGTTGCTGCCATGTGATTGGCTGATTAGATGTTTGCACTAATGAGCAGGTCTACAGGTGTACCTAATAAAGGTGTACCTCAGGACGTTTTGAAGTCAGAATGGTGGGCAACTTGAAGAGATGGAGTTCCAATGTCCCAGCTGCTATAATCCTTCCTAGTGATAAAGATATTTGTGCCTAAAATTTCTCATGCAACTAAGGGACAAAGGAAATTTTCAGTGCCTGAATGATCTTATGCTCATTATAAGTTTCACTAGACATAACTTTGATGAAGCAAAGGCAATATATATTCAAGTCAGGATTGTGTGAACTTTGGAGTTGGTGCTGCTTGCACACACCTGCTGCCTTTGTCCTTCCTGGTCATAAAGGTTGTTGCTGATGGAGTTTTAGTGCACTTTTGCAGTTCTGATGAAGCAAGCCTTCAACCTGGATCTTTAATTATGCTTCTTTTCACAGATACCGTAAATTTAGTATCAGGATCAGCAACAGGGCAGCCAGCAGCATTAAGACTGCCAGTATAATGGGGAGAGGGGTAAATAGGTCAGGAGACTAGTGGTACTTGAGGAAGGTGAGGAAACTGTTAGTAGATTTGCAGAGAGTGAAGATTGGGCCAGATCATACGTAGGTTTTGGGATGGGTGCATAATGTTTTTAAAAGGCTTTAAACAGTTGATTATCTTAGCAGCAGCAATACTTCATTAGGAGTTTGAAGAGATTTAGCATGTCAACAAATACACTCAAAAACCTCTATAGTTGCACCATGGAGAGCATTCTGACAGGCTGCATCACTGTCTGGTATGGGGGGGGCAGGAACTACTGCACAGGACCGAACGAAGCTGCAGAGGGTTGTAAATCTAGTCAGCTCCATCTTGGGTACGAGCCTACAAAGTACCCAGGACATCTTCAGGGAGCGGTGGCTTAGAAAGGCAGGGTCCATTATTAAGGACCTCCAGCACCCAAGGCATGCCGTTTTCTCACTGTTGCCATCATGTAGGAGGTACAGAAGCCTGAAGCCACACACTCAACGATTCAGGAACAGCTTCTTCCCCTCTGACATCCGATTCCTAAATGGACATTGAATCCTTGGACACTACCTCACTTTTTTTAGTATACAGTATTTCTGTTTTTTGCACGTCTTTTTTAATCTATTCAATACATGTAATTGATTTACTTGTCTATTTATTATTATTATTTTAGCTTTTTTTTCTCTTCTATGTTATGTATTGCATTGAACTGCTGCTAAGTTAACAAATATCACGTCACATACTGGTGATAATAAATCTGATTCTGATTCTGATTCAATTGTCTTATTTTTGTCAAGACAGGGTATCCCCTTTACAGGTGGCCCCCATTTTTCGAACGTTCGCTTTATGACACCTCGCTGTTACGAAAAACCTACATTAGTTACCTGTTTCCGCTAACAGAAGATATTTTCACTGTTACGAGAAAAGGCAGCCCGAACAGCCAAGCTCCTCCCCCGGAACTGCATTCTAGCCGGCATTGCTTAAACACGTGCTCTATCTCAATTTATTTTGTGCATCCCTTAGCAAGATGAGTTCTAAGGTATCGGAAAAGCCTAAAAGAGTTCGTAAGGGTGTTACACTTAGTGGAAAACTAGACATAATGAAGAGTTTCGATCATGGTGAACGAAGTAAGGACATTGTCTGCGCGTTTAACTTGCCTGCGTCCACCATTCCCACTAATTATACACAGAGAGAAAGAATCTTGAAAGCTGCTAATATTATTGTTGGTTCTGCTCGTAGCAAAGTGGTCTCTCTTAGTCAGCATCCAATAATGGATAAAATGGAAAGTCTATTGCTTAAATGGATTGATGGGTATACAAAGCGTAGTGTTCCGTTAAGTTTTCTTATACTTAAGGAGAAATCAGTCAGTCTTTCTAATAAGCTGAAACAGAAAGCACTGGACGATGGTAACGAAAGTGTTGCGAAAGTGGAATTTAAAGGTAGTCACGGGTGGTTTGATCGGTTTCTGAGGCGAGGGCAGCTTCATTGTTTAAGCAGTGGTCCCCAACTTCCGGGCAGTGGACCGATACTGGGCCGCGAAGAATGCAGTGGTGCAGCGGTAGTCGGAACGCACCCAGCTCATCTCTAAGAAAAATGCCGAAATAAACCAAATAATTAATTAGGTACTACCCAGCACGTAAATGTCGGCCCAGATCAGAGGCGATTGCGGATTGCGTCAGGTGGTTATTCGTATAAGCAAGTGTTTAACTGTGACGAAACTGCAATTTAGTGGAGTCTTCCTGATTCCGGTAAGTGAAACTACACTATACATACATTATTTCTACTCTATATAGGCTGTGTATTTTTATGTGTTATTTGGAATGATTTGGCAGTTTCATAGCTTAAAGGTTACTGGAGAGAGTGCTTCTGCCAAGAGTACTTCCGCAAGATTTTCGCTGAGCTAGACAGTGCTGCAGAAAAGTATTTCTACTTTATATAGGCTGTGTATTTATCATATCATTCCTGCTTTTACTATCTGTTACTGTTATTTTAGGTTTTATGTGTTATTTGGCATGATTTTGTAGGTTATTATTTGGGTCTGGGAACACTCAAAAATTTTTCCCATATTAATAAATGGTAATTGCTTATTCACCTTACGACATTCCGGTTTATGAACCGTTTCATAGGAATGCGCTACCTTCAGACAGCGGGGGAAACCTGTATGTACAAACTTTAACAAACATAGAGAAAATCTGCAGATGCTGGAAATCCAAGCAACACAACAAAATGCTGGAGGAACGCCGTAGGACAGTCAGCATCGTTTCAGCATCAACTGTACCTTTTTCCATAGATGCTGCCTGGCCTGCTGAGTTCCTCCACCACTTTGTGTATGTTGCATATACAAATTTTGGTTGTTTAGTAAAGCAAGTCAGAAGCAACACATTTATTGGATCACTGCATTTTGCAGTTGGCATTGAGTGCATCATTTTTAGACTGCAGATTAGAAGCCACAATATTTCAGAGTCAATATGCACTTGTAACAATTTTATTTTGTGTATGGAACTGATTTATAATATTTAAAATTGGGTAGTTTGAAATTATGCTGTCAATCTGTAGGCAAAAGAATGCAGTTCTCTGATTGAAATGCTGTTCATAGCCTTTATGTATATTCTAATATTATAAATATCACACTACTGTTCCAAAAGAATAGGCATTTTGATATCCTGGACTACAGATTTCCATAAACATCGGAAAAAAAATTATTCATGTTCTTGTTGCTGCTTCTAGGTTTTAGACAGACAAAATGTCACAATTGCTCATGTACCTCATTGGATGATGTATTTTAAGATGTTTTGGTGGTTAGAAATAATGTTAAATATTTCTATGTTTGAAATAGTCAGCATTTTTATTTTTGAAGTAATTAGTACTGAGCTGAGGATCACTCATAATTCAATCTGATAAGCTTTGCTGGCATGTGTAAAATACTCTCTCTAGCCTTTAGTTGAATAGTTGAGGCTACTTGATTGGACTACACTACACTTCAACTGCACTTGATAGATTCTACATTCCATTAACTTTCCTTTGCTGAGATTACTTTGAATCCTATTGTGTGAATAACTACTAATGACTAACCGAGTTTCACTTTATTCCTGAGTCTATTCCTTAAATAGATTTATTACATGTTTCTAATGTGCATCTCCTCAATAGATTAGCATTTCCAACTTATTAGAAAACTATGCAACCTAAAAGAAACTATCAGTGATATATTATAAAGTGCTAATGTGTTCTTCGCAACCATAGTCTAGCACAGGGATAGGCAACCTCTGGCCCGCGAAGGTATTTTGACCGGCCCGCGAGCAAATATTGGGATATTATGCTTATCTGGCCCACGAGCGATGTTTCCTTATTCTAAGTGTTTCACGTAACCACACTGATGGGCATGCATGGCGTCTTGTTACACTGACCCCAGGTACCGTTTTTTCCTGAACCAAACACTGGTATATACGAATGACGGGAAGGCAGACTACCTTATTAATATGAATTAGATACTCTCCGTGCACGTGCAGGTTTTCAAATGAGATTGTTCAAATTTGTAAACAGAAACAGCGTCACTGTGTTTTAACAAGAAATCCACGCTAAATATCCAGTTATTTACTTGTGCTATGATACTCGTTTTGCTGATTTTCACTTGCATGCAAATGAGTTCAAGCTGTTTCCTACTCCATGTGGAAGTGGATACTGCATCAGAGATTTTTCAAATGGAATTGCTTGAGATGCAATGTGACCATAAGACCATAAGACCATAAGACAAAGGAGCAGAAGTAGGCCATTGGGCCCATCGAGTCTGCTCCGCCATTTTATCATGAGCTGATCCATTTTATCCTATTTAGTCCCACTCCCCTGCCTTCTCACCATAACCTTTGATGCCCTGGCTACTCAGATACCTATCAATCTCTGCCTTAAATACACCCAATGACTTGGCCTCCACTGCTGCCCGTGGCAACAAATTCCATAGATGCACCACCCTCTGACTAAAAAAATTTCTTCGCATTTCTGTTCTGAAAGGGCGCCCTTCAATCCTTAAGTCATGCCCTCTTGTACTAGACTCCCCCACCATGGGAAACAACTTTGCCACATCCACTCTGTCCATGCTTTTTAACATTCGAAATGTTTCTATGAGGTCTCCCCTCATTCTTCTAACCTCCAAGGAATATAGTCTAAGAGCGGACAAACGTTCCTCATATGTTAACCCTCTCATTCCCGGAATCATTCGAGTAAATCTTCTCTGTACCCTCTCCAACGTCAGCACATCCTTTCTTAAATAAGGAGCCCAAAACTGCACACAGTACTCCAAGTGAGGTCTCACCAGCGCCTTATAGAGCCTCAACATCACATCCCTGCTCCTATACTCTATTCCTCTAGAAATGAATGCCAACATTGCATTCACCTTCTTCACTACTGATTCAACCTGGAGGTTAACTTTAAGGGAATCCTGTATGAGGACTCCCAAGTCCCGTTGCATCTCCGAATTTTGAATTCTTTCCCCATCTAAATAATAGTCTGCCCGTTTATTTTTTCTGCCAAAGTGCATAACCATACACTTTCCAACATTGTACTTCATTTGCCACTTCTCTGCCCATTCTTCCAATTTATCCAAGTCTCTCTGCAGACTCTCCGTTTCCGCAGCACTACCGGCCCCTCCACCTATCTTCGTATCGTCAGCAAACTTAGCCACAAAGCCATCTATTCCATAATCTAAATCGTTGATGTACAATGTAAAAAGAAGCGGCCCCAACACTGATCCCTGCGGAAAACCACTGGTAACTGGCAGCCAACCAGAATAGGATCCCTTTATTCCCACTCTCTGTTTCCTGCCAATCAGCCAACGCTCTACCACGTATGTAACTTTCCCGTAATTCCATGGGCTCTTATCATGTTAAGTAGCCTCATGTGTGGCACCTTGTCAAAGGCCTTCTGAAAATCCAAATATACAACATCCACTGCATCTCCCTTGTCTAGCCTACTGGTAATTTCCTCAAAAAATTGTAATAGGTTTGTCAGGCAGGATTTTCCTTTAAGGAATCCATGCTGAGTTCTGCCTATCTTGTCATATGCCTCCAGGTACTCTGTAACCTCATCCTTGACAATCGACTCCAACAACTTCCCAACCACCGATGTCAAGCTAACAGGTCTATAATTTCCTTTTTGCTTCCTTGCCCCCTTCTTAAATAGCGGAGTGACATTTGCAATCTTCCAGTCCTCTGGAACCATGCCACAATCTATCGACTTTTGAAAGATCATCGCTAATGCCTCCGCAATCTCCACAGCTACTTCCTTCAGAACACAAGGGTGCATTCCATCTGGTCCAGGAGATTTATCTACCTTTAGGCTATTCAGCTTCCTGAGTACTTTCTCTGTCGTAATTGTGACTGCGCACACTTCTCTTCCCTGCCACCCTCGGGTGTCCGGTATACTGCTGTCTTCCTCAGTGAAGACTGATGCAAAATACTTGTTCAGTTCCTCTGCCATCTCCTCATCTCCCATTACAATTTCTCCAGCATCATTTTCTATCGGTCCTATATCTACTCTCACCTGTCTTTTACTCTTTATATACTTGAAAAAGCTTTTAGTATCCTCTTCGATATGAGTTGCCACCTTCCTTTCATAGTTAATCTTTTCTCTCTTAATGACCTTCTTGGTTTCCTTTTGTAAGGTTTTAAAAACTTCCCAATCCTCTGTCTTCCCACTAATTTTTGCTTCCTTGTATGCCCTCTCTTTTGCTTTAACTTTGGCTTTGACTTCTCTTGTCAACCACAGTTGCATCCTTTTTCCACTCGAAAATTTCTTCTTCTTTGGAATATACCTGTCTTGCACATTCCTCATTTCTCGCATAAACTCCAGCCACTGCTGCTCTGCTGTCTTTCCCACCAGTGTCTCTTTCCAGTCAACTTTGGCCAGTTCCTCTCTCATGCCACTGTAATTTCCTTTACTCCACTGAAATACCGACACATCAGATTTCAGCTTCTCTTTTTCTAATTTCACAGTGAACTCAATCATGTTATGATCACTGCCTCCTAAGGGTTCCTTCACCTCAATCTCTCCAATCACCTCCGGTTCATTACACAATACCCAATCCAGTACAGCCGATCCCCTAGTAGGCTCAACAACAAGCTGTTCTAAAAAGCCATCTCGCAGACATTCTACAAATTCTCTCTCTTGAGATCCAGTGCTGACCTGATTTTCCCAATCTTAAAATCCCCCACAATTATCATAACACTGCCCTTCTGACAAGCCTTTTCTATTTCCAGTTGTAATTTGTAGTCCACATCCCTGCAGCTGTTTGGAGGCCTATAAATAACTGCCATCAGGGTCCTTTTACCCCTGCTATTTCTTAGCTCAACCCATAAAGATTCTGCACCTTCTGATCCTATATTACCTCTTTCTAATGATTTAATATCATTTCTTACCAATAAAGCCATGCCTCCCCCTCTGCCTACCTTCCTATCCTTCCGATACACCGTGTATCCTTGGACGTTCAGCTCCCAGAGACATGCATCCTTTAACCAGGTCTCAGTGATGGCCACAATATCATACCTGCCAATCTGTAGCTGTACAACAAGATCATCCACCTTATTCCTTATGCGGCGTGCATTTAAGTACAACACCTTAAGACCAGTATTTGATACTTTTTGCTTTGATTTCACTGCAACTTTATTGCACTGCAACTCATCCCAATGGCTACAAATTTGCCCCATCACCTGCCTGTCTTTCCAGACATCTTTACTGCTCACTATCTTAGATTTATTTCCGTTTTCCCCTTCCTCCGCTCTATCATTCCAGTTCCCATCCCCCTGCCAAATTAGTTTAAACCCTCCCTAACAGCTCTATTAAACTTTCCTGCCAGGATATTGGTCCCCTTCGGGTTCAGGTGTAACCTGTCCTTTTTGAACAGGTCATACTTCCCCCAGAAGAGATCCCAATTATCCAAGAATCTGAAGCCCTGCCCCCTACACCAGTCTCTCAGCCACGCATTCATCTGCCTGATCCGACTACTCTTGCCCTCGCTAGCACGTGGCACAGGTAGCAATCCCGAGATTACTATCCTGGATGTCCTGCTTCTCAGCTCCCTTCCGAACTCCTGGAAATCTCTCTTCAGGACCTCCTCCTTTGTCCTATCTATGTCATTGGTACCAATATGTACCAAGACAACTGGCTGCTCACCCTTCCCCTTTAGAATATTCAGGACCCGATCCAAGACATCCCGTACCCTGGCACCTGGGAGGCAATACCTGGGAGGTGACGACATACTGAGATCGAAATTTCATTCTAAAGATGTGTCAGTGCTTGACTTCTATAGAAAATATATTCATCCAAGTGGGAAGTATCCTAACTTAGTGGACCATGTAAAAAAGATGGCATTATTGTTTGGCAGCACTTATCAGTGTGAAAAATTATTTTCAAAAATGAAGCACACCAAGAACCATTTGAGAACAAGATTGACTGATGCCCATCTGGATAATAGAAACATCGAAACATAGAAAATAGGGGCAGGAGTAGGCCATTCGGCCATTCGAGCCTGCACCGCCATTTATTATGATCATGGCTGATCATCCAACTCAGAACCCCGCCCCAGCCTTCCCTCCATACCCCCTGATCCCCGTAGCCACAAGGGCCATATCTAACTCCCTCTTAAATATAGCCAATGAACTGGCCTCAACTGTTTCCTGTGGCAGAGAATTCCACAGATTCACCACTCTCTGTGTGAAGAAGTTTTTCCTAATCTCAGTCCTAAAAGGCTTCCCCTTTATCCTCAAACTGTGACCCCTCGTTCTGGACTTCTCCAACATCGGGAACAATCTTCCTGCATCTAGCCTGTCCAATCCCTTTAGGATTTTATACATTTCAATCATATCCCCCCTCAGTCTTCTAAATTCCAACGAGTACAAGCCCAGTTCATCCAGTCTTTCTTCATATGAAAGTCCTGCCATCCCAGGAATCAATCTGGTGAACCTTCTTTGTACTCCCTCTATGGCAAGGATGTCTTTCCTCAGATTAGGGGACCAAAACTGCACACAATACTCCAGCTGTGGTCTCACCAAGGCCTTGTACAACTGCAGTAGTACCTCCCTGCTCCTGTACTCAAATCCTCTCGCTATAAATGCCAGCATACCATTCGCCTTTTTCACCGCCTGCTGTACCTGCATGCCCACTTTCAATGACTGGTGTATAATGACAACCAGGTCTCATTGCACCTCCCCTTTTCCTAATCAGCCACCATTCAGATAATAATCTGTTTTCCTATTTTTGCCACCAAAGTGGATAACTTCACATTTATCCACATTAAATTGCATCTGCCATGAATTTGCCCACTCACCCAACCTATCCAAGTCACTCTGCATCCTCTTAGCATCCTCCTCACAGCTAACACTGCCACCCAGCTTCGTGTCATCCGCAAACTTGGAGATGCTGCATTTAATTCCCTCATCCAAGTCATTAATATATATTGTAAACAACTGGGGTCCCAGCACTGAGCCTTGCGGTACCCCACTAGTCACCGCCTGCCATTCTGAAAAGTGCCCATTTATTCCCACTCTTTGCTTCCTGTCTGCTAACCAATTCTCCATCCACATCAATACCTTACCTCCAATACCGTGTGCTTTAAGTTTGCACACTAATCTCCTGTGTGGGACCTTGTCAAAAGCCTTTTGAAAATCCAAATATACCACATCCACTGGTTCTCCCCTATCCACTCTACTAGTTACATCCTCAAAAAATTGCATGAGATTCGTCAGACATGATTTTCCTTTCACAAATCCATGCTGACTTTGTCCGATGATTTCACCGCTTTCCAAATGTGCTGTTATTACATCTTTGATAACTGACTCCAGCAGTTTCCCCACCACCGACGTTAGGCTAACCGGTCTATAATTCCCCGGTTTCTCTCTCCCTCCTTTTTTAAAAAGTGGGGTTACATTAGCCACCCTCCAATCCTCAGGAATTAGTCCAGAATCTAACGAGTTTTGAAAAATTATCACTAATGCATCCACTATTTCTTGGGCTACCTCCTTAAGCACTCTAGGATGCAGACCATCTGGCCCTGGTGATTTATCTGCCTTCAATCCCTTCAATTTACCTAACACCACTTCCCTACTAACATGTATTTCGCTCAGTTCCTCCATCTCACTGGACCCTCTGTCCCCTACTATTTCTGGAAGATTATTTATGTCTTCCTTAGTGAAGACAGAACCAAAGTAATTATTCAATTGGTCTGCCATGTCCTTGCTCCCCATAATCAATTCACCTGTTTCTGTCTGTAGGAGACCTACATTTGTCTTTACCAGTCTTTTCCATTTTACATATCTATAAAAGCTTTTACAGTCAGTTTTTATGTTCCCTGCCAGTTTTCTCTCATAATCTTTTTTCCCCTTCCTAATTAAGCCCTTTGTCCTCCTCTGCTGAACTCTGAATTTCTCCCAGTCCTCAGGTGAGCCACTTTCCCTGGCTAATTTGTATGCTTCTTCTTTGGAATTGATACTATCCCTAATTTCTCTTGTCAGCCACGGGTGCACTACCTTCCTTGATTTATTCTTTTGCCAAACTGGGATGAACAGTTGTTGTAGTTCATCCATGCAACTTCTAAATGCTTGCCATTGCATATCCACCGTCAATCCTTTAAGTGTCATTTGCCAGTCTATCTTAGCTAATTCACGTCTCATACCTTCAAAGTTACCCCTCTTTAAGTTCAGAACCTTTGTTTCTGAATTAACTATGTCACTCTCCATCTTAATGAAGAATTCCACCATATTATGGTCACTCTTACCCAAGGGGCCTCTCACGACAAGATTGCTAATTAACCCTTCCTTATTGCTCAAAACCCAGTCCAGAATAGCCTGCTCTCTAGTTGGTTCCTCGACATGTTGGTTCAAAAAACCATCCCGCATACATTCCAAGAAATCCTCTTCCTCAGCATCTTTACCAATTTGGTTCACCCAATCTACATGTAGATTGAAGTCACCCAATATAACTGCTGTTCCTTTATTGCACACATTTCTAATTTCCTGTTTAATACCACCTCCGACCTCACTACTACTGTTAGGTGCCCTGTACACAACTCCCACCAGCGTCTTCTGCCCCTTAGTGTTACGCAGCTCTACCCATATCGATTCCACATCTTCCCGGCTTATGTCCTTCCTTTCTATTGCGTTAATCTCTTCTTTAACCAGCAACGCCACCCCACCTCCCGTTCCTTCATGTCTATCCGTCCTGAATATTGAATATCCCTGAACGTTGAGTTCCCATCCTTGGTCACCCTGGAGCCATGTCTCTGTGATCCCAACTATATCATAATCATTAATAACAATCTGCACTTTCAATTCATCCACCTTATTACGAATGCTCCTTGCATTGACACACAAAGCCTTCAGGCGCTCTTTTACAACTCTCTTAGCCCTTATACAATTATGTTGAAAAGTGGCCCTTTTTAATGCTTGCCCTGGATTTGTCGGCCTGCCACTTTTACTTTTCTCCTTACTACTTTTTGCTTCTACCCTCACTTTACACCCCTCTGTCTCTCTGCACTGGTTCCCATCCCCTGTTGTGAACTAACCTCCTCACGCCTAGCGTCTTTAATTTGATTCCCACCCCCCAACCATTCTAGTTCAAAGTCACCTCAGTAGCCCTCGCTAATCTCCCTGCCAGGATATTGGTCCCGCTAGGATTCAAGTGTAACCCATCCTTTTTGTACAGGTCACGCCTGCGCCAAAAGAGGTCCCAATGATCCAAAAACTTGAATCCCTGCCCCCTGCTCCAATCCCTCAGCCACGCATTTATCCTCCACCTCATTGCATTCCTACTCTCACTGTCGTGTGGCACAGGCAGTAATCCCGAGATTACTACCTTTGCGGTCCTTTTTCTCAACTCCCTTCCTAGCTCCCTATATTCTCCTTTCAGGACCTCATCCCTTTTCCTACCTATGTCATTGGTACCTATATGTACCACGACCTCTGACTCCTCACCCACCCACTTCAGGATATCTTGGACACGATCAGAAATATCCCGGACCCTGGCACCAGGGAGGCAAACTACCATCCGGGTCTCTGGACTGCGTCCACAGAATCGCCTATCTGACCCCCTTACTATCGAGTCCCCTATCACAACTGCCCTCCTCTTCCTTGCCCTACCCTTCTGAGCTACAGGGCCCGTAACGCGGTCCCTTAGGAGCTGCATCTCGATGCACTTGGCGCAAATGTAGACGTCCGGGAGGCTTGGAGACTCCAGGGCCTCCCACATCTGACACCTAGAACAGCAAACTGCCCTCACACTCATACTGCCCCTCTCCTCAAATAACAACAGAAACTGAATGCCAAACCTTCCTCGCCTCGCCCGTTTCCACCTAAGCCCGTACAGCCGAAGCCCTTAAGTCTTCACTCTGCTCCCGGCTCACTCCGCCGCCCGCAAACTACGCTGCCTGCTCTATGAGGCTCTGTTCCTTTTAAATCTGCCGTGCTGCACTGCCCAACGTCACATGTCTTGCTCTTGGCATCAACAAGTCTGACACCCAATATTGAGAAGCTTTCAAGCAACAAACAGCATCAAGTTTCACAATGATTTATCGACTGTTTGCATTAAAATTTTCTTTTTTATTATACTTAATTTACCAACATTCAATGCATCATGTTCATACATTTTACATTTAAAGATTCTTTGTGTCCTTTTAATAGATTCAAAAGATGCCTTGATTGAAATAAATTGCAACTAAACTGAGTTCTTTGATTACTAATTGGCATCCTTGGTTAAGCACAAATGATTTTCTCGCATGTGTTATTCATTAATTTGAGGCAAAACCTAACTAGATGTATTTAAATGGATAATTCCCATATTTAAAGTTTTTTATGGCAATTATTTGGCCCACTGTCCGCTCATTAATACGCGATCCGGCCCACAGAGGCAAAAAGTTGCCGACCCCTAGTCTAGCAGAATATTCAGGCTCCAAACTGATATGATATTGGGGCTTAGACCTAATTTTCTGAGGCGAGCAAAACATAGTCCTTATTGGATCTCCCAGGCAGCGTAAACCTGAAAACAACCTCAATTTTTGGCTGCAGCATTGCTGGTAGTTCCTGGGATTGATAGTGGTTGGAAAGGGGAAAGTGAATTAATTGGGGAGAGATTTTGGTTGATTAGAAGAGACAATGTTGACTGAAGATGAATTAGAGGAACTATGAGAGGATGGGAGAAGCTGCGAAAGAGGGAGAAATATTCAGAAGGAAGGAATCAATAGGTTTATTGGGGTTCAGAATAGTCTTCAATGCTCTAGTGAAGCCAAGATGCACTTGCCACATGTCCTCGTCCTTATTATAGTAAACTATTTTCTTTAATTTTATGATAATGTTCAGTTCACTTTTTTAAGAATTCATTACTTTGATCACATATCACATTTTCCTAATGCCAGGCATTTAGAGCAGCTCAGCTTTGCATACAGGACCATTTACAGGCATTAGGCTTCTTATTGGAGCACATGCAAAGCACATAGCCCTTATTTCGGCTCTGGGCATATTTTTTCTGCCTTTACTTATAGGGTGGGCAAACATATTTCACACATAATGATAACATACAATATAAATTGGTAACTGGTCTATTATTTTTACAGTGAAAAGCTTTGTTTTGCATGCCATTCATATTGATCATTTCATTCCATCAGTACATTGAGGTAGTATGAGGGAAAAGCAATAACAGAATGCAGACAAGGTGCAAGGTCTTATCAAAGTAAGTTGTCAGGTCACGAGAGATTTCTATCATATAAGGAAACATTTCAATACTATTATAAAAACGGGATAGGTGTTGTCCTTGTGCCCAGTAGTACGGGTTTTCAGGCTTTTGTATATTCAGTCTGATGGAAAATGAGAGAAGAGAGAACATCTGGGATGGGTATGGCCTTTGATTATGTTGACTGCTTTACCAAGTCAGCAATAAGTGTAAGCAAGAGTCCACGGAAGGGAGGCTGGTTTTCATGATATACTGAACTGGATCCACAAGTTTCTGCTATTTCTACAGTCTGATGCAGAACAGTTGCCATACTAAGGCTTGATGCATCCAGATAGGATGTTTTCCATAGTGTATCTACAAAAATTAGTCAGGGACATGCTGAATTTCTTTAGCCTCCTAAAGAAGTAGAGAAACTGGTGCACTTTCTTAACCATGACATCAATATGGTAGGACCAGGACCAGCTATTGGTGATTTTCACTCTAAGAAATTTAAAGCTTGCAACCCTCTTTACCTCAGCATCGATGATGTAAACAGGAGCATGTTCTCCACACTGCTTCCAGAAGTCAATGAAACTAACAGACAAGTTGTTATAGAATAGAACATCACAGTGTTTTACACTGGTGTTTTGGCTCCTGATGTTATGTCAACCTTTTAACCTATTCCAAGATCAATCTAACCCTTCCGTCCCACATTGCCCTCCATTTTCTGTTCATCCATATGCCTATCTAAGAGCCTCTTAAACGTCCCTAATGAATCTGCCTCGACTACCATGCACTCTTTGTGTAAAAAACATACTTCTGACATCCCACCCTATACTTTCCTCCAACTAGCTTAAAAATATGCCCCCTTTTATAGGCTACTTACAACTTAGGAGAAAGTATCTGCCTCTCCACTCCATCTATGTCTCCTATCATCTTATATACCCTGTCAAGTCATCTCTCATCCTCCTTCACTCCAAAGAGAAAAACCCCAGCTTTCTTAACCTATCTTCATAAGACAAGCTTTCTAATCTAGGCAGCATCTTGGTAAATCTCTGACCCTCTCTAAAGTTTCAACATCCTCCTATAATGAGGTGACCAGACTGACCACAATAGTCTAATTCAGGTCCAACCAGGGTCTTATAGAGCTGCAACATTCCCTCGCAGCTCCTGAACTCAACTAATTGACTAATTGAGATCAACACACCATAGGCCTTCTTAACCACTCTATTAACTTCTGTGGCACTTTTATGGATTTATGGATGTGGAAGCCAAGATCCCTCTGTTCCTCCAGACTGCTAAGAATCTTTCCATAAACCCTGTACTTGCCTTCAAGTTTGACCCTCCAAAGTGAATCACATTTTCCTGGATTGAACTCCATTTGCCACTTCTAGGCCCAGCTCCACAACTTATCAATGTCCTGTTGTAACCTTCTACACCAGGGTTCCTCAACCGGGCTTCTGCGGAACACCAGAGTTCCATAAGAGGTCACTAAGGGTTCCAAGAGAGATTGTGATTAAAAAGAAATAAATATCGTTTTTTTAACTTCACGCAACGTGCAACTCTAGCACTTAAAATGGTGGGCAGTGACCGAGCAGCTTTGTTAGCAACCTCAGCCCAATATGGCAGTGGAAAGTAAGACAGTGTATACTTAGTTGAATACATTCTCAGTTTTTGACATGAGATGGGGAAGGTTGTTGATAATCAGTTAGTGCTGTATTGCACAGAGGGGAGAATGGTAGGCTGATGAGGAGCATGAAGTGCATTTTCCAAGCATTGAATGGGCTCAGCCATCTTGGGCTGTGACATCAGCTTCTCCCACCCCAAATACCTCCCCCAACTTCCCCTTACACACTGCTGACTGACTTATGGGAGCGAACAAACTACCGGTGTAGTAGAAAATTGGAGGGATGTTTTCATTCTAAAGATGGTCCAGTGTGGCAATCTGTGAAGAGGAGGTGTAAGATGGAAGAGGAGAATTCTAGGCCTAGGCCTATGGATTAACTCTGATAAGGTTAATGATGAAGAATTACAATCTTCTGAGTCATTTCACTGCACTAGTGTAACAATGGACACAAAAAGTCCATCTTTACAATGAAAGCAACTTATTAATGGCTTTTACATGGACTGATGATCCAAGTTGTCCTATTCCATTGTACTTACTTTGCGGCAAATAACTTACAAATGTAGCAATGGCTCCAGTAAAATAGAAAAGACACTGAACTACAAATCACAGCCATATGACATGTAAAAGTGCTGATTATTTTAAATGACTATTGGAATCTCAGAACAGACTAAAGGTTTTGAAAATAAAGTCACAGTCAGTAAAAAAACTCAGGAAGCAAGTTATTTAGTAGCTTTAAAACCAGTTCACGAGAGGACAATTCAAAAACTGTGTGTAAACTTGGACAAGAAGTACACCAATCTCCTGCTACAAAAGGAAATATGGTGCTTAGCAGAGGAAGAGTTCTCAACAGGGTGTTGGAGCTGAAAGGTGAATTGCAGGAGTACTTTCAAGTAAATAGTAGCCAGATTTTGTTAAGTGCTTTGAAGATGAAGACTGGCTGCAGAAACTAGCCTACTTAACAGACATTTTTCATCATATGAACCTGTTGAACAAATCTCTGCAAGGCCCTGGAGAAAATGTATTGACTTCAAGCAAGAAAATTCTTGGATTTAAAAGGGAACTGAATCTTGGGAAAAATCATGCTGATAAAGGAAATCTTTGAATGTTTTCACTGCTGCTTGAGCTTGAGAGTGAGGAAGGATATCAAAGCCTCAAGTCTTATTGAAAACCACCTAGAAAAACTGCAGAACAAAAATGAACAGTATTTTTCCTCCCTTTCAACACAAGTGTATTACTGGGTGAAGGTCCCATTCTCAGCCTCAGAACTTGATTTTGAGAGAAGAGGAAGAACTTTGTGATCTGCAGTCTGATCATGCACTGAAGATTAGATTTACTGACCTGCCCCTGTACAAGTTCTGAATTTCTGTGAAAGAAGAGTATCCTGCCATTTACCGGAAAGTAATGAACATTTTGCTGCAGTTTTCAACTTCTTACGTATGTGAGCAAGCTTTTTCTTGTTTAACAAGCATCAAGAGCAAGGATAGAAATCATCTCATTTCAGTTGAAGGTGATTATCTCACCATGTGTGCTTGTTTCAACTTTGACCCAGAAATGGTAAATTTATTATGTTTGCCTGATGAGTTTTTAAAACTTATGAAATGGAAGGAATGGGATTAATTTCAAGAAATGTAAGCAAAAAATTCATTCTCTACTCAAAAGAACAATGATATTTATTTTTGGATTATTATATCCACAACTTACTGATCACACTAATGTAACCCAGGTTAATTAAACCCAAAGATGTAATGTTACAAAGCTCCACCTGTGGAGGGATAAATATCACATTTACTGAATTTAAAAAAAAGAACTTGGGGGGGAAAGAAACTATGTGAGAACGAGACGTGGCTGATGCAGCACGGGAAAGTGAGAGAAACACAGCAAACTATTAGAAACTAAAAACATAAAATTGTTAAAAGTGTAATTAGTACTGAGTACCTCTACCCTACTTAATTGAAAACCTCAGGATGAAACCTCTGGATGAGAGATGATAGCGATAAAAGAGCTATTGAAGCTACAGCTATAACAAGCAGCAACTGTAATGAAACAATATCAGCAGAGACCAGTGTCCAAGATCTTTACTGTGAAACTGGAAATTAGTTCTATTAAATCCTGCTGAGGGATTTGGTCAAGTTTTTTTTTGTATAAGTTTGTGAATCGACTTTCCACGGATGATCAACTATTTCACCCAAAGGAACGAGATGGCAAACCACCCAAGATGAAGAACCAGAGTGGGAACAAAATGTTTCATGATGTATTGGATTTAATATGGTTGGTTGTGTAAGTTTATTTTCTTTCAAAGGATCTGAATTTGATTTTCTGCAGGAACTGATTATTTTTGCAAAGACTTTAATAAGTTACTGAACGAAATTTACTTTGTTTAAAAGTTGTGATGTTGGAGAATTGTGAAAAGAGTTCATCTGTATAGACATATAAATTTTGAATTTGAATTTGTAGATATACTGACTGATACTTGAACTGAAGTTAACCATAATACGTAAGAATAGGAATTCAATTAGCTTTCTAACTAGGGATAAACAAAAGGGAAAGGTTAGTCTGTAAACTTTTAAGCAGGGAATAACATTTGATCTAATTAGTTAGAAAAAATGGAGTAACAAAGATTATTCTAATGAATACAGTATCACTGATTCAAACTAAACAGGAATTTGGTTTTTATTTAATATCTGAGATTTGGAACCTAAACAGAATGTTGAAATTTTGAAACATTTTTACTCATGTAAATATTTTGTATATCTTGTGTTTTCTTTTATAAACAAAACTTACTTCATAGAAGTGTGTGCTTTCTATTCACTGCCTCCTTCTGATATCTAGAGATTCTGATGGCCTACAGGCGCCTAGGGTAGTAGTGTAATTTGATTCTTCTCATAAAGAGTGTGGTGACCAATTACAGGAGATAAGACAAGCACTACACAGGTGTTACACTAATGTATGGTGAGCTGCAGATATAATAATTTTCATGCAGGAATTCCCTGAGACCTGAAAATTATTTCAAGAGTTCCTCCAGGCAAAACAGTTGAGAAGGGCTGTTCTACACTATCTACAAAACCACCAACCTTCATGTCATCTGGAAACTTACACTTCCATCCTTCCATTTCCTCATCCAAGCCATTTATAAAAATCACAAAATGTAGCGATCTTAACAAATCCCTATGGAAGCCCACTCCGACCTCCAGGCAAAATATGCTCCATCTACTACCCTCAGTCTTCTATAGACAAGGCAATTCTGAATCCAAGCAGCCAAGTTTCCCTGGACCCAATGTCTCCTGGCTTTCTGAATGAACATACTATGGGGAACCTTGTCAAATGCCCTAATAAAATCCATATATACCACAACCACTGCTCCACCTTCATCAATTTGTTTTGTCACCTGTTTGAAGAATTCATCAGGCTCATGAGGCATGCTGACTATCCCTAATCAGACTATGCTTCTCCAACTAGTCATAAATTTTGTCTCTTAAGAATCCTCTCTAATAGTGTGCCCACCACTGGCCACTCACTGGTTTACAGCTCCCAAGATTATGCCCATTACCTTTTTTGCCTGACGCTGGCCCCCTAAGCCTGAGTTGACGTAGTAGTAGTGTACAAAGGAATAACATTTCCCTCCTCCATTCTTCTGGTACTACTCCTCTAGCCAGTGAGGATACAAAGATCATTACTAAAAGCACAGTAACCTCTTCCCTTGCCTGTTTTAGTAACCTGGGGTATACCCTGTCCTGCCCCAGGAATTTACACGGGTGCACTGGTTTGCTCCAACATTTTAAATACAAACAATTAGATTTAGGGTGAGTAACCTGTATGCATGGTATATTGACAACAGAAATGTGGTGCCATTTGTAGGCTGCCCCGAGCACAATGCTCACTGATTTGATTTGATGTAAATGACGGATTTCACTGTATATGTTTTGATGTACATGTGACAAATAAAGCTAATCTTCTTTATCTTAAATGTTATTCAAAAGTTCCAGCTTATCCTCCTCCTTAACGTCAACATGTTCCAGTATATCAGATGTATCAGTATTACAATGGAGTCCAAGGAAATACAGAGGCATGAGAGAGGAGCTAGCTAAAGTTGACAGGAAAGGGACACTAGCAAGGATAATGGCAGATTAATGCCTGGAGTTTTTGGGAACAATTTGGAAAGCACAGGATAAATACGTCCCAAAGAAGAGGAAGTATTCTAAAGGCTGAATGACACAACTCCAGCTGACAAGGGAAGTCAAAGCCAGCATAAAAGCTAAAGAGAGGGCGTATATTAGAGCAAAAATTAGTAGTAAGATAGAGGATTAAGAAATTTTTAAAAACCAACATAAGACAAAATTTTAAAAAAGCGGGGGGGGGAGAAAATGAAATATGAAGGGAAGTTAGCCAATAATATCAGAAATGTAACCAAAAGATTTTTCAGATATATAAAGAGAAAAATAGAGGCAAGAGTAGATATTGGACCACTGCAAAGTGACACTGGAGAGATAGTAATGCTGGATATACTGAACAAGTATTTTGCATCAGTCTTTACTGTGAAAGATGCCAGCAGTATGCTAGAAGTTCGAGAGTGTCAAGGGGCAGAAGTGAGTACAGTTGCTACTACTAGGAAGATAATGCTTTGGAAACTGGGATGTCTGAAGGTAGATAAGACAACTGGACCTATGGACTACACCCTAGGGTTCTAAAGGAGGTAGCTGAAGAGATTTTGGAGGCATTACTAATGATCTTTCAAGAATCAATAGTTTTCACCATGGTTCCGGAGGACTGGAAAATTGCAAATGTCATTTCACTCTTTAAGAAGGGTGGGGAGAAGAAGAAAGGAAATTATAGGCCAGTTAGGCTGACCTCAATGGTTGGTAAGACATTGGAGTTAATTGCTAAGGATGTGATTTCAGGGTACTTGGGAGCCTGTGACAAACTAGGACAAAATCATCACCGTTTCCTTAAGGGAAAATCTTGCCTGACAAATCTGTTGGAGTTCTTTGAAGAAACAACAAGCAGGATGGACAAAGGAGAATTGGTGGATGTTGTGTACTTGGATTTTCAGAAGGCCTTTGGCAAGGTGCCACACATGAGGCTGCTAAACAGGATAAGAACCCACGGTATTACCGGAAAGATACTAGCATGGATAGAGAGAGCATTGGCTGATTGGCAGGAGGCAAAGAGTGGGATTCTTTACGGATTGGTTGGTGGTGACTAGTGTTCCACAGGGACTCTGTTGGGACCACTTCTTTTTATGTTGTATGTCAACAGTTTAGATGACAGATTTGATGGTTTTGTGGCCAAGTTTGTGGATGATATATACATAGGTGGAGGGACAGGTAGTGTTGAGGAAGCAGAGAGGCTGAAGAAATTCTTAGACAAATTAAGAGAATGGCCAAACATGTGGCAGATGGAATAAAATGTCAGGAAGTGGTCATGCACTTTGATAGAAAGAATAAAAACAGGGAGAAAATTGTAAAATCCAAGATGCAAAGGGATTTGGGAGACCTCGTGCAGGATTCCCTAAAGGTCAATTTGCAAGTTGAATCGCTGGTGAGGAAGGCAAATGCTATGTTAACATTCACTTGGCTTTGGCTTTTCTTAATCATACTCACCAAGGTCTTCTTATGACCCCTTCTAGCTTTCCTAAGTCCATTCTTCAGCTCTTTCCTAGCTACCTTGTAACTCTAGAGCCCTGTCAGTTTTTACTTCCTAAACCTTAAGTATGCTTTTTATTTCCTCTTGATTTGATGTTTCACAACTCTTGTCAACCTTGGTTCCTTCACCCTACCATCTTTTCCCTACCTCAAAGGGAAAAACCTATCCAAAATCCTAAGCAAGTGCTCCCTAAACAATCTTTATATTTCCATTGTGCATTTCCCTGAGTACAACTGTTCCCAATTTACGCTCCCAAGCTCCCACCTCATAGCATTATAATTTTCCCTCTCCCAGTCAAATATTTTCCCATTCTGTCTGCTCCAATCTTTGTCCAAGGCTATGCTAAAAGTCAGAGGGTTGCAGATATTGTCTTCAAGATGTTCATCCACCAAGAGATGTTACTTGACCAGGTTCATTACCTAGTGCTGGATTAAGTATGGTCTCTCCAATCATTGGCCTGTCTATATATTGTTTCAGGAATCCTTCCTGGACACACTTAACTAATTCCACCCCATCTATTCCTTTTGCACCAAGAAGGTGCCCATCAAAATTAGGGAAGTCACCCATGACAATGTGCTTTTTCGCACCTTTCCAAAATCTATTACCCAATCCACTTCTCAGTACCTCTGTTGTTATCTGGCAGGTGGAGGGTGGTCTATAGCAAACTCCCAGTAGAGTGATGGCTCCTTTCATGTTCTGTCTTCCTTCCATACTGATTCAGTCATATCCCTCCATGATATCCTTTCTTTGTGATACTATTCCTGATTAGCAATGCTACTCCTCACCTCTTTTACCTCCCTCCCTAGTCCTTCTGAAACATCTATACCCTAATCAGCAGCCATTCCTGCCCTTGTGAAAGCCAACTTCCTGTAAAGACCACACTGCAAAGTTCCCTGTACTAATCCATGCTCTACATTCATCACTCTTGTTTCTTGTTCCTGATACCTCTGTCATTAAAATGGGCAGATATAAATCCAACCACCTATCTGTAATTTTGCCCTATCAACTGCCTAACCTTCCTCTTATACTCAGTCCATGCTTCACCCCACTGCTCCATCCTCTGACCCATCACTCTTGATCCCATCCTCCTGCAAACTAGTTTAAACCCTCCCCAACAGCTCTAGCAAACTTAACACAAAGATGTTGGTCCCCCTCAAGTTCAGGTGTAACCTGTCCCTTTTGCACAGGTCATATCTTCCCAGAAGATATCCCAAAGATACCAAATCTGAAACCCTGCATCCTGCACTAATTCTTCAGCCACACATTCAACTGCTATATCATCCTACTCTTACCCTCATTGGCATGTGGCACAGGCGACAGTTCAGAGATTACTACACCTGAGGTCCTGCTTTTCAGCTTCCTACCCAACCCCCTATACTCTCTTTTCAGGGTCTCATCTCTTTCTCTACCTATGTTGTTGGTACCAAAATGTACCATGACTTCTGGTTACTCACTGTCCCCATTTAGAATGCTGCGGAACCGAGCTGAGAATTCCTGTCCCTGACACCTGGAGGGAAACATACCATCCAATACTCCCTTTCATGTCCACAGAATCTCCCGTCTGCTTCCCTAACGAATGTACTGCACTGCTCTTCTCCCCCCTTTCCTTCTGAGCCACGAACCCAGATTCAGTTGCTACAGCTTCCACTGCCTGGCCATCCCTCCCATCAGTATCTAAATCAGTATACTTGTTACTGAGGGTAATGGCCACAGGGGTACAGTTCCCCACTCTAACTCTCTCCCACTCCATGGCCATTCTACTTGAACCTACTTTACATCTGGCACATACATTCTACAAGTAACTCACACTCTCCACAAGTAACTGTTAGCAATGTCCCCTTTGACTAGGTTCTCTATTTCTCTCCTGCACTCTGTGTCATCTTTATTTGAGATTCACAATGGAATGGTGTCATCTGCAAGTTCGAAAATAATCTGGCCACATAGTCCTGACTATATAGGCAGTTAAGTAGGGGGCTGAAGTTGCAGCCTTGTGGAACACCAGCGTTGAGGATAATCATGGTGGAGGGAGATGTTGCTGCCTATCCTTACTGATTACAGTATGTTGGTCAGGAAGCCCTAGCTTACACCAAAAAAAAATAATTGAGAATTTCTGGACATGTGATTTTTTGCTTATATGCTATGTTATTGGGAGCAGTAATTTTGTATCCCTTGAACATGCTAGATGCACTGAGCTGATAGAGTGGTAGCAACTTAAAACCAATAGAATATTTATGTCCGTATTTTTTACAAGATTTCTTTCTAACTGAATAATCTGTAAAAAAAAATTAAGCTGATCTAATTTCCCATGTAATTTAAAAGCAATAAATTTATGACGTTGCAACACATAAATCTTCAAAGGCTAATGATCATTAGTATCTCTCCGTATCACATCATTTACATTCCTGTGACAGCTTAAAAGCAGTGTAATTTTTATATTCGAATAATTTTCAACCAAAGTTCTGTTTTACACCTAATATATAGGCATATGAACATAAGACCAGACTAACAAATGATGGTGAAGATTCTCCCATTTTTGCCAAGACAGAGATGTTGCAATTCACAGGTGCTTCCATTAATTGGCAAGCTGTGCACCCATAAAACGGGGGAGTAAAATTAGGTCATTCAGCTCATCAAACCTGCTTTGCCATTCAATCATGGCTGACTTATTATCCTTTTCAATCCCTTCTCCTGCCTTCATCCTGTAACCTTTGATGCCCTTACTAATCAAGAACTTATCAACATCCTTCGCTTGACCACTGAGCCTCAGTGAGATATCCACAGCTCACCAATGAGGTTTCAGCAAGACTTCATCCCAAAGTCATTTGGGGCTGCCTGACAGTACCTGTCTGAACGCAATGGACAATTCACACCTTTTTATATGAATGTCTAAAATTGCCCCCATGTCTCATACTCTGATAGAACACAATCCCATGGCACTATATCAAGGAAAAGCAGGATTATTTTCCACTGCTACATACATGCAGTGGATTCACCTAGAACTATTTTCTGTATTGCTGACATATAAGCTTTAAGTTTCTCTTGTTCACAAATGTAATTTCCTTTTTAATTTGAGGCACCCCCTCCTATTTTAAAAAAGCATCGTCTTACTCCCTGGATGTCCAGTCCTTATATACTTCCATCCCCCATCAGGAAGGTCTCAAAGCTCTACGCTTCTTTTTGGATTCCAGACCTAATCAGTTCCCCTCTACCACCACTCTGCTCCGTCTAGCGGAATTAGTCCTTACTCTTAATAATTTCTCCTTTTGCTCCTCCCATTTCCTCCAAACTAAAGGTGTAGCTATGGGCACCCGTATGGGTCCTAGCTATGCCTGCCTTTTTGTTGGGTTTGTGGAACAATCTATGTTCCGTGCCTATTCTGGTATCTGTCCCCCACTTTTCCTTCGCTATATCGACGACTGCATTGGCGCTGCTTCCTGCACGCATGCAGAACTCGTTGACTTTATTAACTTTGCCTCCAACTTTCACCCTGCCCTCAAGTTTACCTGGTCTATTTCCGACACCTCCCTCCCCTTTCTAGATCTTTCTGTCTCTGTCTCTGGAGACAGCTTATCCACTGATATCTACTATAAGCCTACTGACTCTCACAGCTATCTTGACTATTCCTCTTCTCACCCTGTCTCTTGCAAAAACGCCATCCCCTTCTCGCAATTCCTCCGTCTCCGCCGCATCTGCTCTCAGGATGAGGCTTTTCATTCTAGGACGAGGGAGATGTCTTCATTTTTTAAAGAAAGGGGCTTCCCTTCCTCCACTATTAACTCTGCTCTTAAACGCATCTCCTCCATTTCACGTACATCTGCTCTCACTCCATCCTCCCACCACCCCACTAGGAATAGGGTTCCCCTGGTCCTCACCTACCACCCCACCAGCCTCCGGGTCCAACATATTATTCTCCGTAACTTCCGCCACCTCCAACGGGATCCCACCACTAAGCACATCTTTCCCTCCCCCCCTCTCTCTGCATTCCGCAGGGATCGCTCCCTACACAACTCCCTTGTCCATTCGTCCCCCCCATCCCTCCCCACTGATCTCCCTCCTGGCACTTATCCGTGTAAGCGGAACAAGTGCTACACATGCCCTTACACTTCCTCCCTTACCACCATTCAGGGCCCCAAACAGTCCTTCCAGGTGAGGCATCACTTCACCTGTGAGTTGACTGGGGTGATATACTGCGTCCGGTGCTCCCGATGTGGCCTTTTATATATTGGTGAGACCCGACGCAGACTGGGAGACCGCTTTGCTGAACATCTACGCTCTGTCTGCCAGAGAAAGCAGGATCTCCCAGTGGCCACACATTTTAATTCCACATCCCCTTCCCATTCTGACATGTCTATCCACGGCCTCCTCTACTGTAAAGATGAAGCCACACTCAGGTTGGAGGAACAACACCTTATATTCCGTCTGGGTAGCCTCCAACCTGATGGCATGAACATTGACTTCTCTAACTTCTGCTAGGCCCCACCTCCCCCCTCGTACCCCAGCTGTTACTCATTTTTATGCACACATTCTTTCTCTCACTCTCCTTTTTCTCCCTCTGTCCCTCTGAATATACCTCTTGCCCATCCTCTGGGTCACCCCCCCCCCCGTCTTTCTCCCTAGGCCTCCTGTCCCATGATCCTCTCGTATCCCCTTTTGCCTATCACCTGTCCAGCTCTCGGCTCTATCCCTCCCCCTCCTGTCTTCTCCTATCATTTTGCATCTCCCCCTCCCCCTCCAGCTTTCAAATCCCTTACTCACTCTTCCTTCAGTTAGTCCTGACGAAGGGTCTCGGCCTGAAACGTCGACTGCGCCTCTTCCTATAGATGCTGCTTGGCCTGCTGCGTTCACCAGCAACTTTGATATATGTTGCTTGTCTTACTCCCTTTTTTGATTCCATTATTTCATTTAGCAGACCCTGAATTTCCTATGAAGTTTAGATAACAGCATCTAAGAGCGAGCCTTGCTTCTTTTCGTACCAAGGAAATTTACATAAATTATTTATACTAGTTTTCTGCTAAAGTAATGTATGTGCCAGTTCTTATCCTTTCATATCACTTAGTTATGTCTACAAAGCCAATGCTTAGAACATTAGCCTGCTTGAAGATGAATGAACGAGTGTCCTGCTTTCACATTACTCCTGATTGGAAATTTGGTAGGATTTTTTAAAAGTCCTGCTTATGAAACCATTATGTTTTCCTCTTTCTGGACATCATTTTATTCAGTTAACTAAAATCTGTTTTTTAAATTTTTACAAGGTTAAGAAGACAAAATGAAATTTACAGCGAGCAATAAGTTCTATGCTTCCAGTGGGTCTACCCTGTATCAGTGTTAATGAAGCTCTCTTAAGAATCCTATTTTAATAACTACCTGAAATTGCTTCCTATGATGACACTCATTAATTTGATATGCTGAAGACAACTAATTTGGTTATTAGGTCTGATAATATAGCAAAAATATTACTGGTAATCTGATGAAATGGACCAATGATTCAGAAAGCATAAGTTCAATTTTCACATGCTGCGAACGTGATTTCTGTTGCAGTTATTAAATTAAATCTAAGATTGATAGGATTAAGGGATGTTGGGAAATGTAAGGATTGCAGTGTTTTATCTCATAAAATGGTGGAGGGAATTGAGAGGCTAAATAACTGACTCCAACTCCTCTGTTCCTTTCTTAAGTTTAACATGGAATACACATTTTACAAAAATAGTGACAGAAATATGACAATGTCCACCAAGTTAGACAGATCAATATATGTAAAGCATGTAAGAAATAACCACTGCTATTAAGCAATAGATTTATTGATTAAGATTGTTTAATCTCATTTCATGTACACCAGTGTAAAGGAGAGCAAAATAAATGTTACTCCAAATCTAATGCAGCCCAAAGATCACAAAAAATAAAGAACACAATAATATTTTAAAAACATAATAAATATGAATACATAAAATAACTTATATAAATAGATTGATTGTATGTCCGTAAAGTGGCACCAGGCTGTACATAAGGTGACTGGCAGGAAATAATAAAGTATTGGTGGAGTTAATCGGTAGAGATGTTGATTAGCCTTATTGCACAGGGAAAGTAATCGTTTTTAAGTCTAATGGCCTTGGCGTGGATGCTACATAGCCTCCTCCCTGAAGGGAGTGGAGCAGTCCATGAGCAGAGTGGATGGGATCCTTCAAGGTGTGTGACTTGTTCAATCTGGCCTGATTGAAATCCCTCACAATGATGAAGGCATCAGTGTGCGCTGTTTTGTGACCGTTGATCATGGTGCTCAGCTCCTCCAGTGCCTGCCTGATGTTGGCCTGAGGGGGAATGTGCTTTGCTACCAGGATGACGGGAGAGTTAAGAGTTAAAAAATACACGTGGACTAAGATGTTAACTGTCCTGTGCTATCACCAGTGGGATCATCAGTTGATGTGCCACCTGTCTTCAGAAGTTTCGGCCCGCTTATGATCAAGACTCCCTTGAGGTGGTGGGCCAGCAGTGCTAAGGCACCACCTCCCACTGGTGAGCTTAAAAACTTGACATCTGCCTCTATCAGAGTTGTTGGTCACTTCCATCCAACAGGTAGTCTGCTCTTCAGGTGTCTATGCAACTACTGAAGGGTTTGCATGATATGTATACACTGTCTGACTATCTGCCCCTCTGGACATACTTGGTCCACACCCATGCTGATCCTTTCTCTGCTGCCTCAGCTACAGCCCTGCTGGTTGACTTAATCTCTCTTCTAGTGAAGCCAAGGTCACGCAGCCACTTCTGGAGAGTGAATGCAATAAAGCCACGGCAGCCTACTTCGAATGGATAGCATAGCACCCTCCACCCTCTGTCTCTGCACTCTGATCTTAATTCTGCATACTTGGTTAACTTGCACTCATGGGCTTCACCGATGTTGTCTTCCCAAGGGACTGTGAGTTCACCAATAACCGCTTCTCTACTGGTTTCAGACCATATGATTATATCTGGATGCAATGTTGTGAAAGCTATTTGCTCCGGGAAACTGCCTTTCCTGTCTAGGTCAGCATTGACACACCAATCATTGGCTGAAGAAAGTATGCTTGATCGTGAGCCTGCACTGTACACCCTTGACTTGGAGCCTTCCTTCACAAATGATATGTGATGTTCTGTGCGACATGGGGTATGAGATAAGTTGTGCTGCAGTACTCTCTGCTCAGCCGCTTCTGTTACAACTTTAAGAACGTTGTTATGTCTCCAAGTGTACATGCCACTGGAAAGATTGACTCTGTATGCTCTCAAAATATGTTGAAGTGTTCCCTTCTCGTCACAAGCAGCACACCTGTCTGTCTTATCTTCATACCAGGTGCTCAGGTTGGCAGGTGTTGGGAGCAGATCGTACGCTGCTCTGCATAGAAAAGAAATGCAGAGCGGTTCCATCTGCCACAGAACATTCCAAGATGGATATCATTGTTCAACACTTTCCCAATGGGTCCAAGCCCCTTGTTTGGCCAGGCCAGCTGTTTTAGCTAACCTCTTCTCCTCTTCTATCTCTCGTATTTCTTGTGTTACAAGCTCACGGCGCTCCTTACCTGTAGAAGTTGACCACCACCTGTGGGTTGTCCATCCAAGACCCTGGCGGCCTAGCTGGATAGCCCCAACCGTCTCCTGGTGCTTCAATCTAGACTCTGCCTCGTCAACTGCTACACAGGCTGACCACTTCCTGCCTGATCTTACATCCGGCTGGGTGTTCTTGATGACAGGGTCTTTGGAGTCTCGAAGCATCAAGAATGATCTTACCTTGGCTACATTGACCTCTTCAACAAGGGATTGCACTGGGATGGTAAGCTTTGTCTGGCTACTGTGGATTGCAACATTGGTGAGGCTGCTCAGTACTCCAAGCCACTTCTTCACATACTTGTTGATCTTCCGTTCCATTGCCTCAACATGGGACATTGCGACTTCAAGACAGTTAGTGGCCACATTATCCATGGCATCAGTCTGTACTGCAAGCACCACAACTTCAACTTGCCAGGCAAGCCACACTGGTCAACAGACATCAGACCTCTGCTGATCTGTTCTCCTGTCTCTTGAACCCTCTTGGTGTCTCTCAGCTCCTCTGTGTACCATCGCCCAAGGCTCTTAACTGGTTGGTCCTGAATGGATGGAATCTCCTCTCCACAAAGAGTGAAGTGAAAGTCAACCAGCTTTCCTCTCCTAAGAACAAGGCTCCTTGACTTCTTGGTCTTGAACTTCATTCTTCCCCAATCCATTAGCTCCTTGAGTTTAGATAGTACATTTTCCACTGCCTCCGTGCTGGGACCCAAAAGGGTAAGATCGTCCATGAATGCTCGCATTGGAGGTAACTCCCCTCGCCATCAAGTGCAACACCTGGTTCCACTGATTCTGCAGCCCTTACAATGATCTCCATGGCTAACGCAAAAAGGATGGGTGAAATTGCACATCCCGTTGGGATTCCAACATCCAAGCTCTGCCACCTAGTTGTAAACTGCTGAGTGGAAAACCTCATCCGGAAATCGTTGTAGTACTGCATAACAAAGTTCCTCACCTTAGCAGGAATCCATTGGAATTCCATCGCAAACTCAATCAGAACATGGGGAACAGAACCATACGCATTTGCCAGATCAAGCCAAACTACAGCCAGATTTCTTCTCAACCTTTTTGACTCCTGGATGGTATACCATATCATACTAGAATGTTCAAGGCATCCTGGGAAGCCTGGTATCCCTGCCTTCCGCACAGATGTATTTACTAATCCATTCTCTATCACAAATGAAGATATTCTTTCTGCCAGAATGCCAAACATAATCTTCCCCTCTACATTCACGAGTGAAATTGGTCAGAACTGATTCAATGTGGAAGAATTCTCTTCCTTCGGGATGTATACTCCTTCAGCCTCACTCCATGACAAAGGAACTACACCTTGTCTCCACACCAACTTTAACAATCTCCACAAGTATTTCCTCAGCTGTTCACACTTCTTGAACACCTTACACGGCACTCCATTAGGTCCTGGCACTGAGCCTGACCTTGCCTTTCTGATGAACCGTTCGACTTCTGCCAATTTGGGTTCTGACAGATCGAACTTCACTCCTGGCTTGGTAGGCTTCACAAGCCCTGAAATGTCAAGCAAAGGAGCCTCCTGCTGTTTGTTAGAGTAAGTGCTTGCCAGGTGATCCTCAAGTTCTTGTTGAGAGATGTTAAGCTGCCCGCTCTTACTTTGTTCAAACAGTTTCTTTGTGAACTCGTGAGGGTTCTCAAACAATGATTTTCTTGCCTTCTCTCTCTTCTTTCTCTTGTTACATTGTGACTCTGCACGACAGAGTGATGTTAACTTTATTCAAAAATGCTCTCAGAGATCAGCAAGCCCTGGCTTGTTACCCTCACTTGCTACCTTCCACCTCTGTCTCAACGATCTAAGCTCTCTCCTCAACCTACTAATCTCCTTCTGGCGCCTGCTTGGTTGCTGTGTGGGCTTTGCTTTCTTCAACTCAACCAAACCAAACCTGTACTTTCCAACATCGTAAATCATATCGCCCATCACTTCCAACCTTCTCTTTGATGTTCCCCTGAGAATGTTCTCCAACATCATACTGATATCCTCATCAAATACACGCCAAGCCTTCTCATCTGCCATTGCTGGCCACTTGACCTTCCTCTTCTTCTCTACCTCCTCACCACCGCCATCATGCGAAGGATCCACCTGGGTACTGTGGTCTGAAACTTGACCTGGGTTATCTCTCGTCTGACCTGGAGTGTGATGACTCTCTCCAGAGCGAATCGCTGTGGCTTGTGAATCAGTGGTTGAAAAGACCACATCATCTGTGCTTGGTGAAGAAATCTCATCTTCATCCACTGGGATGGAATAGCACTTCAACTTTGCTTGGTGGACTCGTATTTCTCGGTAGATAAAATGGACAACACTTGACCACTAAATGTTGCAGTTCATGTGAGCAGTATTGAGACAGAACCATCCTGTTTGAACACCACAATGAGTTAATGATGAAGCACAATCCACCTCCTGTTTAAAAGACTCAGTTGTCCTATCACTATAGTGGATTGTGAAACCCTCAGGCAGCAGAGCTGCATTCAAGATGGTGGGGGTGAGCCACATTTCCATGAAGCAAAGTACACAGCAGTCTCTGATGTCCCTTTGGTACTGAAATCACTAACTGATGTCCTTCTGGTACTGCCATCTAGAATCTTTGTTTGTATACTCTGAAATTACATGTATGTTGAAGTTTACATGTGATATTTGAATTATAAATTGGGAACTGTGTTCGCTCTTGTAAAGGATAATAACTGAGGAAAAAAAATCACATTTGCATCATGTTTGTTGACGAAGATTGAGAGAAGTTATGATCAAATTGAGAAAGAAACATTAGAAGTGCCTTGAGCTGCCTGTGAAATTGGTGAGTGTAGGTTTGATTTCAATACTTAAGATAAGTTTGGATAAGTATATGGATGGGAGGAGTATGGAGGGCTATGGTCCAGATGTAAATCAATGAATCTAGGGCGAATAAACATTCATCACGGACTAGATGGACTGAAGGCCTGTTTCTGTTCTGTGGTGCTCTATGACTCTATGACTCTAATTATTTTTGACAAGCCTCTTACCATGGATCTGGACCCCAAGCCTTTATTAGGAATGCTGACAGTCCCCATGTCAAGAATGGAAAGGTGACCCATTTGTCTTTTCACTATAATTATGTTACTGGATATTAAACTTTTAAGCAGCTTTATTAGAAATGCATTGTCAAAGTTATCATATGAAAATTCAAATACAGAGAGTGAAAAAAAGCTTCGCATTGAATATTTCGGTAATAATTTGTACATTAAATATCCTGACATTGTGCAAAGGATATTGCCAGAAATTTTGTTTATTTGCCAGAATTAGATAGATAGATAGATAGATAGATAGATAGATTGACAGATACTTCAGGAAATTATAGTGTCACAGTAGCATTACAAGCGCACAGATATACAAATATTAGAAGGGAAATGAGAAAGAATAAAATGACAGGAGGGGTCATCCCTTCCACGGCTATAGGTTAACTCATTATAGAGCCTAATGGCCGCAGGTAAGAATGGCCTCATATAGCGCTCTTTGGAGCAGCGGAGTTGTCTTAGTTTACTACTAAAAGTACTGCTCTGTTCAGTCAAGGTGGTACGTAGAGGGTGAGAAACATTGTCAAGAATTGTCAGAATTTTCCATAGGGTCCCTTGCTCTAACACAGCTTCTGGTGTGTCCAGTTTGACTCCTGTAAAATGCCAGCCTTTCTAATCTGTTTATTGAGCCATGTTGATGCCATTGTCCCAGCACACTACCGCATAGAAGATTGTACTGGCGACAACACATTGGTAGAATATGTGAAGGACAGGCCTGTATACTCCAAAGAACCTCAATCTCCCCAGGAAGCAGATAAAGATCTTGAAGACCCAAAAGGTCAGCGTACGTGTCAAGATGAAAGGTGATGCCAGAATTCTTTTACACAGTTGAAGATTGAACCAACCTAGTCCAAAATGGTACATTTGGATTATTTCGAAAAGTGGATTGAAAATTTCCCAGTATGACGCTCAAAATATCGATGACAGCACTGTGAAAGAATGCTGTCAAAAAGTCTCTTTTGGTAGGTACATGGAGCTTAGAAAAATAGGGGGCTATGGGTAACCATAGGCAATTCTAAAGTAAGTACATATTTGGCACAGCATTGTGGGCTGAAGGGCCTGTATTGTGCTGCAGGTTTTCTATGTTTCTATGTTACTGGCTTTTTTCCAGCATCTGTCTATATATATATGTCCTTGATGGCAGGTAGGCTGCTGCCATAATGCTACTTATTGTACAGCCTTGCTGTCTGCCACAGTGCAGTATCTATACCAAGCAGTGTTGTAGCTTGTCAGGATGCTGTCTACTGCGCAACTGCAGATATGCAAAATACAGCTCCCTTCATCCTCTTCAGAAAGCAGAGGTTATTGATGAGCTGTATTGAGTGTGTGGAGTGTGTTCTGGGACCATGAGAGGATGTGCACTCCCAGGAGTCTGAAACTGCTTGCAGTTTCTACTGCTTTGCTGCTAATGTAGAGGGGAAGGGAGAGTGAATAGCGTGGTGTAAGTTTTTCTGAAGTTGGTAACCAGCTCCTTTGCCTTGTTGACATTAAGGAAGAGGTTATTTGCCAGGCATCAGGCCTTGAGCTCTTCCACTTCCTCTCTTCATTGTTAATAACAAAAATATTGCAGTTGTAGGCTCCATATCTAAGAAAGGATGTGCTGGCTTTGGAGGCTCATGAGAATGATCTTGAGAATGAATGGGTTAATGTATGAAGAGTGTTTGATGGCTCTAGGCTACTACTCACTGAAGATAGTATGTTATTTCTGTGTGACTCATCTGTATATTTTGTCATCACACCCTGTGCTTTGTGCTTTACACCCTGGTTCGAAGTAAAGTTGTCTCGTTTCTATATACATTGTATGGGTATATATATGTTTGTAGTTAAATGACAATAAACTTAACTTCTTGTTGATTTGTTGACATGTAGTGATGCGGAATCTCATTGAAACCTATTGAATATTGAAAGGCTTAGATAGAATGCATGTGGAGAGGATTTTTCCTATGGTGGGTGAGTCTAGAACCAGAGGCCACAGCCTCAGAATAGAGGGATGTTCATTTAGAACAGAGATAAGGAGGAATTTCTTTAGCCAAAAAGTAGAACTCATTGCCACAGACAATTAGCCTAACATTATTGCGACACTAGTGACCCGGGTTTTATTCTGCCACTGTCTGTAATGAGTTTGTATGTTCTTCCCATGACTGCCTAAGATTCCTCAGAGTGCTTCAATTTCCTCTCTCATTCCAAAGATGTATGGTTAGCAGGTTAATTGGACACATGGGTGTAATTGGATGGGGCAGGTTCATTGGACTGGAATTTCCTGTTCCAATGCTGTATCTCTAAATAAAATAAAAAATAATCACTATGCAATAGTAATAATCCCAACTCTTTGCAATGACTCCTGAGTGCCATATGTCCCACTAGCACACTAGTTTTGCACAGCATTATGCACCATATGTTTAATATATCAACTTAAAATCACAACATTTCTAGAAATTCATATTTTAAAATAGCAATGAATTTGTTTGCATGGTACTTTGAAATATATCAATCCTATTCTGTGGGCAATAACGTTTACCTCTTCTCTTAGGATTTTACTTTTCCTTAGTTGCTCCTAAATTCAAGCATCCTTTCAAATAGTTGCCAAGATAATAACCATCAATATATTAATCTGAAGGTAATTTACCAAGAAGGAACACTTTTCTGAGATAAGTAAGAACATTTGGAAAGTTGCAAATAGAATCCAATGGATGCATTCCTTGTTGAATATCCCTTAAAACAGTATTTCACTGATGGTCAGTCAGTTACAGACCAGCTTTTTTTGTTGCTGCCAGATGACAATTGATTTGTAAACCTAGAGGTGTCCATTTCTGTTGGCAGTTCTGAAAAACAGCATTTCACAGTAACTAACATCTCCAATGTGATGAAATGGTATGCAAGCAATGATCTTAAATGGAAATGCCCAATCAAATTTTGAGGCTGGTATGATTTATCATTCAGAAACACAAATTGTTCCAGGTTAAATTGTTTTTTAATTGCATTGTGCTGCAAACAAGATGGTACTGGGAAATGCAATTTCTAAGCTAGGGACGGTGATTCTTTTTGAGACTGTATATTCAATTGGTCAATTCAATCAAAAGGTGATAACCTTTTAAAAAATTATCCCATGTGTCATGGTAATTTTGAGCAGAGATTATCGTTCATCAATGAATTAGTAATAATAATTATGGACTTTTTTTAAGAAAAATTGATGAGTCCTGTCACATATTTAGTTGTATTCATTGTTTAAAGAAGATTAAGATTAGATTTATTTGTCTCATTTAAATCAAAACATTGAAACATACAATGAAATGCATCATTTACGTCAATGACCAAACACAGTCTGAAGCTGTGCTGGAAGCAGCCCACAAATGTTGCCATGCTTCCAGTGCCAACATAGCATGCTCGCAGCTTACTAACACAGCTCACTAAAATTTTTTGGAATGTGGGACAAAACTGGAGCACTTGAAAACCCACGAAGAGAACATGTAAACTCCTTACAGAGCATGTTGGGAATCTTATGGCTGATGCTGTAAAACATAATGCTAACCACTACGCTACAATGCCACTCCAAACAATTAATTTACTATTAACAATAGTATAACAGAGACTGATTGAAATAAATGAAACATTTTTGAAAACCTGTTAAAAAATTATTAATTTTTTAAAAGGACAATTGAAAGATAAATATTCATGAAGGTACTAAACTGCATACGATATTTACTGCTGTTATCACTGAATATCCAGTGTTCACTACGCAATGACAGAAGAAAAAAATATACAAGCAGAGTCAAGCCAATGTCAACTGGCCAAACCATTTGCTTGATATGTACACCAGGTCTGCGAGGATTTCAAACCATATTGTCCAATGTCACAATTTTCTCAGAACCAGCTAGCTGGTACCAAGTTGGCGGGAGATGTTTCCTGTGAAAACTTCTTACTGCTCTCAGGTTGTAAAAAATCATTTGCTACTTCATTTGGCAGTAAAGAAAATCATTATGTATCTTTTTATTAAGGGTGGAGTTGAAAGAATTGCCTGCCAACAAAATGTTTCATGTGCCATCTTGGGCATGCGTGCTATAGATTCAGCACCCCAGTGTAGGCAATGTCATCATCACTAATTAATGGTGCAATGAATAATTAATACAGATTTATAGTCCAGCTCATAATTCTTTCTTGCTTGTAGTTACAAATATCACTTCCAAATCGATTCAAAGGAATTAAAAGAATTTTCCAAGTTGAACTTATTGCATATCTACCTTCCAAAAACTAAAATTTCTAAAACTTCTATTTTTATATGATATCCCTATTAGTATGTGTTGGTGGCATTTTATTGATATGTCACACCTCCTTGTGGTGATTAAGTTTAATATATTTTCAAATTTGTATTTCATTCAAATTATATGTTAATGTAATTCTTTTATCACTAGGAAGTTGAAAGCTCTATTTGAGTAATTGGATATTCTTAATGTTTTGTGCACAAGGCAACTTCAAGGTAATGAAAGTGGACTATATCCCAATTTTATTCTTGCAAATGCTACTTAATTAAACTTGAATATGTAGAATAAAAAAAACTTAATCCATATTTTATAAGAATACATAGATTATATATAATATATATAATATCAGAACTGATCTCAAAAACCATCAAAACATCTCAAGTGGAATGAATCGTTACTTAGAAAAGAACTCTATTTTGTATAAATCACTGTATCCAAAACAGCAAAAATTAATGACTGGTTAATAGCTGTGGTGATGTCTATTAAGAATGACAAGGCACGCTGCAAGAACTCTTTTCCTGATTGGACAGATGGGTTCTAGGTTTAATGTTCAAACAGTGCCTCCATAATGTTCATACAGCACTTTCTGCATTGGCTATGTGCTCAATTCTAGAAATAGGATTTTAAATCCCAACCTCTGGCTCAGAAATGAGACTGTAAACACATTGACACTCAAAGGCAGATTATACTGAGTGTATGGATTGGTCATTGAAATTTACCACTTTTTATCACCCTTAAAAGAAAATTTTCTGTTGGACAACTTTGTGAGTTTGGGCTCTTTAGTCTGAAAACAGGACTAACCAAAGGGGGATATTTTTAAGCAATATGAAACCTAATTTCAACTTTAAAAATTAATCACAAAGGAAAAATATGGACTTACAGTGAGTTCTATGAACTGTCTCAATTTTCTGTTCCAATTTTGCAGTAGTATGTCACTCACTAGCCCCTTAAGTTGGTTAACATGCCTTTGCAAATTTCATATAATTTACAATTTTGACCTGGGTTCAAGTTCCCCATGAGTTTGTACATTCTCCCTGTGACCGCATGGATTTCCTCTAGGTGCTCTGGTTTTCTCCCACGTCCCAAAGATATATGGTTAGAAGGTTAATTGGTCACTATGATGTATTTGGGCAGCGCGGGCACATTGGATCAGAAGGGGACAATATTGTGCTGTACAGGTTTCCCCCGCCATACAAAGATAGAGCATTCTTATGAAACAGTTTGTAAGCCGGAAAGTCATAAAGTGAAGAAGAAATTACTATTTATTTATATAGGAAAAATTTTTGAGCGTTCACAGACCCAAAAAAAACCTACCAAATCATGCCAAATAACACATAAAACCTAAAATATCAGTAACATATAGTAAAAGCAGGAATGATATGATAAATACACAGCCTATATAAAGTAGAAATATTTTTCTACAATCATTGCCACACTGTTCTCCATAGCGAATATCTCACGCAAGCGCTCTTGGCAGAAACACTCTCTCCAGTAACCTATAAGCTGCCAAATCATACGAAATAACACATAAAAATACACAGCCTATATAAAGTAGAAATAATGTATGTACAGTGTAGTATCACTTACTGGAATCGCCTCTGATCTGGGCCGACATTTACGTGCCGGACGGCACCTAATTAATTAGCTTGTTTATTTCGGCTTTTTTCTTAAAGCTGTGTTGGGTGCGCCCCAGCTACCGCTGCATTCTCTGCGGCAATGTATCAGTCCGCGGCCCGAGGGTTGGGGTGGTGGAACACTGGGGTGTCATCTCATCGTCGTCTGTTTCCATCAGGGCAGGCATCTTCTTCTATGTCTGCCTGCCTCAATGTCGAAGGTCGAGGTTTGTCGTCTGCTGTGGCTGATGTGGAAGGCTTGAAAAACGACAGTATGCTTGACGGCTTAGCCTTGCGCATTTTTTTATCATACAGTTCTTTGTAAGCACTCAAACCATCTTGCAAATATACTCTAAACCGACAAACCCTTTCAAAATTAAAGTCATACTTTATTATTGCAGCGAAAATCTCACACAGTTGCTTCACGTTCAGTTCCTGGATGACTTCACTTTTGGTCCATTCACTACTGCATTCGGTTTCGATTGTTATCCTTTCCTCTTCCAATTGCATCAGCTCTTCATCTATCAGTTCTTGGTCATGGGATACCAAAACCTCTTCAACATCATCTTCATCAATTTCCACAAGCCAAACTCACTTTGTCCTTATTTCGTTCACCACGATTGAAACGCTTAATTATGTCTAGTTTTACGCTAAGTGTAACACCCTTACGAGCTCTTTTAGGCTTTCCAATACCTTAGAACTCATCTTGCTAACGGCTGCTCACAGGCACGTGTTTAAGCAATGCCGGCTAGAATGCAGTTCTGGGGGAGGAGCTTGGCTGCTCGGGACGCGCACTGCTTTTTTCGCACGCTGCCTTTTTTTGTAACAGTGAAAACACCTTCTGTTAGCGAAAACAGGTAACTAATGTAGGTCTTTTGTAACAGCGAGGTTTCATAAAGCGAACGTCGAAAAGCGGGGGACACCTGTATTTCCAAACAAATGAATAAGCAGATTTATTATAAATGTCTACTGGCATCTTTTATATTTATCTCTGGAGCAAACTATCTACCAACGTATTTATAAACCTACCGATTCCCATGGCTATCTTGACCATACCTCTTCCCACCACATCTCCTGTAAAAAAAAAATGCTATTCCTTTTACTCAGTTCCTTCATCTCTAATGCATCTGTTTCCAGGATGAGGCTTTTCTTTCCAGGACGTCAAAGATGTATGTTGTCCTTCTTCAAAGAATGGTGTTTCCCTTCCTCCACCATTGATGCTGCCCTCTCCTGCATCTCCATTTTCCAGACATCCACACTCACCCCACGAGTATTTCCCACTGACCAACGATTTTAATTGCTATCCTCATTCCTGTTCTGACATGGCTACACTCAGGATGGAGGAGCAACACATATTCCCTCTAGGTAGGTTCCAACCTGATGGCATGAACATGGATTACTCCTTCCAAGTTTCCACTCCCCCTTCCCTCTTCTTCTATTCCTCACTCTGGGCTCTTACCTCTTCTCCTCACCTGCCTATCACCTCCCCCTGGTGCCCTTCCTTCTTCTCTTTCTCCTATGATCCACTCTCCTCTCCTATCACATTATTTCTTCTCTAGCCCTTTACTTTTACCACCCATCTGGCTCCACCTATCTAGCTAGTCCTCCTTCCCCTCCCATCTTTTTATTCTGGTGCCTTTCCCCTTCTGGAAGAAAGGTCTCAGCCTGAAATGTTGATTGTTTATCCACTTCTATAGATGCTGCCTGACCTGCTGAGTTCCTCCAGTGTTTTGTGTGTGTTACTCTAAAAATCTAGAGTGACATACTGTAGAATCTGTTGTATTTAAATGTACAGATAAATAATCTATAGGTCTTTAACTTTTAAACAGGCTTTAGTAATTTTACAGAATCATAAAAATACAGGTTTTTTTTAGATAACACATTATTGACTGTTTGAAAAGTTAGATTCTCCTATTAGAGACACAAGAGACTGTAGATGGTGGAATTGGATGCAACAAACAATCTACTGCAAGAACTCTGCGGGTCAAGCAGCATCAATTGGAGGAAAGAAATTGTCAAGGTTTCAGTTCAGCACCCTGCATCAGGACCTGCAGGGTTTAGATCTGAAACATCAACAAGTCCTTCCCTCTCACAACTGCGGTTCAACCTGCTGAGTTCCTCAAGAAGATTGTTTTTTGTTCTGGATCCTTCTATTACATTGTCTCAGTACTTTGTTTCGATTTCACCAGCATTACATGGCATGCAATTCAATTATATTCAGTCTCTCATGAGTCTAAAATTTTACATGGAAACAGATACATAATGCAAGATTTAAATGGTTACAAAGTTTCCAATGATCTCAGGAGGTCCCAAATACTTTAAGTTCAATTTTTTAAATTAACTGCTACTGTGGTAATGCAGGGAATGTTGGAGCCAGTCTATGCAAACAAGTTCTCACAAGCTACATGAAAATACTACCAGATCATCTACAAACGTACTTTCATGAAACATCTTTGGCCTGAAATGTTAATGTTAAATCTGTTTTTCTCTCTACCTTGGAGTGTCTTAGCAGCTTGTTCTGTTCTGAAATCTGCTTTAGATTTTGCTTTATAGTGCAAATACTCCTGGCACAATAAAAGTGAAAAATAAAACTTGGACCACCCCCCCCCCCAAGCTAACAAATTCATTTCCATTAAAATGAATGTTTCGAAAATCAAAGACAAGACAAAGGCAATACAGCCTGTTACCTGTAGAATTGTTATTCCATTGACCTTGGGAAAGGATTAGAGATTTTGGAGAGCTTGCAAAGATGCATTGGCATTAATAGCATCTTTCTATGCAATGTTTTCAACTGCCTGTACAAAGAAAGACTTATTCAAATGATTATCCATGCTATCATTTAAGTCTCTGAGTCTCTTCCTTGTTAACATACTCTATAGGGCCTTTTCCCAGAATCACTGCGTTGTTTATCAAGAGCGCTGCAGATTATTGGCAACTTTCTGAGACCAGGTTCTATTATTCATATATCTACTACAGAATGTCTCCTTTGGAGCTCAGTTCAGCAACAGCATCACACAAGCTCAGAAATGATAACCTTTAAACATAGGTTAAACTGTGGAGGGATCCTGCACCAGTTTTGTCACCAGCACATAAGGATAAATCTTACACTATAAAACTGGGTCATTCTTTTGTGTACAGCCTTTAAGGGTTATTTTAAGTTTGCAAAGAAGTAACATGGGAGATGTTTCTAGATAAGATGTCTGCAGTGCATACAAGTGAAGAGTGGAAAGGTGAAGATGATCCTGAGGGAGGAGAGAGGGGTGGTTGTAAAAGGTTGTGGAGAAAAAATGATCATAGAGTTTAAGGGAATCAGTGGGGATTGGAAGCGTAGAGTAAATTGGAGGGAGCAGAATGAGCTGAGGACAGCATCCGACTGTAACCATCTTGTAAAGATCTCCTCTGATGTGCAAGGGCCAAACTTGGTAGAATTTTATGTAACACCATCAAAATGAGCCTTTCAAATTGTTTGGCATTACTAAACACATGAAACAACCTCACTTCTTATGCAAGTTAATGATTGGCCAAGTCTACAATCCCTTGAGTCCCAGCCCACTACCATCAGCTCCATGATCCATACAGGATTTAGTTCCCCATAATTCTCCACTATTCATCTCTCCCATCACTCCCCCTCTCAAACCTGGCTTTAGGACTGACTATATCACATGTTGCAATTTTTGTTCAAATAAGCATGCCACCCTATTCAGTTCCACCCAAGACCTTGGGCCCCATGTGCCAACACAAATTTCCAGCAGGAGCTCTCAATGACCATTTTAGTCATTGGCAATCCAACGGATGCCAACCGTTTTGTTTGCACTACAACATTTTGGTCCAAACGTTTACAGCAAAGCGTAATACTCAAAAATGAAATGCTATGTGATATAATTTCTAGTTTAGCAATTTTTGTGCAGGTATCCATTTGAATTTTCATCATCCACTATAATTTTGTTTGTGTTTCCTGTCTTTTTTTTTACCTGATTCTGGGTTTTACTGCTTTGATAATGCACATCTATTAGAGGGCATGGGGAATTGAGAGAGAAGAAATGCCATCAATTAAATCAAATAATTTAATCATATACAGTTCAATTATCTTCAGAAAAGAAGCATACTGTTTGTGAAGGTCAAGTATGAGCAAGCATTTATACTTATCAACCTGCAACACATTGGAATATTTCAAGATATTTCCTGAAACTAATAACTATCAATATATAATTAGAATGTGAGGTAGTGGTAGTCATTGCTGCTGAAATCACAGATTTAGGAAGACAGGACAAACTGTAAACTATACTAAATAGGGCAATATACCACAATATCTGAGATGTGAGGGGAAGTGATGAACACTGTAAACAACTCAGCTAAAGGTGTAAATTGCACTGAAGTGTTCAGCCTCTTCAGAGTAAGGTTTGAAAGCGATGTCCCAGAACAGTAAACTTTTCTGAAGGTTTTGTAGAAATTGCAATATTCCCTTTCATTTTCTTTTTTGGTATTTTACTATATTAAGGTGTCATAAAACATCTATGACAGAGGAAGATTCCCATTGTCTTTGCAGCAATCAGAGGTTAGATCCCAAAAGCATTTCAGGATGTGCATTATATGCATTTCTCTGACCTCAGAGAGGCATTTCTTTGAACCTTTGAACATTTGAAATCCCAAATAGGAATGTAGCAAAGTGGAATGCCTCTCTGGAAATGGTAACAGATACTGTACTGTAGTTTAGCTGTTTTTTTAAAAATCAGCCAGAATACATCAACATGCCATTTAGCTATTTCTGAATGAGGAGAGTTGGCTGGATTGAGTTAGGAAAGGAATAGGTAAATACCCTGCTTAATTTTAACAATACACCACCTCAAAGTTTAAAGTATATTTATTATCGAAGTATGTATACTATATACAACCTTGAGATTTGTCTCCTTGCAGGCAGCCACAAAACAAAGAAACCCAAAAGTACCCATTTCAATTTCTCCAGTTTCGATTGCTTTTCACTAATTAAATTGAGCTAACGTATTTTAATCATTTAGAAAAAAAGACAATTATTTTGAGTTGTGCATCCTACTATCAAATTTAATCAATTAGCAAAATTCTCAAGTGTTCTTTGTAGATATTCCCAATTGGTTTTAAATTTAATTTATAAAACTGCATCAAATGGATTTTATTAAAAACCTGTTGATCACAGATCAAAGAGAGACTTAACAAAGTAACCCACCCATATCTTTGATTTTATTTTGATTACCTGAAAAGGCATTTGATTACACAGAAAGATCTTTCCTTATGTTGGGAAATATTTTGATTTCCACCTTTACTTCAACCTGGGGCATGTGTGCATACAAATGAGAAAAGTTTTGAAACAGAATTCAATAAGTAGGGTTTTGAAACTAGCGGTATGAATCATCAACAGACTAAAACTCCAACTGGTCATTTACTAATTTCAAGGAAGGGAATTTGCCACCTTGCCTGGTTAGATCTCAATGCAATTTCAATTCTTTACTGCAGGGTTAACTGAAATAAATCAGAATCAGGTTTATTGTCACTGACTTCAGTTGTGAAATTTGTTGTTTTGTGGCAGCAGTACAGTGGAGGTATAACAAATTACTATGTTATTATGAAAATAGGTGTAAAAGAGATAGTGTTCTTGGGTTCATGGACCATTCAGAACTCTGATGGTATAGGGTTCCTAAAACGTTGAGTGTTGGTCTTTAGGTTCTTCCTCCCTGATGATAGTAGTGAGAAGAGAGAATGACCCAGATGTGAGGATCCTTAATGATGAATGAAGCACTGCCTTTAGAAGTTGTCCTCAGTGCTGGGGAGATTTGTTCCTGTGGTGGAGTTGGCTGAGTCTACAACCCTCTGAAGCCTTTTACAAACCTGTGAATTGGTGCCTCCATACCAGACGGTGATGCAACCAGTCAGAATGCTTTCCACAGTACATCTGTACAAATTTGCTAGAGTGTTTGGTTAAATACAAAATCTCCTTAAACTCTTAATGAAGCATTGCCGCTGGCATGCCTTCATCACAAAGTGCATTGATGTGGTAGGCCCAGGATGTTGATGCTCATGAACTTGAAACTACTCACTCTTGCCACTATGGAACTTAATAAGGATTTGTGTGTCTTCCCCTTTCCTGAAGTCCCCAATCAATTCTTTGGTCTTGCTGACATTGAGGGCAAAGTTGTTGTAGTGACATCACTCGACCAGGTGATCTAGTATCCTCCTGTACACCTCCTTGTTACCATCTGAGATTCTGCCTACAACACTGACAGAATTTGTAGATGGAATTTGAGCTGTGCCTAGCTACATAATCATGAGTGTGGAGAGGGCTGAACAATGGGCTAAGCACACATCCTTGAGATGCGCCTGTGTTGGTTGTCAGTGAGGAGTAGATGTTATCACCAATCTATCCTGAGTGTGGTCTCCTGATAAGGAAGTCAAGAATCCAGTTTCAGAGGGAGGTACAGAGGCCCTGATCTTGAAACTTATTGAATAGCATTGAGGGGATATTGTCTTGTACGTCAAGCTTTAATTAATAAACAGCAGCCTGGTATAGGTCCATTTGATTACAAGTCCTATAAATGTTGTACAAAATAGTAAGGGCTAATCTACCCATGGATGTAAGCATAATTGGCAGAGTTAAGTTCTCATTTGTCAAGTCAACTCAGGCTATCCAAAATTCATAAACAAAGATGGTAAGCAAATCTGAACAACCAATTAAAAAAAAGAGATTTGGCTCGCAATGCTGATATTTTCAAATTACTTTCTATGGTGCTTAAGTTAGTATTACTTTTCTTGGACACCATTCTATGAAAATGTCTTACGAAAAGGATAAATATAGCTTGCTTGCAGAAAATGTGAGTTCATAAGGGCTTGTGTCTGGATGCAACTAAACTTCCCGTTCTCTGTTCAAAATAAGCCTGGAATATTGTATTCACATGCTCAGCCATCTCTATCCATGTAGAATCCATTACTGCAAAAAAGGTTGTCCTTTAGCACAGTCCTTTGCTTTATCTCCTGGAGCAAGACCTGCAGCTGGTGCAGAAACATTGGTTATCTTGTTCCCTGTACAAGCTGCTAATAACATTGGGAGTCCACTATGAATATGTAAACAAGTTGTACTAAGAAGAATTGGGGTATTTTACACTCTAAATAATGCTATCTGTATTCCCAAGAATATATGTATTTTTAAAGTGACTGCATGTATTTTTTGACAGCAATGCAGTTTAAAAATAAAACCATCACTGAAAAAATAATATTTTGGCTCATCATTTTAAATCATATGTTTGAAACCAAGTAAAGGAGCAAATATCAATCAACACACATAAAAGTTGCTTGAATTTCCAGCATCTGCAGAATCCCTGTTGTTTGGGCAAATATCAATATTTTATTTTGAGCTCCCACTATTTATATCTATGGGTAGAATATGCCCTTATTATTTAGTATTATTTATAGAACTTGCTCATCAAAAATGATTAAAAATATTGGGAACATCTCTGTTTTCAGATAAATTTCTGAGCTTTTTGGGAATAATCAAAACTGGGGCTCATTTGAAAAATGTCCAAGTTAACAGCTAGATATATATTAATCGAAACAGCAATACTTTTTCTTTCTTAGGCTGAAAGAAGTGTGAACGTACAGTTGAATAAATGTGTATAATCAGGATTATACCTAATCAGGCATCCACTAAACATTGTTAAGTTGGCTGCCACAGCAGCAGCTAGATATATATTAATCGAAACAGCTATACTTTTTCTTTCTTAGGCTGAAAGAAGTGTGAACGCACAGTTGAATAAATGTGTATAATCAGGATTATACCTAATCAAGCATCCACTAAACAATGTTAAGTTGGCTGCCACAGCAGAAACAAAAGAGGAATCAAACATTAGGAATGTAACCTTCCTTTCTCTAGCTATAACTATACTATAATAGATCAGAGAATAAAATAATTTTCATTTAATACATACTATTTTTGTAAATGAAGTATATACAGTGGATTCTGGTTAATTGGTACATAATTTGTTACTCAGTTAAGCAGTTGCTTGTTTTTTTAATATACCTTTTTAACTATTTCCAAGAAAATACAGCTATTTGGGACAGCCACTTAATTGGGTCAAAATGTACTGATCCTGATATGTCCCAATTAACCAGAATCCACTGTACATATCATCCAATCTGTGACTCAGCCTGAGCAGATTGAAGGCTCATTGTTAATAGCTCTGAAACAATATTTTCTAGAAACTCAAATCTGTTTTAGTGCATACTTACATTTGTCCAAGTTCAGAATGTTATTGTAAACTCAAATCCACGCCCACTCAGCCTTTGACAAGGAATCCAGTGGCTCTGAAGTCTTTTGATCTTTCTTGCAAAGACTTCAGTTGGTTTATCAGCAGTAAGTTAAAATAATCATTTTCTTCTTATGTTAAAGAGGACAGAGGGAATATGGGAGAGATTATTGGAATGGAATGAAAATGAGGTATCATAAGTAAAAAGTGTACAAGGAGTTCCATATAATTTTTCTTATTACACTCTGAGGGCATAATGTATATGGTAATTTGTAATTCATTTATCAGCTGTAGTAGGCAAGGGGATTTGTGTTTTTTTTTACTTTAGAGATACAGCATGGAACGAACCATGCTGCCCTGCAACCCACCTACTTTAATACTAACTTAATCACAGGACAATTTACAATGACCAATTAACCTAGTAACCAGTAGGTCTTTGAGCTGTGGGAGGAAATCAAGGCACCGAGAGGAAAACCACGCAGTCACAGGGAGAACATACACACAGCTTTGGAATTGAACTCCAAGCTCCAAAGCTCCCCAAGCTATAACAGCGTCGCTCTAGCTGCTATACAACTGTGGTGTCCTTTCAGTCATTCTGTATTTGGATATTTAATTTCCTCCGGAAATATGTGGCAGTACATAGGATGGTAGAGAATGGAGTGATTTCATTTTTTTAATGTTTCTGCCAATGTCTGTCTTCAGTCTCTTACATAAAAATCTGCAACTTGTTCCTACTGTAGCTCATGTTGAAAGTCTAAACCAGAATTTCTCAGCCGGGGTTCCATGGAACTCTAGAGTTCCATGAAAGGTCGCTAGGGGTTCTGCAAGAGAATGTGATTTTAAAAAGTTAAATTATTTTTTGAACTTCACGCAACACGCGATGCTAGCACTCACAGTGGTGGGCAGTGACCGACCAGCTCTGTTAGCAATCTCATTAGAGGTCTCTCAGCAGTGCACAGGTTTATTTGCTTGAGTCCATTCTCAGTTTTTAATGTGGGTAGGGGAGGCCATTGATAATTGGTGAAGGGAGAACAGTAGGCTGATAATTGGTGAGTGCTGTACTGCACAGAGGGGAGGAGGCAGGCTGATGAGGAGTGTGAGGTGCTTTTTCTGAAAATTGAATGGACCCTCCCAATTTGGCTCTGACGTCAGCCTCTCCCTCCTGAATTTCTTTCTTTCTCTTGCATAAAATTTAAAAGCTCATAAGGCAAACATAATAAATTTCTCAATTCTGGGTCAAACTTGAGATGGATTTCACATTCAACTGAACTGAGACGATCTCCATCCTTGCTTTTGATGCTTATTAAACAAGAAAAAGCTTGCTCACACACATAAGAAGTTGAAATCAGCAGCAAAATGTTCATTGGTTTCCTATAAATGGCAGGATACTCCTTCACAGAAATTCAGAACTTGTACAGGGGCAGGTCAGTAAATCTCATCTTGAGTGCATGATCAGAGTACAGATCACAAAGTTCTTCCTCTTCTCTCAAAGTCAAGTTCTCAGACTGAGCAGCAGTTTCAGAGAATGGGACCCTCACCCAGTGATGAAAGGGAGGAAAAATACTGTTCAATTTTGTTCTGCAGTTCTTCCATGTGGTTTTCAATAAAACTTTCTGATACCCTTCCTCACTCTCAAGCCCAAGCAGCAGAAGAAACATGTCAAGATTTCCTTCTGCAACATGATTTTTTTTCCACAGATTCAGTTTCCTTTTAATCCAAGCATCTTGCCATTTGAAGCCAATACATTTTTTCCAGGGCCTTGCAGAGACTTGTTTAACTGCTTCATACGATGAAAGATCTCTGTTATGTAGGCTAGTTTCTGCAGTCATTCTTCATCTTCAAAGCATTTAGCAAAATCTGGCCTACTATTTTCTTGAAAGTACTCCTGCAATTCACCTTTCAGTTCAAACACCTGTTGAGAACTCTTCCTCTTCCTCTGCTAAGTCAATGATTTCTGTACAGGTTTCCCCCGCTATCCGAAGGTACAGCGTTCCTATGAAACCGTTCGTAAGCCGAAATGGCATAAAGCGAAGAAGCAATTACCATTAATTTATATGGGAAAATTTTTGAGCATTCCCAGACCCAAAAAATAACCTACTAAATCATACCAAATAGCACATAAAACCTAAAATAACACTAACATATAGTAAAAGCAGGAATGATATGATAAATACACAGCCCATATAAAGTAGAAATAATGTATGTACAGTGTAGTCTCACTTACTAGAATCGGAAAAATTTGGCCAAAACCGATTTGTAGAAAAAAAATCAGCACGTACATGCATGCGCACATACACGCATGCGCAGAAACAGGTCCGTGCAAGGCTTCACGGTCATAGTCTTTCTCGGGATAAACACAAGTTTAAAGCGGGCGTTTTTTTTTGTAAAAGTGAAAATCCTCTTTCGGTTAGCGAAAACAGGTACTAATGTAGGTCTTCCGTAAAAGCAAAGTAGCGTAAAGCGAACGGTCGTAAAGTGGAGGACACCTGTATGTAGCTGTATGGTGTGCTCTTTGTCCAAGTTTTCACACAGCTTTTTTAAACATTCTCAACTGAACTGGCCTTAAAGCTACTAAATAACTTGCTTCCTGAATCCTTTTGCTGACTGTGACTTTATTTTCAAAAGCTTTACTTTGTTTGTTTTGAGAGTCCAATTGTTGTTTAAAATAATCAGCATTTTTACATGTTATATGGCTGTGATTTGCAGATAAGTGTCTTTTCAATTTCGCTAGAGCCATTGTAACATTTGTAAGTTGTTTGCCGCAGACTAGGCACAATGGAATAAGACCACTTGGATCACCAGTCCATGTAAAACCCATTGATAGGTAGCTTTTATTGTAAGTCTATGGTACCGGCTGATTAGTTTAGTCCTGCCCACTCATTTTGTCTCTAGGACCCAGAAGAGGCTGCTGGATGGCTTCTGGGGCAACAAGAGGCCTTGGGTCTTTGCTGTGGTCCTGAGTCTTCCAATCACGGAGGGCGGTCAGTCATTAGTCTGCGTATGCACCCAGCTGGCAGCTTGCTGTCTCAGGACCCTGCAGAGATACCTGTTAGCGACCACACTCTGAGATGGCATCCACCGGTAATGCACTTTCTCCGCTGGGAACACTGCCTGCAGGAGGGCATGGGACTTCCAGTGAACTGCCTTGGTTTTACCAAGAACTGTTGAGGCTATTGGGCCTAGTCTCATTCAGACAGGGTGCTGCTGCGCTGGTGGGGAACGGTACTTTAGCTACAAATGGTCTGACCCCCATCCTATCATGTCCGTGCTTGGCTGTCCTTGGAGAGGGAGCCTGCTATCACAATGGGTATAGTGGGGAATTTCCGGGAGCGGCGGGCCCCCCCAGGGAATTGACTGTTTTATAGACAGTAATAATCACGTTTTCATTTTAATTTATTCACTGTCTTGTAAACATTTAATGTTTGTACTTTGTGTATTTGTTGTGTAAATAGACTTCTGTAGTTTTATAATAAAGACGGACTTTTTGGTGTCTGTTGTTGCACCAGTACTGTGAAGTGACTCAGAAGATCGTAATTCTTCATCATTAACCTTATCAGAATTTTCTGTAGGCCTAGGCCTAGAATCTTCCTCTTCCATCTCACACCTCCTCTTCAAAAATCATGTAAGGGGAAGTTTGGTGGGGGTGGGGGGGGCAGAATTCAGGAAGGAGAGGCTGATGTCACAGCCCAAGTTGGGCGAGTCGATTCGATGCTTGGAAAACGCACTTCACCCTCCTCATCAGCCTACCGACCTCCCCTCCGTGCAATAAAGGGCTCACCAATTATCAGCCTACCATCCTCCCCTCCATGCAATACAGCGCTCACCATCAGCCTACCATCCTCTCTTCACCAATTATCAATGGCCTCCCCCATCTCACATTAAAAACTGAGAATGGACTCAAGCAAATAAACACAGTGCTACTGCACACTGCCATACTGGGCTGAGACACCTCCAACGAGATTGCTAATGGGGCTGCTCGGTCACTGCCCACCACAATGAGTGCTAGCATTGCACCTCTCGCGAAGTTCAAAAAACAATGTTTTTTTTTAAATCACAATCTCTCACAGAACCCCTAGTGACCTCTCACGGAACCCCGGTTGAGAAACTCTGGTCTAGTGGAACATAAAGCAGATAAACCTTTGACAGCAGTATTACAAAGGATTCCATTTGCAAACAGCAATGTACTCTCATCCCCAGAATTATTTGTATACTATCCTACATTACCATCTTCTATTACTGAAGAACACCTTCATTACAGAATTCCCTGTACCTAACCCACTAGCTTCTACTTGCTCCAGATATTTTCACTGCTAACTGAAGATGTGATATTGACAATCTTGATATTTCTATTCCCCTCATTCTCTCAAACCTAACTCTTCTAATTATGCTTATTAAGAGCTAAACATATCACTCAAGAAAAATCTACTATGATACTGTCATTGACAAGGGTGGTGCTGTTGAACTGAAATCTATCTTTCAGAGCCCAAATTTCAGCTTTTGGACATCTTTCTACCTCCATCTGGAGCATGTCTCCAGAGCTGAACGTTAGGTCATGGTCTCCGAGATACAACCTCATTTTTGTTTCAGGTCTTCCCACCACAGTTTCCTGCCTTCTACTCTCCCAGCCTTGTTCAGCCTGCTTATATAGAATACATATGAAGACCTGTACAAGCATATCAATTTTTTTCGGCTAGTTTTTGGCTCACAGAACTTACTTCTTCCTGCCTTAATTCCATCCTTTCTCCTCTAGTTCAGGTTCTTCCCACTTATACCCTTGACACCTCTGATGCCTTCTACCAATTTTGTAGTTTTGGTTGCTTGGTCTCAGTCATCATTATCAAGGGCATACAGTTCCTCCACATCTACATCTCATGCCAGAATTCTTTGAGGGTCATGTGCTTCTTTCCTGAACAGAAACCTAACTAGTTTACCTTCTCCACTCATTCTCCCATTGGACAATTTCTTCAAGTCCACTAACTTTCGTGAGGTCAAAGATGTTACTACAGAAATTCATACAGGTTCAGGATTTGCCTTTTTCTTCTCATGGGAATATATGAAATAATTTTTGTTTCTGTGCTACTCAGACCCTTCCTTTTACTTTTCTTCCAGTACTTCAACAGCCATATAGATGGTCCTTCCTGCACAGAATAGTAATTGCATTACATTTGTTCAAGTTTAATTGTCATTCAACAATACACACGAGTTTAGCCAAGCGAAACAGCAGTCTTCTGGGACCAAAGTGCAAACCACAGCGTACAGCACACAGCACATATAATACATACAGTATGGTAGCAGAAAAAAATAATATAGCACATCACTGAGTGGCACGCTCTGTAGAACTGATGGTGCATGAGATGCTATCCAGGTCCACTTTGTCTTCCACCAAGCAAACATTGGAGGATAGTACCGAGTGAATATCGGAGTGCAGCACCAATGAGAGGGCCCAGTCCCCAACCAGTGCACCCACAGAGCCCCTCTCCCACACCACATCTGGTATCTCCTCTCCTGGAAGGCTGCAACAGGCAACACTGAAGCATGAAAGCCTGGTCCGCACAACATATGAGGCAATGCAGCTTCCTCACCGTCAGTTTTACCAACGAACCAGACTTGCCATACTCTACGTTACCAATGTCCAACAGGATCTTGTGATCAGAATAAAAACATCCAAAACAATCATTTGTACCATTTGTTGGATGGTTCACTGGCTCTGCATTACAACGGTACGCAACAAGTCCAGGCGATAATACAGTACACAAAAGTCCTGCTCCATCATTATACAGTCATTCACTGATGGGGTAGACCTGCAGTACATGATATTCTTAATATCCAATTGTGTCTTGTGATCATAAAAAAGATGAACAATACACCTCTGGTTGGACCCAGAGAGGTCACTGCGACAGTGTATGGAACCATCTTACCAGAAATTTGTTATTATTTTTCCCTCAATCCCTCATGATCCATCTCTGCCTTTTCCCTCCCCTGTCTAGATCTTTTTGTCTCCATTTTAGATGATAGGCTAGCAACATCCGTTACAAAACTAAAGACTCCCCACTGCTATCTTAACAACTATTTACAGTATTGGTATTGGTTTATTATTGTCAGGTATACCATGACACAGTGAAAATCTGGTCTTGCATTTTGTTACAGAGATCAAATCATTATTTGTGCACTGGGCTACAATAAGATAAAAGTATAACAATGCAGAATAAAGTTTAAAAGCCACTGAAAAGGCGCAGTGCAGGTAAATAATAAAGTGCAAAGTGATAACAAGATAGATTGTGAGGCTGACTCCATCTTACAACACAAGAGGTCCACTCAGGAGTTTGATAACAGTGGGTTAGAAGCTGTCCATGAGCTTGATGATATGTAAAGCAGTCCTCAAGCCTGGTGATAAATACTTGCAGGATTTTGTACTTTCCACCTGATAAGAGAGGGGAAAAGAGAGAATGTCTGGAGTGTGTGGAGTCTTTGATTATGCTGGTTACTTCACTGAGGCAGTGAGAAATATAGACAGAGACCACAGAGGGGAGGCTGGTTCCTGTGATGTGATGTCCTGAGCTGTGTCCACAACTTTCCACACTTTTTTGTGCTCATGTGCAGAGCAGTTGCCATACCAAGCCATTATGCATCTACACAGAATGTTATCTATGGCACATCAATAAGCATTGATAAGAGTTGATGGGGATATGCTTTATTTCTTTAATCTCTGAGGAAGTATAGGTACTAGTGAGCTTTCTTGACTGTGATATTCATGTGGTTTTCCAGGACAGGCTCTTGGTGAAGCTCTCAGCCCTTTCAACCTCAGGAGCATGACTGGCTCTTTTGTTTGATTGACATTGGGGGAAAGGTTGTTGTCATGACACCATTTCACTAAACTCCCTATCTCCTTCCAGTACACTAGTTTATCATTATTTGAGATGTAGCCAGCAACAGCGGTATCATCTGCAAACTTGTAGATGAAGTTAGAGAAGAATCGGGCCACGAGGTCATAAGTGTACAGAGAATAGATTAGGAGACTGAGAATGCAACTTTGTGGGACACCAGAGTTACAATAATCGTGACTGAAGTGACACTACCAATCCTTAATGATTGCAGTCTGTTGCTCAGAAAGTCAACAGTTGCAGAGGGAGACATTAACTCTCAGGGTCTGGGGTTTGGTGATGAGTTTGCTTGGAATAATAGTATTGAAGGCAGAACAGTAGTCAATAAACAATAGTCTTATGCAGGTGCTCCAGAGACGACTAAGTAGCCAGGGAAACAACGTCCACCGTAGAACTGTTTCAGTGGTAGCCAAATTGAGTTGAGGTTGCCTGGAAAGCTGGAGCTGATGTGTGTCATGACCAACCTGATGATGGTATATATTAGACCCACTGGGCAGTAGTAGCACGTTACCTTGTTTCTCTTGGGCAACCTGATAGCATCTCTGTCTGCTGTTCCCATTGATATATATCAATTTTAACTGTTCTTTTAAATGTAATTCATGCTTCAGTTAAGAGCCATTTTTGAATGCTTTCTTGTAAGACTCCACGAACTCTATAATCTCACGTTGCTCAGACAATCCCTTCAATTCAGTCACATACACTGAAATGAACTCCCCATCCTTTTGATTTCACTTATGAAACCTCAAGTGTTCAACAATGGTTTTGGTTCTAAATGTTCCTGTAATACTTTAATGATATCAGCAAAGCTCGTTTTGGCTAGATTGTTTGGAGCAAACAAACTTCTCTACAAACTGTGTGCGTTAAACTCAATATAGAATGAAGTTTATAGCTAAGCAGGGAGAAGTGTTGTGTATTTAATATTACAGTAATATTTGAGTAATACTGTAAATATATTTTTCTCTCATTTTTACTCTAATTAAGGGTTTGACCTGAACCATTAATGGTTTCTCCTTTCACAGATATTGCTTGATGTGTTAAGCATTTTCAGAATTTTGTGTTTTAATTTCAGATTTCCAGCTCTACAGTTTTGTCTTTAATTTTCATCACAGCTATCTAATTTTCTTGGTTTTCCTTGTTGCCAATTTATAAGTAGTGGCTACAATTACTGAGTTATATTTGTTAGTGTTTCATGAATTTCCTCCAATCAAGAACAAATCTGTTTTAATAATTTGCAAATAGAGGAGAAAAAGGTAGATTTTTCTCTTCTTCGTTCCAGGAGATGAAATCTGTCAGAGATAATGATGATGCATATAGGATAAAAAAAAAACAAGCAGAGATTTGTTCCACAGAGACAAAGGAGATATATCCCAAATGATGGCAGAAATTTGGTAACTTATGTGTATGAAATGCTGATATTGACTCATAAAAGTGTAAAGTTCCGCAGGAATTTAAAATAGAGTGTAAAATCTGGCCAATTAATGTCCCATAACTGAATGTTCAACCATGAGAAAAGTTATGGAATGCACTACTAATATTACAATCAAGTGATATTAATTTACCTTTCTGCTGCTCAGTTTGAAGTCCAGGCATGAGTTGAGAGTGACTACTCCAGATATCAGAACATTAACATTAGAGCCTGAGAGAAATTAAGATCAGTGGGAATCAAGCAAAGACTCTTTGCTGACACAAGTGATTGCAGATGCTGGAATCTGGAGGAAGAATGGATAAGATGAACCAAAAGACAAACTACTGGATGAACTCAGTGCATCAGGCAGCATCTGTGGACAGTCCAGATGAAGGGTCTTGACCCAAATCATCAACTGCCCATTTCCTTACCTGGATGGTGTTTGGCCCACTGACTATTCAACAAAGAACTTTTAAGCAAAGTGCTGAAGGAACTCATAGTCATGACAAAGGTTCATGATAGTGGCTCATAAAGGGCAATCAACTAATTCTTAGTCATCATTGGTGAAATTTCTCAGATTAGGATTAAAGTTCAGTGCTTTTCCTCCATAAGGCAGAAGAGAAAACAGTGTTCATATCTAAACGTTAGATAATGAAGCATTCTGGTTTGAGCAATATGGGGACAATCAACAAAAAGATTCATAGCAATACCAATACACACTATTTTTTATTTCGTGGGCTACCTCTCAACAAATGAAGGCAGAAATATGAAATTCATTGTCAGTTTCATTGCTCTTGGTCAAGAGCTCAGACCTGGAAATAAAACCCAACATGACTTTCCCTCTCTCTCCCCATAACTCATCATTTAAACATCTATAAATCTCCACACTGAATATATTCTCTGAGAAGGAATTCCTCCTTATCTGAAACTATGCTTCTTAATTATAAATATTACCCCACTTAAGGGAAACATCCTCTTAGCATCCACCCTCACAATCCTTCTCAGAGTCCTACATGCTTCAATAAGATCACCTCTCATTCTTCTGAGTATGCATAGGTCAAACCTGCTCAATTTTCTTCACATGTCAATTCCCTCAGCCTAGTAATCAACCTAGTGATTTTTTTCTGTACTGTCTCAAATCCAATTATATCCTTTTATTGGCAGACCAAAACTCTAAGCAGTATTCTAAGTGGATCATCACCAGTGCTTTGTAAAATTATATCAAAACCTCCTACTTTTATACTGCAAATCCCTTACTATAAAGGTCAACATTCTATTAGTTTTTCTAATTATTTGCCAAACCTGCATCTTCTAGGACCCTCCGATCCCCTTTTACTGAAAAATGGTGTATTCCCTCTACAGTTAAATAATAATTTGCTTTCATTCTTTCTTTCAAAATAGATAACCTCACATTTCCCTACATTATACTCCATTTATTAACTTCTTGTCCTCTAAGGTAACCCAACTGTATCTCTTTGCAGGCCACTAGTTTATTACTGCTAATTAGTAAATGACTAATTTATATTCGCCCATTAGTCTCCCACTTCCCCTTATCCTTTCCATGCCAATGCAATACCCCCAACCCCATATGCACTGGCCTTCTATGTAGCACATCAAATGTGTTCTGACTTCAAGATACAGAATATCTACTAATTCTCCTTGATTCAATTTGTTTGTTACATCCTCAAAAACTCTAGCAAATATGTCAAAGACAGTTACCCTGGGCTGTTTTAATATCGTAAAAATGGGAGAAATAAAAACCCTTCGTGTCGACAACTCCATTCCTCTCAACCAACACTACAGAGAAGTAAAATAAGTTTGGAAATAGTCAAATTACATCATATGAAAGTGCTGAATAAATGGCCTACAAGTTTTTTCGAATTTAATGGAAGGGTCATAAACCACACTTCTAATTTTCTCCAAATTTAAACACAGCAAAGTTTGTGAGAACCAGTGAAATATAGTAGGAGGGTTAATCTCTTTCCAATTCAGCAAAATGGATCTTCCAGCCATTAAAGTAAGAAATGCAATCATCCGACGAGCTGAAGAGGTTAAATGATTTAATTCTATCATTGGTAGCCCGAAAATAGCAGTAATTGGGTGAGGTTGTAAGTCTATATTCAAAACCGTTGAAATAATATCAAAAATATCTTCCTAATATTTTTTCAACAAAGGACATGACCAAAACATATGAGTTAAAGAAGCTATCTCGGAATGACATCTATCACATATAGGATTTATATAAGAGTAATAATGAGATAGTTTATCTTTGGACATATGAGCCCTGTACACTACTTTAAACTGTATCAACGCATGCTTAGCATATATAGAAGATGAATTAACTAATTGAAAAATTTTTTTCCCATTTTTCAATCAGTATAATAATCTTAAGTTCTCTTTCCCAATCAGTTTTAATTTTATTAGATACATCAGGACCTAAATTCATAATTATATTATAAATAATTGCTATAACACCTTTCTGAGAAAGATTTAAATCTAAAATTTTTTCCAAAATATCCATTGGATATAAGTGTAGAAAATTAGGAGAAATAGTAATTAAGAAGTTTCTAACCTGTAGATATCTAAAAAAATGGGATATGAAACCATATACGTAAAGTATGCTTAATTTGTTTATAAGGACTGTGTGGTTTCTAGTCGGACTGTACACATTTGAGCTATTTTGAGAGAACCTCTCTATACATCCTCCAAAAGGACCACAATCTTGTTGTAGGGTTTGGAGGCTTGAGTGCCTCAATGACCTGGAGAGCTGTGTTGCCTACAGGCAGATCCTTGTGCTTTGGCTCTTGGAAGGGTTATCCATGTCAAACAGGTGAAAGGCTAGAAGCCAGACTAAGTGTGGTCCACCAGTCCTAGAGGTTCAGGGGTTCAGCTCAGGGATAACAACCCTGACTGGTAAAAATATTGTTATGGAAACAGCAATGAAGAATCCTTCTACATTTGTGTGCAATGTTATGGACAGACAGACAGACATGGAGAACCTTCATAGCTCCCCTAAACACCAGTGGCATAATTAAAAATTAGTGCTCCTGGTTCCCAATGATTCCAGAAGAAATAATCACATATTACTGGAGCAGTGTCAGTTTACTGTAACTTCAAGGGCAACAGAATTTCCAGCAGGTTTCCATGCGAAATGTCGACTGTTTATTGCTCTCTATGGATACTGCCTGACTTGCTGCATTTTTCCAGCATTTTCTGTGTGTTGCTCAGAACTTCTAGCACTTTATTTTTAGTAATGACCTGCTCATTGCTGCTTTCAATGGTTGAAAAGAGTATATCTGTGTTCATCCAGTGACAGTGTGTCTCAGAGAGATAAGAAAAAAGGAAGATTTGTATTTGTACATCATCTTTCTTGTCCCAGTCCACAAGCAGACAGCAATTTTAACTTGCTGTGTTGAGCCAAAAGATGGTGTCATATGGAGAACTTACTCAGTACAAATGTATCATCACTGACAAGCTGAACAATGACCAAACAGAAGCATAATCCATCCTTGGGAATTAATATGCCAGCTGGCAAGGACTCCAGGCTAATTAGTACTAAGAATGTCACCTGCTGCAATCTGTAAAATGCCCAAGGTAAAAGAAAGCTTTCCTTCAGCATACAACTTACACAGAACCAGAGCAACATGATGTAGGTCAGGCTGCCGGAGGCTACGTTTTTATAATTAGCATAAACAGCTTGCTCTAAGGGCTACATGAAGTGACCCTAAGATTACTAGTGACAGACCATTTAGTTTTCTTTATTGATGGTGCATTTCCTTGATTAATCTAATTTGATCACAAAATAGGAGATAATTTAGGATAACATCTTTGCAGAATACACATTCTTGAAAGCATATACAATTTTAATTGATTAAATCAGCATTACAGGTTTCCCCCGCCATCTGAAGGTAGACCGTTCCTATGAAACAGTTTGTAAGCCAGAATGTCGTAAAGCGAAGAAACAATTACATTTATTTATATGGGAAAATTTTGTGAGCGTTCGCAGACCCAAAAATAACCTACCAAATCATGCCAAATAACACATAAAACCTAAAATAACAGTAACATATAGTAAAAGCAGGAATGATATGATGAATACACAGCTTATATAAAGTAGAAATACTTTTCCACAATAATTGCCTGCAGTGTTGTCCGTAGCGAAAATTTCATGCAAGCGCCGTCGGCAAAAACACGGCGCAAGCACTCTCCAGTAACCTTTAAGCTATGAAGTTGCCAAATCATACCAAATAACACGTAAAAATACACAGCCGATATAAAGTAGAAATAATATGTACAGTGTAGTATCACTTACGGGAATTTGGAAGACACCAAGCAGACTGATGATGGTGTGTTAGACTGAGTCATCGGAGTTTGGGTGGTGCAGTGGTCCCCACCCTCTGGGCAGCAACCCGATACCAATCCGCAAAGCATGCAGCGATACAGTGTAGCTGGGAGGCACACAGCACATCTTTAAGAAAAAAGCCGAAATAAATATGCTGATTAAGTAGCATGTTTATTTCGGCTTTTTTCTTAACGATGTGCTGACTGCCTCCTGGCTACCGCTGCATTCTCCACAAATCGGTATATGTCTGCGGCCTGGGGGTTGGGGTGGTGGGACGCTGGACTGTCATCTCGTCGTTGTCTGTTTCCATTAGGGCAGGCAGCTCATCTTCTCCTATATCTGCCTGCCTCGATGTCGAAGGTCGAGGTTCGCCGTCTGCTGTGGCTGATGTGGAAGGCTTGCTTGACTGCTTAGCCTCGCGCATTTTTCTATCATACAGTTCTTTGTAAGCATTCAAACCATCCTGCAAATATCCCCTAAACCTATGTACCCTTTCAAAATTAAAGTCGTACTTTATCATTGCAGTGAAAATCTCATGCAGTTGCTTCATATTCAGTTCGCTACTGCATTCAGTTTCGATTGTTATCCTTTCCTCTTCTAATTGCATCAGCTCTTCATCTATCAGTTCTTGGTCATGGGATGCCAAAACCTCTTCAACATTATTTTCGTCAGCTTCCACAAGCCAAATTCACTTTGTCCTTACTTTGTTCACCACGATCGAAACGCTTAATTATGTCTAATTTTACGCTAAGTGTAACACCCTTACGAGCTCTTTCAGGCTTTTCCGATATCTTAGAACTCATCTTGCTAACGGCTGCTCACAGGCACGTGTTTAAGCAATGCCGGCAAGAATGCTGTTCCGAATCAGGAGGAGGATTTTTCTTGAGCGCTGATTTTTTCGCGCTCTGATTTTTTTCGTAACAATGAAAACACCTTCTGTTAGCGAAAACAGGGAACTAATGTAGGTCTTTCGTAACAGTGAGGTTTCGTAAAACGAACGTTCGAAAAGCAGGGGACACCTGTACATCTTTGGAAAAACTTAAGCAACTTAAATCTGGGCAACTTGAGGTTGTGTAGTCCATTCATAGCAGACAAATTGTGACAATGCTGACCTGCATCATTTTCTCAGACAGTGCCCTCAGACTTCACTTGTATTCTAGTTGAAAAAGTTCTTCCCCATATCTCCCCTAAGCCATTTACTTCTCAACTTAAAACTTATGCCTATGACCTCAGACACCTCTGCCATGAGTAATGTTTCTTACTATTTAGCCTATCTATATCTTTCATAATTTTGTGTACCTCTTACAGGTCTCCTCTCACCCTTCTGTCCCAAGTAAAACAAACCTAGTATACATAGTGACAAACAAGAGAAAATCTGCAGATGCTGGAAATCCAAGTGACACACACAAAATGCTGGAACTCAGTAGGCCAGGCATATCTATGGAAAAAAGTACAGTCAACATATCAGGCTGAAACATCGACCGTACTTTTTTCCATAGATCTGCCAAAGGGTCTCAGCCAAAACGTCAACTGTACTTTTTTTCCCATAGATGCTGCCTGGCCTGCTGAGTTCCTCCAGCATTTCAAGTGTGTGTGTGTGTGTGTCTGTGTTGCTAGTATATATAGTCTTATCTCAAAACTGAAACATTCCATCTCAGGCAACATCCTGGTGATTCTCCTTTGCATCTTCTCTAGTACAATCACATTCTTCCTATAATGAGACAGAAATACCTGCACACAATATTCTGTGGTGTCACCAGTATTTTATAAAATTGTATCAAGACCTCTTAGATTTCATGCCATGACTCACGAAGGCAAACATCCCATATGCCTAATTCGCCACCTTATCCACTTGTGCTGCCAGCTTCAGAAATGAACTTGAACTCCAAGTTCCCTTTTGCCCTATCATCCACCGTATATGCCTTGCCCTTACTTGATTCCCCAAAATATACATCATACTTGGCTGGGTTGAATTCCAATTGCAATTTCTTTGCCAATTTAGCAGCTAATGAAAATAATTTTGTACCCTAAAACTATCCTCCTCAATCTCAACACCACCACCAATTTTCATTTTCATCTGCAAACTTAGTAATCATGTTTCACATCTAAGTCACTGTAGAGCTACTAGGACTTGATGTTTCAATCCCTATGGTAAGTTGGCACTCTCGATGTTGGCAGTGGGTTTGGAGTGGTGACAAGGAGGGAGGGTAGGTACATCATCGGGGTCATCAGGTGGGCACCCTCCTTCTTTGATGTTTCGTTGATAAGCCCATGACATCTCCGGAGGGCTCAACGGTGCTACCTGGTGTCCCAGATACACCCCCCTCAGTTCCATACCCTCCTCTCTTCATCTTGCAGCCCAGTTGTTGTCTTTCCTTTTAATCCAAATCCAATTGCTGCTTTCTTCTGCTGCATTTGACAAGGACTTGATTGCTTGTTAGAGGGAGTGACCCCTCACGCCCATCTTCTTCAATAGACTGGTCGTAGATGTAGCAATGAATCCCCTGCATCCCACTTCTACAGGAAAAATCTTGGTCTTCCAGCCATTCTGGGCAGCTTCAGTTGCCAGTTCAGAGTACTTGGTCTTCTTCCTCTCATAAGTTTCTTCGACATCATCTTCCCATGGTACTGTCAATTCCACAACATATGCCAGCTTGGCTGTTGTGGACCACAGGACCATGTCTGGCTGGAGTGTTGTAGCTGCAATGTCTGGGGGAAACACAAGCTTTTTTTCCAAGTACACATCCATTTTCCAATCCCAAGCAACTTGCAGAATGCTTACATCTTTTGATGTTATATGGTGCTCTGGAGGTTGGCCTGCTGGTACTAATCATGTGATAATATACATAACAAACAGCACTGGTGATAAACTGCATGTTCCAAGACTTCCGATCACAAAAGCAGTCTTCCACCATCGCCCTTTGTCTCCTACTATTAAATCAATTTTGGATCCAATTTACCAACTTGCCCTGTAAGTCAACTAATTTTTAAAACCAGCTTTCCATGTAATGCACATCAACTGCACTGCCTTCAATATATATTTAGGTATAGCTTCAACAAACTCAAATAAATGAGTTATTCAGGAACTCCACTCAGGTAATCTGTGTTGACTATCCCTGCTCAATCCTATCCTTTCCAAGTGTGGATTAATCCAGTTCCTCAGAATTTTTTTTTCCAACACATCACAAACTAAAGCATCCTATTTTTGCATTCTGCAAAATCAAGACAATTTTCAGGAATTAACATTTATAGCATATGCATGCCATCTATAATAGCCACCTCTAACATGCCCATGACTTACATTGCCAGTATTATATTGCCTGGGATCCCCACTATTAGCATCTTGGTAAAGAGTTGCTTTCTAATCCAGACAGCATTCTTGTAAATCTCCTCCTCTAGTAAAGCTTCCACATCCTTCCTATAATGAGTGACTAGAACTGAACACAATGTTCCACCTGTAGTCTAACCAGAGTTATATAGAGCTGCAACATTACTTTGTGACTCTTGAACTCAATCCTCCGACTAATGAAGTCCAACACACTCTTTGTAAACAATTTCAATCAAGTAACTACTATTTCCAACAAAATACTGCACCTTCTTTGTTTAAATAGCTAATTATTTATTTTCTGCAGAATAAAAAGCCTTCAAAATTATACATTATTTTCTGCACAATGAAAGTACCACTAAACTCCTTGAAGTTCTTATGAAACATCATTGACCTAAAATACCAGCTATGTTTTTGTCACCACTAATGCTGTCTGCCTTGCTGAGAATTTTCAGCATTTTCTGTTTTAATTTTATATTAAAATCAGAGATGGAAGATGTGTCTAGTTGTACATGGTGTAGGGAAGTGTATGGTCATGCACTCTGGCAGAAAAAGTAAAGGCATAGACTATTTACTGAATGCGGAGAAAATTCAAAAATCAGAGGTGCAAAGGGACTAGGGTATCTTCATGCAGGATTCCCTAAAGGTTAACTTGCTGGTTATTTATTTATTTATTGAGATACAGTACAAAATAGGCCTTTCCGGCCCTTTGAGCCACACCACCCAGCAATACCTGATTTAATCCTAGCCTAATCATGGGACAATTTACAATGATCAATTACCCTACCGACCAGTACATCCTTGGACTGTGGGAGGAAACTGAAGCACCCAAAAGAAACTCACGCAGTAACATGCAAACTCCTTATAGACAGCAGTGGGAATGGAACCCTCATCGCTGATACTGTAACCACCATACTACCAAGGAAGGTATCTGCAAAGTCAGCATTTATTTTGAGACAAATAGAATATAATAGCAAGAACGTAATGCTGAGGCTTTATAGAGCATTGGACAGACTGCACTTGGAGTATTGTGAGCAGTTTTGGACCCCTTACCTTAGAAAAGATGTGTTGACATTGGAGAGAGTCCAGAGGAGGTTCACAAGAATGATTCCGTAACGAAAGGTTTCAAGTTTAATTCTCATTCAGCCATACATGAATATAGCCAAACGAAACAGAATTCCTCCAGGACAAGGTCATCATCATAGCTTGTAACACCAGATAGTCAGCCACTCTAGTGGTTTTTGGTTGATGTTGAGCAGGTCAGTGTCAGCTAAATCAGGTGAGAGTGGGCAGTTGCGCAGAATTTGTTCAATGTTCTGCACCCTTTCGCCACACTCACAGGATTCGCAGGTCTTTAAATCCCACTTCACTATATTGTCTCCCATCCTACAAACTCCCGATCTCGCTCTGTTGAGAGTGCACCACTTCCGTCTGTCAAGCAGTGCCTCGTCTGACAACATTTCTGTGGGGTCTTGCACTGTACTGTTTGGTGGGTTTCTGGCTTCTGTTTGTTGCCAGAGGTCAATCCTGTATGTTTGGGGGGATGTTCCGTGCGTTAGTTCCTCCACTGTAGCAAAGCTTTTCCTTGATTTTAGGCGGTTGGAAACTGGCACATGATGGTGTAGTGGGTACCGTGGATCCGAGTTCTGTTTATCTTTTTCAATTTTGTTGTAGTGTGTCTTCAGATCTCTGGGGGAGCAATGCCTGCAAGTCTGTAAATGATGTTAGTGGGTGTGGGGCACAGTGTACCCATGATTATTCAGCAGGCTTTGTTAAGTAACAGGTCTATTTTCTTCGCATGGGCTGATCTGCCCTACACAGGTGCACAGTATTCTGTAGGTGCATAGCAGAGTGCTAGGGCGGTTGATCTAAGTTTGAGAGCATTAGCTCCCCATTTTGTGCCTGCTAACTTTTTCAAGAGAGAATTGCGAGAGCCAACTTTCCCTCGGAGTTTCTGGATCTGAGTGGCAAATAAGAGCGTCCTATCCAGTGTCACGCCCAGATAAATTGGAGTCAGATGGTGTTCAAGCTCCTTCCCACACCAGAAGATCTTGAGTTTCTGAGCTGCTTCTCGATTCCTCAGGGGGAATGCACACACTTGAGTTTTTGATGGATTCGCGTGCCAGGACAAGGTGCAAAACACATTACCAACAGCACACAGCACATTGGCACATAGCACAAAGAGAACATGTGGTTTCAATTTCAGAAGAAAACGTAGCCCAAGTCTGAGTGTCGAACTTGCTCATCCACTGAATAAAAACTGGAGAGCAGCACTGACGGGAAGGCACAGTTCCCAGCCCAGAACAGATTCCAGTATGCCGATAGAGCCCTCCTCCACACCACCTCTGTGTCTTTGCCCCAGCCCTGGGCGACTGCAACAGGTGACCCCACAGCCTGGGCCTAATCCTCGCCACAACCGAGACAACGTAGCTCCCTTGCAGTTGGTCTTGCCAGTGAACCAGACCTGTAGTGATCTACATTATACGTTGAAAAGGATCTTGCAATTACAATAAAAACATCCAAGACAATCACTCAAACCTTCTTTTGGACCGCGCACCATCTAACAGTACACAACATGGCTCGACAACACAAAAAAAGTATGCACTAAGTCTAGCCCCATCGTAATCAAGCAACTCACTGATGGGATAGTCCTGCTGTAATTGGTGTTCTTAGTACCCAGCAGTGACTTGTGATTGTAATAAAGATTGTCATGTGTGAAGCCAAGCAAAGCTGCGGGTTTGCTAAGGCATGACACACACGCCACGAGACCCTGGAAAGAGCAGTGTGGCCCACAAGTTGGTGGGAGTTTGGAGGACAGGTTCGCGGGAATCGGTCAGAGGCTCACAGGGTGTAAAGGTATGATCAGTGGGAACCTGGTGTGTGTCCGCCCTTGCCTGGGTGCCAAGTTCATCACGGTAGAACGATCGCATCTGGAATGGAGGGGTCACAGTCAGTGACCACAGCTGGATCAGAAGGCATCGAAAGGTTTGTCTGAAACCAACTGCATCTCTCACTCTCTCTCTCTTTCTCTCTCCAATGGTACAACAGCGATTACTTCGAACTGCACTAGACTGAACCGAACTCTGCTTCACCTTAAGACTGATCATTTTACCCCTAGACTGCGATAGAGCTTGATTGATTCCTATTACCCAATTTCTGTGTATATGTGTATACTATCATTGCTAACCTGTTACATTTATATCCTTGCGGTTAGTGTACTGTATTACTTATTTCTTTAATAAAACTTTAGTAGTTTCTAGTAATCACAGACTCCAACGAGTGTTCCATTTCTGCTGGTTTGGCAACCCAGTTACGGGGTACGTAACATAAGTGGGGATCTCGTCCGGGATTTTGAACACCAAAATTTGGACTGGGTAAATTGATTGGGTTAAATTCCCGAAAGAAAAAAAAAGGGCAAACAGCAGAAATGGAGATTGAGGAATTTCTAAAGGTGCCAACCTTGGAGGCATTAGAGGATGCCAAGAAATCAGAATTGGCGACTGTTGCAAAATGGTTGAATCTTTTTAAGGGGAAGCAGACTACGAGGAGAGTGGAGATGCACAGAGCTATCGTTGAGCATTATGTATCTAAAGGTGTGTTTCCCCACGGGGAGCTGGAGGTGGTGTGTATGAGCAAACCCGGTGGGGAGGCGGTGCAGCTGCAGATGGAAAAATTAAGGCTCGAGCATGAGTTCCAAGTAAAGCAGCTAGAACGAGAAGAGAGAGAGAAGCAGTTAGAACGAGAAGAGAGAGAAAGGCAGCTAGAACGGGAAGAGAGAGAGAAGCAGAAGGAAAGGGAGTTTGAGCTGGAGAAGTTAAGGATAGCACTTGAGAGGGGCCAAATGCCGGACCAAGGTGGAGGGTTCAGGGCAACCCAGGAGGTTACGTTGGTTCCCCCATTTGAGGAGGCCGATGTTGATCGGTACGTTCTACATTTCGAAAAAGTCACTGCAAGTCAGGACTGGCCGAGGGATAAGTGGGCTGTTTTGCTTCAGAGCGTGCTTAAGGGGAAGGCTCAGCAAGCTTACTCAGCGTTGTCAGCAGAAGATGCCCAGAGGAATGATGTGGTGAAAGAGGCTATACTCAGGATTTATGAGTTGGTCCCAGAGGCATACCAGCAAAGGTTCCAGAATGTGAGGAAGCACGTATTTCGAGTTTGCCTGTGACATGCAGATGTATTGTGAGCGTTGGTGTGCCTCGAAAGGGGTAACTGGAGATTATGACAAACTGCTACAGCTAATACTGATTGAGCAATTTAAAGGTTGTGTCCCTGAAGGTATGAGGCCCTATCTAGATGAGAAAGAGGCAGAAACCTTAGCCGCAACTGCTAAGTTAGCGGTTGAGTACGCGTTAACACACAAAGCAAAGTTTACCCCGAGTAAGAGCTACCAGAAGGGTAGTCGAGAGGGCGGAGAAAGTCCGCCGGCAAAGCCAGAAAGTAAGCCGGGGACTAGTGAGAACGATAAGGAAGACGGGAAGCAGTTTGGTAAGAAGTCTCCTGGTTTTGTATGTTATAATTGTGGGAAAACCGGTCACATTGCGTCCAGGTTTTTGCCCTAAAGAAGGAGACGGGGAAAGGAAAAACGACGACTCCGACTGGCTGCATTGAGCTGGCAAACAAACCGCTAGGGGAGAAGAGGTCTGATAGAGTTCAGGAAGGGCGCGAGAAGTTTACTTCGGCCGGATTGGTGTCGGTGAAGGAGGGGTCAACTCCAGTTCCAGTACGGATCTGGAGAGACACTGGGGCTTGTCAATCATTGACCTTGAGGAGGGTGTTAGAATTTAGTGCAGAGACCAAGACTGGGGAGGTCAGTGTGATAAAAGGCATTGGGAAAGGGACTGAAGCAGTACCTTTCCACCAGGTATACCAGGAAAGTGACTTGGTCTCCGGACCGGTCACGATAGGGGTGAGGCCCGAATTATCAATGGAAGACGTGGAGGTCTTACTCGGTAATAACCTTGCAGGTGGAGATGTGTACCCAGCAGTAAAGCTGACGAGCAAGACTGCCAGGACTGAGGACCTGTCCATGGACTCACAGGCTTATCCCGTTTGCGCAGTAACTCGACGCATGTCAAGAAAGGTTGCCGAAGCGAATGTAGATTTAGCTGAGACGTTTTTACCAGCCTTGTACCAGGAGGGGTTAGAAAGTGAGAAGAAGGAGCATAGTGGAGCAGAAGGAAGTGAGGGAGTTGAGGTAGATTTATCATTAGCGAGGAAAGAATTTATACAGGCACAGAAATGAGACGAGGAGCTGATGGTTTTGACGGAGACAGCTCTCTCCGAAGCAGAAATAAAAAGGGAACCAGTGGGTTATTATGTGAAGGAGGGAGTACTGATGAGGAAGTGGAGACCAAGTACCGTGCCCGCAGATGAGGAGTGGGGGGGTGGTACACCAGGTGGTAGTACTGAAAATTTATAGGGACGAGATTTTTAACCTGGCCTACAAGATACCCCTCGGTGGACATTTTGGGGTGAGGAAAACAGTCGATAGAATTATGAAAGAGTTTTACTGGCCGAACATGAAGAAGGATATTATTGAATATTGTAGACAGTGTCATACCTGTCAGGTGGTAGGTAAGCCGAACCAGGTCCTGCCTAAAGCGCCCCTTCGACCAATACCCGCTTTCAGGGAACCTTTTTCCCAAATAATTGTGGATTTTGTCGGTCCCCTACCCAGAACTGCGAGTGGGCGAGAGTATGTGATAACTATAATGTGTGCCACCACCAGGTTTCCGGAGGCTGTGGCCCTGGCAAGTGTCAAGGCTCCCGCAGTGGTAAAGGCGCTTGTGAAATTTTTCACTACGGTGGGGTTGCCAAGGGAAATTCAGCCAGATCAGGGGAGTGTCTTCACATCTCACACATTCTGACGGATGTTGGATGAGATGGCAGCAAAGCAGATTTTGGCCTCCGCGTACCACCCGGAGTCCCAAGGGGCATTGGAAAGATTCCACGTAACATTAAAGACCATGATTAAAACTTATTGTCAAGAGAACGCTAGAGACTGGGATGATGCCTTGCCTCTCTTGTTATTTGCTGTAAGGGACACGGTTCAGGAGACATTGGGGTTCAGCCCATTCGAGCTCGTCTTCAGTCATCGGCCCAGGGGACCTCTGACCTTACTGAAAGAGCAATGGTCCATTCCGACAGTACAAGTCAATGTGATTGATTATGTTTTAAAATTTCATGAGAGGGTTAAAAGGATTTGTGACCTTGCCAAAGAAAATCTACGAAACTCCCAAACAAAAATGAAACAGTGGTATGATAGACGAGCCCGCGAACAAGTGTTTCAAGTGGGCGATAGGGTCTTAGTTCTGTTTCCAGTGGTAACCAACCCCCTCCTGGCGAGATTCCACGGTCCGTACAAAGTGATTGAAAAGACAGACTCTTTGAATTAAGTTATTGAAACGCCAGACAGACGTAAGCCGACACAATTAGTGCATATTAATATGTTAAAAGCTTACCATGATAAGAAAGCAGATCTAGTCGGTGTTATCACAAAAATAAATGAGGCTGGGGTGCCAAATGATAAGGGGAAAACCCATCTTGAAAAGTTAAGTATGGTGCCGACCAGATTGGAGAACTCTATTATTTTGGCCAACTTTGCTGATAAGGTCTCTCACTTAACCCCTGAACAGAGCAAGCCACTGATAAAGCTAATTAACCGGCATGCAGATGTATGTCCAGATGTCCCGAGGCGATGCAAGGGGACGGTACATGATGTTCTTGTTACATCAGATCAGCCTATTAAGCAATACTCCTATAGGATGAACTTGGAGAAGGGCAAGCTAGTGGAGAAAGAAATTGAACACATGCTAGCCACAGGTATTATTAGGGCATCCAAATCGGAATGGGCCTTTCCCTGTGTGGTTGTCCCGAAACCCGATGGGAGCATACGATTCTGTACAGATTACTGAAAGGTGAACGCCATCACAAAAACTGATGCTTACCCCATCCCAAGGGTAGACGATTGCATCGATAAAGTGGGGAGGGCTAAGTACATCACAAAGATCGATTTGCTGAAAGGGTACTAGTGTGTTCCTTTAACCGACAGGGCTAGAGAAATCTCAGCATTTGTCACTCCATCCGGGTTATACGAGTATAATGTTTTACCTTTTGGCATGAAGAACGCCCCAGGGACCTTCCAAAGGATGATTAATTCAGTGACAAAAGGGTTAAAGAACGCAGAAGCGTATATTGACGATTTAGTGGTCTGGAGTGACACGTGGGAGGACCACATTGTGGCAGTAAAGGAACTGTTTAAACAGCTGTCTGAAGCCAACCTGACAGTGAACCTCGCGAAAAGTGAGTTCGGCCACGCTAAGGTCACATATCTGGGGTATGTGGTAGGACAGGGGCAGCTGGCACCGATGCAGGCTAAGGTGCAGGCTATCTCTGAAGTTCCCATCCCGATGGACAAGAGGGCCCTGAGAAGGTTTTTGGGGATGGTGGGGTACTATCGGAAGTTTTGCAAAAATTTTGCAGATATTACCCTCCCTCTTACTAAGCTCTTGCCGAAGAATGAGAAGTTTGTGTGGAACAACCTTTGTCAACAAGCCTCGAGAGTCTGAAGGCGATTCTGTGTCACCACCCTGTATTGAATGCGCCAGACTTTTCAAAAGCCTTCTCCCTAGCAACAGATGCTAGCGACGAAGCGGCGGGGCGGTGCTGTTGCAGACAGACAAGGAGGGAATTGAACACCCGGTGCCTTATTTTTCTAAGAAGTTTAATGTCCATCAGAGAAATTATTCCACTGTGGAGAATGAATTACTGGCAATCATTCTGGCATTACAACGTTTTGAGGTTTATATTTGTCTGGCACGGAAACCACTGATAGTTTACACTGATCACAATCCATTAGTATTTTTGGTCACAATGAAGGATAAAAACAAACGCTTGTTAAATTGGAGCCTGGTATTACAGGAATTTGATATAAAGATAAAACATATAAAAGGCACCAACAATGTGATTGCTGATTGTCTGTCCAGGTGTAAAAACTTAAAGTTCTCTGTATTAGCCGAATAGCTGATGACTACCTGTATATTAGTGTGGATCTTATAATGTGCATTCATGCCCAAAATTTTTACCCCAGTAAAAATCCTTTTAAGGGTGGGGGTGTCATGTGTGAAGCCAAGCAGAGCTGCAGAACGGATGATGCTAATGAGAGAGATAACGAAAGACAATGGAGAAACATTCAAAATGCTAATAAGAGAGAAGAGAGAGACTAATGAGAAAGAGACACAATTCAGATGTTGCCGTCTGCCACAGACTGTTTGCTTTAAACCTGAACTGTTTGAAGTTTGATGGACAGGTGATACCCCATCAGGGAGATAAAAATAGCGGGTTTGCTAAGGCACTACACACACGCCACGAGACCCTGGAAAGAGCAGTGTGGCCCACAAGTTGGTGGGAGTTTGGAGGACAGGTTCGCGAGAATCGGTCAGAGGCTCACAGGGTGTAAAGGTATGATCGGTGGGAACCTGGTGTGTGTCCGCCCTTGCCTGGGTGCCGGGTTCACCACGGAAGAACGATCGCATCCTGAACGGAGGGGTCACAGTCAGTGACCACAGCTGGATCAGCAGGCATCGAAAGGTTTGCCTGAAACCAACTGCATCTCTCACTCTCTCTCTCTCTCTCTCCAACAGTACAACAACAGCGATTACTTCCAACTGCACTAGACTGAACTGAACTCTGCTTCACCTTAAGACTGATCATTTTACCCCTAGACTGCAATAGAGCTTGGTTGATTCCTATTACCCTATTTCTGTGTATATGTGTATACTATTATTGTTAACCTGTTATATTTATATCCTTGCGGTTAGTGTACTGTATTACTTATTTCTTAATAAGTAATAAAACTAATAAAACTAATAAAACTTTATTAGTTCCTAGTAATCACAGACTCCAACGAGTGTTCCATTTCTGCAGGTTTGGCAACCCAGTTACAGGATACGTAACAAGATGTACAAGACTAACAAATACACCTTTAATTGGACCTGGGGTGGCCACTGCATCCAAGTGCACTGCCATCTTACTGGAAGCCATTAAAGTACTAACATATGAGGAGCATTTGACAGCACTGAGCCTGTACTCGCTGAAGGTTAAAAGAATGAGAGGGATCTCATTGAAATCTATCAAATATTGAAGGACCAATATAGATTGGATGTGGAGAGGATGCTTCCCATTGTGGGGGAGTCAAGGTCTAAATGGTGCAGCCTCAGAATAGAGGGGCATCCCTTTAGAACAAAGATGAGGAGGAATTTCTTTAGCCAGAGGGTAGTAAATCTCTGGAATTCATTGCCACAGACAATGGAGGCCAAGTCATTGGGTATCTTTAAAGCAGAAGTTGATAGGTTCTTGATTGGTCAGGGCATCAAAGGTTACAGGGTGAAGACAGGAGAATGGGGTTGAGAGAGATATTCCATGATGTAATAGTGGTGCAGACTCAATGGGTTGAATGGTCTATTTCTGCTCTTATGTCTTATGGTCGCACTAAACTCATTAGTTCTTTAATCAGTAAAATATTGAACAAAAATTTTAACTTCTCTACACTTTTTCCCTACAATCAAAGTACAAGACAGAGGCAGCAGCCAGTTTCTTCCCAGGAATTCACTCAGTTTAAGTCCAATTGCTATTCAGAGGACTAAGTGTGCAATAAAATCTCAATGCAGCCTGGAGTCCTGCCAATAGTGTTTGCCTGGTTCTCAAAGCAAGGTGAGAATTTGATTTTTCAGCAGTCAGTGCAGCAAGTAACTCCAGTTGCTCTAGAAAGAAGTTATAAAAGTACCTGCTGGCTAGCATGTCAAAAGCGCCAGCGTAACAGCAGAAATAGTGTTAAAGAAAGCCATTTGACTACTTGACTACATTGTTATTGGAGGTGGGAAGTCATAAATTGGAATTTGCAGGAATGTATCCAACCAGAGCTGGCAATTCTTACTTGAGACAGAAGATCTTTAAAATGCAGTTTCAAAATCAGGATATATACTCTTAGCCATTTGTTTGACTTTGTCATTTGTTACCTAACATCTTAGAAGAAAAAAATTGCTACATTCCAATGGAAAGTAATAAATGGTGTGCATAACTTTCACTGTGAGAGAGACCTCCATGAAAGAATTGAAACTGTGATCCTAATGGGTCCTGACAGAATGAGGTGAAAAGGATGTCTCCACAGATGAATCCAGACAATGTTTAAAAATAAAGGGCCATCTAAAGAGACAAAGATGATGTGATTTTTCTTTCTCTCTAAAGTTCTTGTCTTTGGAATTCTCTTCCTCAAAGGATTTTGAGCAGAGTGTTTGAACATTTTAAGGCTGTAATAGATATATTCTTGATAAGCAAAAGGGTGAAAGAGTAACTCATGTAGATGGAAATGCCAAAATAAGGTTATAATCAGATTATTGTATTAAATATTGGACAAGCTGGAGGAGCCTAGTGGACTATTCTGCTAATATCATGTGTTCATATGAAAGTGTAAATCAGAAGCCTCCTGGTATTTGACACTCAATCACGTAACCACAGCTTGAGCAGAGAATCTAGACTGCCATATAGGAAGGCCTAGAATTTTTTTTGAAGTTCAAGAATAATTAGGGATTGTCAATAAGCACTGGTCTTGGACAATGATGCCCACATTCCAAATACTGATTATTTTATCAAAAGTAACTTTTCTACAATATGTAACCATAACCACTGGCCCAATGTCATTCATTTTTATTGGGTAAGTTGCAGTACCAATAATGACAATTCTTGAACACTCCGTAGAGAACATATGGGGTGAACTCACATCACAAACATTGAGAAAATATGCAAGAATTGCACAAAAAATACCTCAACAACCCTTAAAATTGTATTTAAACAAATTTCAATGCAAAATGCAAAAAAAATCATATGCTGAATGCTAGAAATAGACATTTACAAATTTTTCTGTTTTTATTACAGAAATGAATCTACTAACTAAGCTGTATTGCTGGATTGTTAAAATGAAAGATAATGGACATTGTGATAATGTGACAGAAATTAGGTTTCTTCAATCATATCATGCTCTCAGTGAATCAATAGTATCAATTATTAAGGCACATCAAGCTTATGCAGTGTAAGGAATGTGGTGCTAAGCCCCCCAAACAGTGCTCAGTGAAAGACATAATTCTTATGGTTTTAAATGAAGGCAGAGAATTCCTTCAAGATAACTCTCTTGTGAAAAATCATTCCACAAAAAATACAAGCATTAATTTAAGTGACGTGGGGTTTTGTGGAAGCAAATGCACAGGCAAATATAAACTATTTCTCCCTCCCCACTCCTCCCCACTGTCAATTTGGGATCAAGCTATATTAATTCTTTCATAATTATTATTTGATATTTGGCAAACACTTCCCCTAATTGTTAGCATAATTCAGTACCTTCTTTTCACTATGAAGGTGTATTATATTTATAGGTGTTTCAGGGAGTGCAGCTACTGTCACTCAAGTTTCATTCTGACCTCAGGTGCTAACTGTGCAGAGTTTGTACATTCTCTCTGTGACTGCGCTAATTTCTTCCACCTGCTCTGGTTTCATCCCACATCTCACACATATACTACAGGTTTAATGGCCATTGTACATTACCAGTTAGTATAGATTAAAGGCAAAAATAAGCAAAGGTAATTTGATGGACATGTGTTAAAGGAAATCTTCAGCAGGAATAGAGGTGAATCAGAAGACGGAAATGGGAGTCTACATGAACCACCTTGTTCGGTTTTGTAATGTACAAAAGGCCGGATGATAATTTTTAATCTTCTATCTCTCATCACATCTTTTTAATACTTCTGCTTGTGTTAGCTGGTATTTTCTGACTGACATTGTTACCAACAACCATTCTATCTAGCTTTTTGCCCCTCTCCATTTTTTATCTTATACCCTACCCCAGTGGTCCCCAACCACCGGGCCGCAGACCGGTACCGGGCCACAAAGCATGTGCTACTGGGCCGCGAGGAAACAATATGATTTGGCGATATGAGTCACCTGCACCTTTCCTCGTTCCTTGTCACGCCCACTGTTGAACTTGAACGCACGCGTCATCCATGTCAACGCGGGAAGAAGATCAACTCCGAGCTTGCAAATGATGGCGGGCTGAAAAGTATGTTTGACATAACATCTCTGCCGGCATTCTGGATCAAAATCAAGGTTAAATATCCTGAGATAGCCACGAAAGCACTGAAAACGTTGCTTCCATTTCCAACATATCTCTGCGAAGCCGGATTTTCTGCAATGAATGCAACGAAAACTAAATTGCGGAATAGACTGGACATAAGGAACCCCTTCGAGTATCGCTGTCTCCCGTCACCCCTCGATGGGACTGTCTTGTTGCAGGGAAACAAGCCCAGGGCGCCCACTGATTCAGCGATATTGGTGTCTTGCAATGATTTTATATGTTCATACGGGGAAAATATGTGCTGTGTGTTTAATATCCAAATGTTACTTAAAACGTTATGATGCTATTGACTTATAAATGACTTGTAGTTGATTTACCACTATATTCATGCGAGGAAAATATGCGATGTGTGTTATTATGAATATTAAATTCTTTAGATAAACACTTTTAGAAGCGAAATTGAGTGTATTAGCCACTTATAAGTGACTTATAGTTGACTTATCACCTATATTCCGGTCGTGATTAACACCCACTCCCCCCCGACCAGGGTTGCCAACTGTCCCGTATTAGCCGGGACATCCCGTATATTGGGCTAAATTGGTTTGTCCCATACGGGATGGCCCTTGTCCCATACTTCCCCCGCTAAGGTAGAGCGTTCCTATGAAACCTTTCGTGCCGAAATGGCATAAAGTGAAGAAGCAATAACCATTAATTTATATGGGAAAAATTTTTGAGCATTCCCAGACCCAAAAAATAACCTACCAAATCCATAAGACCATAAGACCATAACACAAAGGAGCAGAAGTAGGCCATTCGGCCCATTGAGTCTGCTCTGCTATTTTATCATGAGCTGATCCATTTTCTCCTATTTAGTCCAACTCCCCTGCCTTCTCACCATAACCTTTGATGCCCTGGCTACTCAGATACCTATCAATCTCTGCCTTAAATACACGCAATGACTTGGCCTCCACTGCTGCCCATGGCAACAAATTCCATAGATTCACCACCGTCTGACTAAAAAAATTTCTTCGCATTTCTGTTCTGAATGGGCGCCCTTCAATCCTTAAGTCATGCCCTCTCGTACTAGATTCCCCCATCATGGGAAACAACTTTGCCACATCCACTCTGTCCATGCCTTTTAACATTTGAAATGTTTCTATGAGGTCTCCCCTCATTCTTCTAAACTCCAAGGAATACAGTCCAAGAGCGGACAAACGTTCCTCATATGTTAACCCTCTCATTCCCGGAATCATTCTAGTGAATCTTCTCTGTACCCTCTCCAACATCAGCACATCCTTTCTTAAATAAGGAGACCAAAACTGCCCACAGTACTCCAAGTGAGGTCTCACCAGCGCCATATAGACCCTCAACATCACATCCCTGATCCTATACTCTATTCCTCTAGAAATGAATGCCAACATTCCATTCGCCTTCTTCACTACTGACTCAACCTGGAGGTTAACTTTAAGGGTATCCTGTACGAGGACTCCCAAGTCCCGTTGCATCTCAGAACTTTGAATTCTTTCCCCACTTAAATAATAGTCTGCCCGTTTATTACTTCTGCCGAAGTGCATAGCCATACACTTTCCAACATTGTACTTCATTTGCCACTTCTCTGCCCATTCTTCCAATCTATCCAAGTCTCTCTGCAGACTCTCTGTTTCCTCAGCACTACCGGTCCCTCCACCTATCTTCGTATCGTCAGCAAACTTAGCCACAAAGCCATCTATTCCATAATCTAAGCAACACACATCAAAGTTGCTGGTGAATGCAGCAGGCCAGGCAGCACCTGTAGGAAGAGGTGCAGTCAATGTTTCAGGCCAAGACCCTTCGTCAGGATGAAGGGTCTCGGCCTGAAACATCGACTGCACCTCTTCCTACAGATGCTGCCTGGCCTGCTGCAATTCACCAGCAACTTTGATGTGTGTTGCTTGAATTTCCAGCATCTGCAGAATTCCTGTTGTTTTTATTCCGTAATCTAAATCGTTGATGTACAATGTAAAAAGAAGCGGCCCCAACACTGATCCCTGCAGAAAACCACTGGTAACCGGCAGCCAACCAGAATAGGATCCCTTTATTCCCACTCTCTGTTTCCTGACAATCAGCCAACTCTCTATCCACGTATGTAACTTTCCCGTAATTCCATGGGCTCTTATCTTGTTAAGTAGCCTCATGTGTGGCACCTTGTCAAAGGCCTTCTGAAAATCCAAATATACAACATCCACTGCATCTCCCTTGTCTAGCCTACTGGTAATTTCCTCAAAAAATTGTAATAGGTTTGTCAGGCAGGATTTTCCTTTAAGGAATCCATGCTGAGTTCTGCCTATCTTGTCATATGCCTCCAGGTACTCTGTAACCTCATCCTTGACAATCGACTCCAACAACTTCCCAACCACCGATGTCAAGCTAACAGGTCTATAATTTCCTTTTTGCTTCCTTGCCCCCTTCTTAAATAGCGGAGTGACATTTGCAATCTTCCAGTCCTCCGGAACCATGCCACAATCTATCGACTTTTGAAAGATCATCGCTAATGCCTCCGCAATCTCCACAGCTACTTCCTTCAGAACACAAGGGTGCATTCCATCTGGTCCAGGAGATTTATCTACCTTTAGCCTATTCAGCTTCCTGAGTACTTTCTCTGTCGTAATTGTGACTGCGCACACTTCTCTTCCCTGCCACCCTTGAGTGTCCGGTATACTGCTGTCTTACTCAGTGAAGACTGATGCAAAATACTTGTTCAGTTCCTCTGCCATCTCCTCATCTCTCATTACAATTTCTCCAGCATCATTTTCTATCGGTGAAAAATTCCCAACACCATTCACAAAAACAGCACTTAACTGAGTATTCAATTTCACCATCAAATCAGTCCTCTCTCAATCAATAACCAAGTAATGGAAGGCAAAGTTAACAATGCAATCAAGTAAAATTACCTCATCAATAACTTGCTTACCAAAGACCGGTTTGTATTTTGTGTGGGCCATTTGACCACAGTACTCTTCACAGCCCTGGCCGAAACATGCACCAAGAACCAAATTCCAAAGGTGAGATGAGAATGACTGCCTTTGACATAAATCAGAATCAGAATCAGGTTTATTATCTCCGGCAAGTGTCATGAAATTTGTTAACTTGGCAGCAGCAGTTCAATGCAATACAGGATAATATAGAAAGAAGAATAATCAATCAATCAATTAAGGAAAGTATATATATTGAATAGATTAAAAAAGTGCAAAAACAGAACTAATATATATTTTTTAAAGTGAGGTAGTGTTCATGGGTCAATGTCCATTTGGGAATTGATGGCAGAGGGAAAGAAACTGTTCCTGAATCGCTGAGTGTGTGCCTTCAGGCTTCTGTACCTCCTTCCTGACGATAACAGTGAGAAGAGGGCATGCTCAGGGTGATGGGGGTCTTTAATAATGAACGTCATCTTTCTGAAGCACCATTCCTTGAAGATGTCTTGCATACGACAGAGGCTAGTACTAGGAGCTAACTAATTTTATGACTTTCTGTAGCATCTTTCGAAATCAAATCTCTTCAAACTCCCAATGAAATATAGCCATGTCTTGCCTTCTTTACAGCTGCACTGATATGTTGAGACAAGGTTAGAGTCTCAGAAATCTTGACAGCCTGGAACGTGAAATTGCTCACTCTCTCCACTTCTGATCCCTCTACGAGGTTTGGTTCGTGTCCCCTAGTCTTACCGTTCCTGAAGTCCACAATCAGTTCTTTCATCTTATTGACATTGAGTGCAAGGTTGTTGCTGCAACACCACTCAAGTAGCTGGTATATCTTGCTCCTGTCTGTCTTTCATCTCCATCAGAAATTCTACCAACAATGGTTGTATCATCAGCACATTGGTAGATGGTATTTGAGCTATACCTAGCCACACAGTCATGAGTATAGAAAGAGCAGTGGGCTAAGCACACACCCATGAGGTGTGCCAGTGTTGATCGTCAGCGATGAGGACGTATCATCACCAATCTGCACAGATTGTGGTCTCCCAGTTAGGAAATTGAGGATCCAATTGCAGAGCATTTTGTAGCGTAAAGGCAGCATTTGATCAACTCTAGCACCAAAGACCTTGGTAAAACTGAGTGGAAAGCACTTCAATATCTGGAGTCGTACCGTGGACAAAAGAAAATGGTTGTGGTTGCTGTAGGGCAATCAGCCCAGTCCCAGAACATCACTGCACAATCTCCTCAGTAATCAGAGTTTGGCTCAGTCATCTTCCTTCCACCATAGGGTCAGAAATAATGACTCTCGCCGATGATACACAATGTTTGCTTCCATTTACAAACACATAGAATATGAACAATTCCAAGGCTGCATGCAGCAAGGACTATGCCACATTCAGCTAGGGACTGATAAAAGTACCATACAATGACCATTTTAAATAAGGGACCCATGTCAAATAATGGCATTCCCTTCATTGAGCCATCTATCATCGACAACCTGGGGGTCACCACTGACGCAATTAACGCAATAGAAAGGAAGGACATTAGCCGGGAGTATGTGGAATCGATATGGGTAGAGCTGCATAACACTAAAGGGCAGAAAACGCTGGTGGGAGTTGTGTACAGGCCACCTAACAGCAGTAGTGAGGTTGGGGATGGCATTAAACAGGAAATTAGAAATGCGTGCAATAAAGGAACAGCGGTTGTAATGGGTGACTTCAATCTACATATAGATTGGATGAACCAAATTGGTAAGGGTGCGGAGGAAGAGGATTTCTTGGAATGTATGCGGGATAGTTTTCTGACCAACATGTCGAGGAACCAACTAGAGAGCAGGCTATTCTAGACTGGGTATTGAGCAATGAGGAGGAGTTAGTTAGCAATCTTGTCGTGCGAGGCCCCTTGGGTAAGAGTGACCATAATATGGTGGAATTCCTCATTAAGATGGAGAGTGATATAGTTAATTCAGTAACAAAGGTTCTGAACTTAAAGAAGGGTAACTTTGAAGGTATGAGATGTGAATTAGCTAAGGTAGACTGGCAAATGATACTTAAAGGGTTGACGGTGGATATGCAATGGCAAGCATTTAAAGATCACATGGATGAACTACAACAACTGTTCATCCCAGTTTGGCAAAAGAATAAACCAGGGAAGGTAGTGCACCCTTGGCTGACAAGGGAAATTAGGGATAGTATCAATTCCAAAGAAGAAACATACAAATTAGCCAGAAAAAGCAGCACACCTGAGGACTGGGAGAAATTCAGAGTCTCAGCAGAGGAGGACAAAGGGCTTAATTAGGAAAGGGAAAAAAGATTATGAGAGAAGACTGGCAGGGAAGATAAAAACTGACTGTAAAAGCTTTTATAGATATGTAAAAAGAAAACGATTGGTTAAGACAAATGTAAGTCCCTTACAGTCAGAAACAGGTGAATTGACCATGGGGAACAAGGACATGGCAGACCAATTGAATAACTACTTTGGTTCTGTCTTCACTGAGGAGGACATAAATAATCTTCCAGAAATAGTAGGGGACCAAGGGTCTAGTGAGGTGGAGGAACTGAGGGAAATACATGTCAGTAGGGAAGTGGTGTTAGGTAAATTGAAGGGATTCAAAGCAGATAAATCCCCAGGGCCAGATGGTCTGCATCCCGGAGTGTTTAAGGAAGTAGCCCAAGAAATAGTGGATGCATTAGTGATAATTTTTCAAAATTCTTTAGATTCTGGACTAGTTCCTGAGGATTGGAGGGTGGCTAATGTAACCCTGCTTTTTAAAAAAGGAGGGAGAGAGAAACCGGGGAATTATAGACCGGTAAGCCTGACATCGGTGGATGGAAAATGCTAGAGTCAGTTATCAAAGATGTGATAACAGCACATTTGGAAAGCGGTGAAATCATCGGACAAAGTCAGCATAGATTTGTGAACGGAAAATCATGTCTGATGAATCTCATAGAATTTTTTGAGGATGTAACTAGTAGAGTGAATAGGGGAGAACCAGTGGATGTGATATATTTGGATTTTCAAACGGCTTAAAGGTCCCACACAGGAGATTAGTGTGCAAACTTAAAGCACACGGTATTGGGGGTATGGTATTGATGTGGATAGAGAATTGGTTGGCAGACAGGAAGCAAAGAGTGGGAATAAATGGGACCTTTTCAGAATGGCAGGCAGTGACTAGTGGGGTACCGCAAGGCTCAGTGCTGGATCCCCAGTTGTTTACAATATATATTAATAACTTAGATGAGGGAATTAAATGCAGCATCTCCAGGTTTGCGAATGACACGAAGCTGGGCAGCAGTGTTAGCTGTGAAGAGGGTGCTAAGAGGATGCAGGGTGACTTGGATAGATTAGGTGAGTGGGCAAATTCATGGCAGATGCAACTTAATGTGGATAAATGTGAGGTTATCCACTTTGGTGGCAAGAACAGGAAAACAGATTATTATCTGAAAGGTAGCTGATTAGGAAAAGGGGACATGCAACGAGATCTGGGTGTCATTGTACACCAGTCATTGAAAGTGGGCATGCAGATACAGCAGGCGGTGAAAAAGGCGAATGGCATGCTGGCATTCATAGCAAGAGGGTTCGAGTACAGGAGCAGGGAGGTACCACTGCAGTTGTACAAGGCCTTGGTGAGACCACACCTGGAGCATTGTGCACAGTTTTGGTCCCCTAATCTGAGGAAAGACATTCTTGCCATAGAGGGAGTACAAAGAAGGTTCACCAGATTGATTCCTGGGATGGCAGGACTTTCACATGATGAAAGACTAGATCGACTAGGCTTATACTCTCTGGAATTTAGAAGATTGAGGGGGGATCTGATTGAAATGTATAAAATTCTAAAGGGGTTGGACAGGCTAGATGCAGGAAGATTGTTCCCCATGTTGGGGAAGTCCAGAACGTGGGGTCACAGTCTGAGGATAAAGGGGAAGCCTTTTAGAACCGAGATGAGGAAAAACGTCTTCACACAGAGAGTGGTGAATCTGTGGAATTTTCTGCCACATGAAACAGTTGAGGCCAGTTCATTGGCTATATTTAAGAGGGAGTTAGATATGGCCCTTGTGGCTAAAGGGATCAGGGGGTATGGAGAGAAGGCAGGTACAGGGTTCTGAGTTGGATGATCAGCCATGATCGTACTGGATGGCAATGCAGGCTCAAAGGGCTGAATGGCCTACTCTTGCACCTATTTTCTATGTTTCTATGTATCTATGACCAGAAACTTAATGAGATAGACCATGTAAATACTGTGGTTATATGAGCTACATAACATGCTAGAAACACTCAGAACCTTTTATTTTGAAGGATATTTGACCTGAAATATTAGCTCTATTTTCCTTTCCACAGATACAGTTTCTCTTCTTGAATGTTTCCAACATTTTTATTCCATCGTACAATCATGTATGCATAATAAAGAAAAGTGTAAGGTTGAATTTAAAAAAGGCAAAATCATAATATTTTCTCAATGTAAAAGTATAAGTAAAAAGTAAAAGTATAGGGGAAAGGGGAAAGGCTTTTGGATGTCTAATTATACAAATCAATAAAACTACTGTACAGGTACAAATATGGAGAAAGATCTCCAAGAATCTTATGGATTATTCTTTTTTGAATAGAACAAAATATAATTAGTGGTAAGTAATGATTTATTTGGATTGTGCCTTGGTTATATTGCACCTGGAGTATTGCATTCAGTTCTGAGGACAAGGACAACACCTAATTGTGAGCAATTGTCTTACTTCATTCTAAATACTGCTAATTTGTAACATCTAATTCACTCATCACTCCATCAGCTCAAGCTCGTTCACTTCTGGTTGAACCATGGCCTGATCTTACAATTTTTATCCTTCTATTTAAATCCATCCCCAGCCTTACCCTTTCCTATCTCTTCCATTACCCAGTTTTAAGCTCTCCATTCCAATTTTAATCACTAAACTATTGATGGTCCAACTTAACTGGTGAAAACACAAACTTTTAGTTGGGTTGAGTCGATCTTGGCAATTTACTTGCAAATGTTTCCATCACCACACAAGGAGACAGTGTCAATGCACTGTTGATTTCGGTGTGTCCTCTGAATGCTTGGCCTTTAATACCTTTCAATCAGCTGATAGGAAGTCATTTCAGATACTCAGTTCCGATGCGGGAAGAATATCTTGTCACTGATTGGGTATGTGGCAAACTTCGTGCGTTGTAGTCTGGAATTTTGTCTGCATCGGCTCAAAAATAGAATCAAGGTCTACGTGTTTGAGAATTGTTTTCTGAAAACCACACTTCTATGAATTATCTTAAATGCTGCGCGTTCACTTGTTCCATAACTTACTCTGGAACTTTCGATCTTCATCGGTAGAGACTAGGGAAAGTTAGTCATGCTACTTTACAGCCAGTTGATGTTCATGGATCCTTTGGATAGTTTTTTTCCAGTCTGGCCAACATAATATTTGTTGCTGTCCCTGCATTGGATTTTGTAGATCACGTTGGTCTTGTCTAATAGCTTGGTTCGTTCTTTTGGTCTACTATACGACATTTAAGAAAAACTTGGACAAGTACATGGATGAGAGGTGTATGGAGGGATATGGTCCAGGTGCGGATCAGTGGGACTAGGCAGTAAAATGGTTCGACACAGCCAAGAAGGGCCAAAAGGCCTGTTTCTGCACTGTAATCTTCTATGGTTCTAATGATACAGTACTAAAGTCAGTTTACCTAATGCCCACAGACCAAATCATCATAAAGTTGATTTCTTGGTTTCAAAATAGGTCTGGGCTTCTCTGTTATTGAAACAATTCTCATTAGAATAATAAGCAGAACTAATCCTAAAAAAATACTTTTTTTCAGTTTCATCAGATGTGTTCTTGGCTTGTCAGGAAGGGAAAGTAATCAGGAGAGGGTGTTTTATAACTTTAAGAGTTCTAGACAGCAACTGGAATGAGCTAAGGCAATGAATTCTTTGACGGATCGAAAATAGTGATTAGAAGGTAATTGAGTCATGGGAATAAGAAGAAGTTCAATAATTGCCAAAGAAGCCTAAGATTTTAACATAGAATCAGGATGACCATATATGCACCTTCTAGCTTTATATTTGAGTCAGTATTTTTGTAAAACTTCCCTTTTTGGGTTAGCTTACAGATGTCCTTCCAAATCTTTTATTTTTTAAAGATGCAGCATAGTAACAAGCATTTCCATCCTATGAGCTAGTGCTGCCCAATTACACCCAAGTGACCAATTAATCTACTAACTCAAACAACTTTGAAATGTTGGAGGAAACTGAAGCACCCGAAGGAAACACAGGAGGTCATGGGGAGAACGTAAGGGAGAACATAGGGGAGAACATACAAACTCCTTACAGACAGCACTGAGAATTGAACCCAAATCGCTGGTGCTGTAATAGCATTACACTACAGTGCTGTCCACTAATCTGCACAAAGACAGTTTTTGTAACAGTCAGATTCCAGCTATATTCAGCAGTAACAGTTTAATAAAGGTACATCAATGAGGTATTATGGCCCCTACCTGCATATATTAGAGGACTCCTGCCAATATAAAGACTGGACTAGGGCATTTACAAGATAGCTATATCAGTATTAAGGGTGAGGAGCTTCTGACTCCAGAATATGCACATGCATGCTGTTTGCCATTTTAGATGTTTTGAATGTGAAAACAAGAATAACTTAGGACTTGACTTCTCAAAAATTACCTTAAGAACTGATTTGACAATACTAGAGAATTGAATGATTTCAAGATCTCTGTGCCATATTGTAGAAACTGCGGGTCTTAGCTCTACTGATAACCTGTGCTGTAGCTACACGATTTTGGAGATGGTGGATCCATTGTGGTTCCTGGTGATTCACATCTGCAGCAAGTGTTGACTGCTCAAGGAACTCAGGCTCAAAGTTGATGACTTAGAATCTGAGCTTCAAACACTGCGGCATATCAGGGAGGAGGAGAGTTACCTGGATTCTCTGTTTCAGGAGGTAGTCACACCCATTAATTAGATTAGCTGCCTCAAATTCGGTCTGTGGTCACGGACAAGAGGGTGTGACTATGAGTGATAGGAGGTAGTGGGATCCAAGACACAGTGCTGGAGGAGCCTCAGCCCTTGAGCTTGCCCAACGGGTCACAGATTCTTGCTCCCTGTGTGGATGAGAGTGGGGGCTATAGGAAGGATGAGCAACCTAACTGTGGCACTGTAGTTTAGGGAACCATTCAAGAGATAGAAAGAAGAGAAACGTAGTGGTAATTGGGGATAGTATAGTCAGGGGAATAGACAGAGTTCTCTGTCACAAGGATGGAGTGTCCTGAAGGCTGTGTTGCCTGCCTGGTGCCTGGGTTCGGAACATTTTGTCTGACCTGCAAAGGAATTTGCAGTGGGGGGGAGGTGAGATCCACTTGTCTTGGTCCATGTGGGTACCAATGACATAGGCAGCATGAGGAAAGAGGCTCTGTTGAAGGAATTTGGGCAACTAAGGACTAAATTAAAAAGTAGAACCAAAAAAACTAGTAATCTCTGGATTACTACCTGAGCCACGTGCAGACTGGCATAGAGTCAAAAAGATTAGAGTTAAAGCTTTGGCTGAAGGATTGGTGTGAAAGAAGTGGGTTTGAATTCATGGGAAATTGGCACATTGGCATTGGAAGAAGGGAGCTATATCACCTGACGGGCTCCACCTGACCTGTGATGGGACCCGGATCCTAGCAAATTGCATAACTAGGGCTGTGGATATGGCTTTAAACTAAGTAGTGGCGGGGGGGGGAAGGGGGGTTCAACAAATTGGATAAAGTAAACTGTTGAAAAGTATGGATGAAATAATAAAGAAAAATATGGATAAAGATAAAGAAAAAGCTAAAGATAAAAAAGAGAGAAGTTAGAGTGGATTGAAGAAAAGGTAAGTGCAAAAGAGTAAAAGATTACAAGATTTTAAAAGCATAATGAGTGTAAGGACATTTTATTTGAATACCTGAAGTATTCAAAATAAGGTCAGTGACCTTTTTGCACAAATCAGTACAAGGAGGCATGATTTAGTGGTCACTACAGAAGCGTGGTTGCAGGATGGACAGGATTGGGAATTAAATAACCAAGGATATCAGGTAATTCGGAAGGATAGGCTGGAAGGTAAGCAAGGTAGGCTAGCACTCTTAATTAAAGATGAGATCAGAGTGATAGTGAGAGATAATATAAGATTTAAGGAGCAGAATGTTGAATCCATCTGGGTAGAGATTAGGAATAGTAAAGGGAAAAAAATCACTGGCAGGAGTTGTCTATTGGCCAGCAAAAAGTAACATTACAGTGGCACAGGCAATAAACAGAGAAATATCTAAGGCATTTAAGAATGGAACAGCAGTTATCATGGGGGACTTTAACTTGTACATAGATTGGGTGAATCAAGTTGGTCAAGGCAGTCTTGAGGAGAACTTCATAGAATGCATCTGTGATGGATTTCTTGAACAGCATGTTACTGAACCTACAAGGGAATGCGCTTTCTTAGCTCTGGTCCCGTGCAATGCTTTTCTTTATTATTTTGTCCATACTCCTCCAATCTGTTAAACCCAACCACCGCCACCTGCCCCCCCCCCCACTATTTAGTTAAAATTAGTGATCTTGATCAAGAGGGATCCTCTTGGAAAGAGTGATCACAGTATGATTGAGTTTTTCATACAAATGGAGGGTGCAATAGTTCAATCTAAAACCAGTGTATTATGCCTAAAAAATGGAAACTACAATGGGATGAGGGAGGATTTGGCTAGTGTAGACTGGGAACACAGGCTATATGGCGGGACAGTTGAGGAACAGTGGAAGACCTTCAAAGAGATTTTTCACGGTGCTCAACAAAAGTATATTCCAGTTAAAAGCAAGGACAGAAAGTGTGGAGAGAGCCAGCCTTGGAAAACCAAGGATATAAAAGAAGGCATCAAACTAAAAGCCTGTGTATACAAAGTCGCCAAGAGTAGTGGGAAACTGGAAGATTGGGAAAACTTTGAAAAGCAACATAGTACCACTTTGAATGGCTATTTTGTGTTGGTCTTCATGGTGGAGAACACACTTAACATGCCAAAGAGAGATGTTATGGATGTGATGGGAGGTGAGGACCTTGATACAATAGCTATCACTAAAGGGGTGTGCTGAGCAAACTTGTGGGCCTGAAGATAGATAAGCCCCCTGGTCCTGATGGAACGCATCCCAGGGTACTGAAAGAAATAGCTGCAGTTATAGTAGAGACTTTGGTGATGATTTACCAAAGTTCTCTGGACTCTGGGCAGGTCCCTGCGAATTGGAAGACAGCAAATGTCACTCCACTGTTCAAAAAAGAATGTAGGCAACAGGCAGCTAACTCACAACACGCTGGAGGAACTCAGCAGGTCGGGCAGCATCCGTGAAAAAGATCGGTCGATGTATCGGGCCGGAACCCTTTGTCAGGACTGTAGAGGGAAGGGGCAGAGGCCCTATAAAGAAGGTGGGGGGAGGGTGGGAAGGAGAAGGCTGGTAGGTTCCAGGTGAAAAACCAGTAAGGGGAAAGACAAAGGGATGGGGGAGGGGAGGCAGGGAGGTGATAGGCAGGAAAGGTGAAGAAAGAATAGGGGAAAACACAACGGGTAGTAGAAGAGGGCGGAACCATGAGGGAGGTGATAGGCAGCTGGGGGAGGAGGCAGAGTGATATAGGGATACGGGAAGGGAGGGGGAGGAAATTAATGGAAGTTGAAGAATTCTATGTTCATACCAAGGGGCTGGAGACTACCTAGATGGTGTATGAGGTGTTGCTCCTTCAACCTGAGTTTAGCCTCATCATGGCAGTAGAGGAGTCCATGTATGGACATATCTGAATGGGAGTGGGAAGCAGAGTTGAAGTGGGTGGCTACTGGGGGATCCTGTCTGTTTTGACGGACGGAGTGGAGGTGCTTGACGAAGTGGTCCCCCAATCTGCGTCGGGTTTCACCGATGTAGAGGAGGCCGCACCGGGAGCACCAGATGCAATAGATGACCCCAACAGACTCACAAGTGAAGTGTTGCCTCACTTGGAAGGACTGTCTGGGGCCCTGCGAATGGGATGAATGGGAGTGGGAAGCAGAGCTGAAGTGGGTGGCTACTACCCATTGTGTTTTCCCCTATTCCTTCTTCACCTTTCCTGCCTATCACCTCCCTGCCTCCCCTCCCCCACCTCTTTATCTTTCCCCTTACTGGTTTTTCACCTGGAACCTACCAGCCTTCTCCTTCCCACCCTCCCCCCACCTTCTTTATAGGGCCTCTGCCCCTTCCCTCTACAGTCCTGACGAAGGGTTCCGGCCCAAAATGTTGACTGATCGTTTCCACAGATGCTGCCCGACCTGCTGAGTTCCTCCAGCATGTTGTAAGTGTTGCTTTGACCCCAGCATCTGCAGATTATTTTATGTTTACGAGGCAGCTAACTATAGGCCAGTAAGTTTAACATCTATAGTTGGAAAAATGCTTGAAGCAATCATTAAAGAAGAAATAGTGAAGCTTCTGGAAAGGAATGGATCCATCGGGCAGATGCAACATGGACTCAACAAAGGCAGGTCCTGTTTTACAAACTTACTGGAGTTCTTTGAGGATATAACGAGTGCAGTGGATAAAGAGGAACAGATGAACATTATTTACTTGGATTTCTAGAAGGCTTCGATACGGTGCCACATAAAAGACTTATCCATAAGATAAGGATGCATAGAGTTGGGGGTGATGTATTAGGATTCGTTAGCTGCCTCCCCCTCCCTTCCCCTATCCCTATTTCACTCTGCCCCCCTCCCCCAGCTGCCTATCACCTCCCTCATGGTTCTGCCTCCTTCTACTACCCATTGTGTTTTCCCCTATTCCTTCTTCACCTTTCCGGCCCATCACCTCCCTGCTTCCCTTCCTCCACCCCTTTACCTTTCCCTTTACTGGTTTTTCTCCTGGAACCTACCAGCCTTCTCCTTCCCACCCTCCCCGCACCTTCTTTATAGGGCCCCGGCCCCTTCCCCCTACAGTCCTGACAAAGAGTTCCGGCCCGAAATGTTGACTGATCGTTTCCACGGATGCTGCCCGACCTGCTGAGTTCCTCCAGCATGTTGTGAGTGTTGCTTTGACCCCAGCATCTGCACAGTATTTTGTGTTTAGGATTGGTTAGCTAATAGAAAGCAGAGAGTTGGGTGTTACTCTGGGTGGCAATCAATGGTGAGCGGTGTGCCACAGGGGTTGGTGCTGGGCCCACCACTGTTCACGATATACATTAATGATCTGTAAGAGGGGAACAAGTGTAGAACAAGTTTGCTGATGATACTAAATTGAGTAGAAAAGTAAATTGTGCAGAAGATACGGAGAGTCTGCAGAGAGAGGTAGATAGGTTAAGTGTACGGGCAAGGGTCTGGCAGGTGGAGGACAATGTTGGTAAATGCGAGGTCATTCACTTTGGAAGGAAAAATGAAAGAGCAGATTATTATTTAAATGGTAAAAAGTTGCAGCATGCTGTTGTGCAGAGGAATTCAGAAGAATGAGAGGAAATCTTATAGAAGCATATAAAATTATGAAAGGAATAGATAAGATAGAGGCAAGAAAGTTGCTTCCACTGATTGGTGAGACTAGAACCTGGGGACATAGCCTCCAGATTCGGGGGAGTAGATTTAAGATGGAGATGAGGGGGACTCTTTTTCCCAGAGAGTGGTGAACCTGTAGAATTCTCTGCTCAATGAAGCAGTGCAGGGCATCTCAGTAAATATATTTCAGACAAGATTGGATAGTTTTTTTGCATAGTAGGGAAATTATGGGCTATGGGAAAAAGACAGGTAGATGGAGATGAATTTTTGGCCAAATCAGTCATGTTCTTATTGAATGGCAGAGCAGGCTCGATAGGCCGGATGGCCTACTCCTGCTCCCATTTCTTATGTTCTTATGTAACCTACAAAAGGATTAATAACTGCCTATGTGTTCTCTTTCTATGGTTAAACAGAATGCCAACTGTCTTGGTTCACACACAGAGTAAAAATAATTGATTGGGATATTAGGGATTGACTAGGGATTGATTTTACATTTGTGGAAAAAGCAACACCTTTACGATGAAAGTGAAAAATATTCTTGAAATATTCTTGAAAACAAAGTGGATGTAACTGCAAATAACTGTTACGGTTTCAAAATGAATGTTTTAATAAAGTACTTACAAACTGCTTTTTAAACAGCATCTAAAGATATGCACATGATAAAATACCTTTGAGCGACAGGAGTATGTAGAGCCAAACAGCCAAAATTATAAACATATTCATGCTAGGAATGAATGAGAAAAAGCCCGTTCTACTTTTTAAAAAATCCTTCTATGGAGTATCTTCTGATATAAGAAAATGTAAAGAGGCACTTCTCAAGAGGATTATCATTCGAATGTAACACATTAAAAATTTGTCAAAAGGATAATTAAAAATTTGTTGACAGTTTAATTTTTAAGAATGTAGTTAAAAGAAGAAAGAGTTTGCGATGCAGAAAGTTTTGGGGCAGGAACTACAGAGATTAGGACTGAAATCACCACCAGCAGTAATGGTGTCCAGCCATGGAGTGACTTGTGGTCATTTAAGTGGAATGATTGGTACACAAGAGTCAATTTTAATTTGAGCCAATGAAGATCAGTGAGGACAAGAGTGATGAGTAAATACAACTTGGTATACATTAGGATACAAATATTAAACTTTGAATGAATTCAAATTTATGGAGGATGGATTTTGAGATGTGAGCCAGGAGAACATTGGAATACAACTGAATCTAGAGTTTGATGAGTGTTTCAGCACCAATTGAACTGAGATAGGTGAAAATAATTGTCTCAGTGATGGACACAATGTGAGTATGACTAGGATCCAGGTTGAAAGCAGTGTGATTCAGCCTGAAACAGTGACAAAATAAGGATGACATTAGTGCAACAGAATCTGTTCCTTCCAATTTACATTTTTCCTAATGTTAATTGGAGGAAACAACTGTTTATTCTGCACTAGTTCCTACATAAACTGTGGAAAGATCAATGATATTCAGAAGTATTTTAAACTCAACATTTCCTAATCCATTCATTTAAAGAAACTGCCTGTTCTGGAATGTCTCTGTAATAGTCATGTTGTTTGACATGGTGTTGAGAGAGGTTAGAAATAATTTCACACAGATGGTGTTGCCAATTATGTTTGGTCATTTGCTGTCCATCTCATATACTGAGATGTATAAGCAATTAAACAAATGACATTATAATACGTCGCTTCCCCTGTATCCTGCTAATCCAGACAACTATCAGACTTTGCTGAAAGAGGGGAAAATGCACTTCTAACAGTTTGTGTGAAGAGTGGTTCACCTGTTAATCAGAAGATGTAAACTTTTAGTACCTTTTTTGACTTTGTAAACTTTGAAATGGATCTATTAGAGTACAAACTCAATCATGTTTGAAAATCTGTTCGAAAATGGTGATGCACGTGGCCTGCAATCTCCTAAGAAATTTGTCTATTCTCCTTGAATGGCATTTGCTTATGCAGTTTCAGTTGCTTGTTTTGCAGATTATCACAGAAGTTCGGGAATACTGTCATTTCGAGATCCACCACACCAACTGAAAGTAATGGCACTAATTGAAATCTTGCCAGCGCCACTTAATTGGCAGGTGTTCACAACTTATAACAACTAGTGGAAGTCATTGTCTAACACAGCAAATTAGGGAAAAGTGCATGGAAGAAGGGTGTAAATGTATTTTTACTACAATGGTTTATTTGCTTTTACTATTAATAATTTGCTCAAGCATATATTGAGATGATTCCATTTATTTGTGAAGAATTTGTGTATTACTGGGAGGCCTGAATGACTACATGTCCAAGTGAAGTTGGTATTGTCCACCATCTGATCAAGATGGCACTGAGATGGCGTTTATCCTAATTTTACAGCCTTGTGGCTTGGTCAGTGTGGTTAAGTGTGGCTCTTTAAAACAATCAGAATTTCCAGAATACATTTGTTTTTTTTAGCCATCTTAAAAGAATCTATTTTGTTCCTTCAGCCTGAGTGAACTCGGCCTTTTCCCCTTGGAGTGACGGAGGTTGAGAGGTGTATAAGGTGATGAGAGGCATTGATCATGTGGATAGTCAGAAGCTTTTTCCCAGGGCTGAGATGGTTGCCACAAGAGGACACAGGTTTAAGGTGCTGGGGAGTAGGTACAGAAGGGATGTCAGGGGTAAGTTTTCCACGCAGAGAGTGGTGAGTGCGTGGAATGGGCTGCCGGCAATGGTGGTGGAGGCAGATACAATAGGGTCTTTTAAGAGACTTTTGAATAGGTACATGGAGCTTAGACAAATAGATGGCTATGGGTAAGCCTAGTAATTTCTAAGGTAGGGACATGTTTGGCACAACTTTGTGGGCCAAAGGGCCTGACTTGTGCAGTAGGTTTTCTATGTTTCTATGTTAATGCTTTGCTGGCGGCACCACCATCACTTCTGAAGGGAATATCCAGTGACATTTGTACATTGTTTGCCAAGAAAATGATTAGAATGTGTAAGGCTGCAGCAACATGAGTAATACAGGATGAATGTTAGCAAGGATCAGATAACCACCATAAGAAAAGTGATAAGAAGATGCTCAAGTGCAGAAGACATATTTTTATGTAATTACATTTTCATGTAATTCTCTTTAATTCTGTGCCACCTTGTTTGGTATAGAAGGCATATTTCAGACATTTACATATATAGGTATATATAAGATTCTCTCACATAGTGCAAAAGCACCTTATTGCGTAAGCAACAATCTGCCACAAATTCCATGTATGCAGGGAGGCAGCCAAACATATTCAACAATGTCAAATGGTATAATTTGAAATCATTTGCACTGCCAACACTCATAAGCAGCCTGTGTCATTCATACTTAAAAAGGCCTTGACAGAAGTGTTGAGAACCACAAAATATTAGTTGAAATGGACCAACTGTACCACAAACTGTGAAGTATTTATCGCAGGTACGTCCTCCTTTAATCAATGCCCTGCTATATGCTCACATTTCTCTCTGCTGTCAATGTCCCAGGGTTTTCACTCATGTATATGTATATTTAAACCACTTCCACCAGGATCGGGACAAGCCCATTAGAAAGATGAAGCAACTGCGGCTAATAAGAGGTCAAAGTAAATATTAAATCAAACACCACAATATTTTAAGTGGCGAAAGCTAGTGGAGGACCAGAAGACTTTGAAGTTTTCAGAAACCAGCAACTGGCCTCTTAAAAGATAATGAGGGAGAAAATTAACTATGAGAGACCACTGACAAACAGAAAGTGTTTCAATTGATGTATGAAAAGGAAGGAGGTAGCTAAGATAAACTGGGAAACTAGAGATTGAGACTATGGTATTAATAATGCAAAACAAGGAAAGGACAGATCATTGAAACCAGTGCTTTGCATTTGTCTTTATGGTGCAGGACATTGCAAATATTCAAGATAAAAGAGGTTTCAAATGGCATGGAAGAACTTGTTGGATTCCCTGCTAAAACAGAGAAGTTGTTGGAAAACTAATGCGACTAAAGTCAAGAAAATAAATAGCCTCCATCTCAGAGTTTTAAAGAAAGTGGCTGCAGGCATATAGAGTCATTGGTAAAAGATTTCAAAACTTGCTGGATTTCAGGCGGGCACAGCAGAGCAAGAAATGTGAATCCTTTGGTCAAGAATAGGAGACAAAAAAAAATGGGAAACTATGGGACAATTAGCTTAACATTTGTTACTGTCAAGATGTTGGTGTCTATAATGCTAGTCATTTAGAGAATATTAATGCATTCAAACCAAGTTAATATTGTTTATAGAAGGAAATCATGTTTGACAAATTTGCTACATTTAGTCATAGTCCTTGACTTATTGAGCACTTGAAGAGGCCAACAACAGGAATTCTGCAGATGCTAGAAATTCAAGCAACACACATCAAAGTTGCTGGTGAACGCAGCAGGCCAGGCAGCATCTGCAGGAAGAGGTGCAGTCGACGTTTCAGGCCGAGACCCTTCGTCAGGACTAACTGAAGGAAGAGTGAGTAAGGGGTTTGAAAGTTGGAGGGGGAGGGGGAGATCCAAAATGATAAGGAGAAGACAGGAGGGGGAGGGATAGAGCCAAGAGCTGGACAGGTGATAGGCAAAAGGGGATACGAGAGGATCATGGGACAGGAGGTCCGGGAAGAAAGACAAGGGGGGGGACCCAGAGGATGGGCAAGAGGTATATTCAGAGGGACAGAGGGAGAAAAAGGAGAGTGAGAGAAAGAATGTGTGCATAAAAATAAGTAACAGATGGGGTACGAGGGGGAGGTGGGGCCTTAGCGGAAGTTAGAGAAGTCGATGTTCATGCCATCAGGTTGGAGGCTACCCAGACGGCATATAAGGTGTTGTTCCTCCAACCTGAGTGTGGCTTCATCTTTACAGTAGAGGAGGCCGAGGGTAGACATGTCAGAATGGGAATGGGATGTGGAATTAAAATATGTGGCCACTGGGAGATCCTGCTTTCTCTGGCGGACAGAGCGTAGATGTTCAGCAAAGCGGTCTCCCAGTCTGCGTCGGGTCTCACCAATATATAAAAGGCCACATTGGGAGCACCGTACGCAGTATATCACCCCAGTCGACTCACAGGTGAAGTGTTGCCTCACCTGGAAGGACTGTTTGGGGCCCTGAATGGTGGTAAGGGAGGAAGTGTAAGGGCATGTGTAGCACTTGTTCCGCTTACACGGATAAGTGCCAGGAGGGAGATCAGTTGGGAGGGATGGGGGGGACGAATGGACAAGGGAGTTGCGTAGGGAGCGATCCCTGCGGAATGCAGGGGGGGGAGGGAAAGATGTGCTTAGTGGTGGGATCCCGTTGGAGGTGGCGGAAGTTACGGAGAATAATATGTTGGAACCGGAGGCTGGTGGGGTGGTAGGTGAGGACCAGGGGAACCCTATTCCTAGTGGGGTGACGGGAGGATGGAGTGAGAGCAGATGTACATGAAATGGGGGAGATGCGTTTAAGAGCAGAGTTGATAGTGGAGCAAGGGAAGCCCCTTTCTTTAAAAAAGGAAGACATCTCCCTCGTCCTAGAATGAAAAGCCTCATCCTGAGAGCAGATGCGGCGGAGACGGAGGAATTGCGAGAAGGGGATGGCGTTTTTGCAAGAGACAGGGTGAGAAGAGGAATAGTCAAGATAGCTGTGAGAGTCAGTAGGCTTATAGTAGACATCAGTGGATAAGCTGTCTCCAGAGACAGAGACAGAAAGATCAAGAAAGGGGAGGGAGGTGTCGGAAATGGACCAGGTAAACTTGAGGGCAGGGTGAAAGTTGGAGGCAAAGTTAATAAAGTCAACGAGTTCTGCATGCGTGCAGGAAGCAGCGCCAATGCAGTCGTCGATGTAGCGAAGGAAAAGTGGGGGACAGATACCAGAATAGGCACGGAACATAGATTGTTCCACAAACCCAACAAAAAGGCAGGCATAGCTAGGACCCATATGGGTGCCCATAGCTACACCTTTAGTTTGGAGGAAGTGGGAGGATTTCCAGACCTAATCAGTTCCCCTCTACCACCACTCTGCTCCGTCTAGCGGAATTAGTCCTTACTCTTAATAATTTCTCCTTTGGCTCCTCCCACTGTCCCCCATTTTTCCTTCGCTACATCGACGACTCCAACTTTCACCCTGCCCTCAAGTTTACCTGGTCCATTTCCGACACCTCCCTCCCCTTTCTAGATCTTTCTGTCTCTGTCTCTGGAGACAGTTTATCCACTGATGTCTACTATAAGCCTACTGACTCTCACAGCTATCTTGACTATTCCTCTTCTCACCCTGTCTCTTGCAAAAACACCATCCCCTTCTCGCAATTCCTCCGTCTCCGCCGCATCTGCTCTCAGGATGAGGCTTTTCATTCTAGGACGAGGGAGATGTCTTCCTTTCTTAAAGAAAGGGGCTTCCTTTCCTCCACTATCAACTCTGCTCCTAAACGCATCTCCCCCATTTCACGTACATCTGCTCTCACTCCATCCTCCCGCCACCCCACTAGGAATAGGGTTCCCCTGGTCCTCACCTACCACCCCACCAGCCTCCAGGTCCAACATATTATTCTCCGTAACTTCCGCCACCTCCAACGGGATCCCACCATTATCACATCTTTCCCTCCCCCCCTCTCTCTGCATTCCGCAGGGATCGCTCCCTACGCAACTCCCTTGTCCATTCGTCCCCCCCATCCCTCCCAACTGATCTCCCTCCTGGCACTTATCCGTGTAAGCGGAACAAGTGCTACACATGCCCTTACACTTCCTCCATTGCCACCATTCAGGGCCCCAAACAGTCCTTCCAGGTGAGGCAACACTTCACCTGTGAGTCGACTGGGGTGATATACTGCGTCCGGTACTCCCGATGTGGCCTTTTATATATTGGTGAGACCCGACGCAGACTGGGAGACCGCTTTGCTGAACATCTACGCTCTGTCTGCCAGAGAAAGCAGGATCTCCCAGTGGCCACACATTTTAATTCCACATCCCATTCCCATTCTGACATGTCTATCCACGGCCTCCTCTACTGTAAAGATGAAGCCACACTCAGGTTGGAGGAACAACACCTTATATTCCGTCTGGGTAGCCTCCAAACTGATGGCATGAACATCGACTTCTCTAACTTCCGCTAAGGCCCCACCTCCCCCTCGTACCCCATCTGTTACTTATTTTTATGCACACATTCTTTCTCTCACTCTCCTTTTTCTCCCTCTGTCCCTCTGAATATACCTCTTGCCCATCCTCTGGGTCCCCCCCACCCTTGTCTTTCTTCCCAGACCTCCTGTCCCATGATCCTCTCGTATCCCCTTTTGCCTATCACCTGTCCAGCTCTTGGCTCTATCCCTCCCCCTCCTGTCTTCTCCTATCATTTTGGATCTCCCCCTCCCCCTCCAACTTTCAAATCCCTTACTCACTCTTCCTTCAGTTAGTCCTGACGAAGGGTCTCGGCCTGAAACGTCGACTGCACCTCTTGCTACAGATGCTGCCTGGCCTGCTGCGTTCACCAGCAACTTTGACTTGAAGAGGCCATTTGGCCAATTCATCCATGCTGACCAAGGTACCTTCTGAGTTTGTCCATATGCCTGCATTTGGCCCATATCCCTTTAAATCTTTTCTATCTATGTACCTGTCCAAATGTATTTTAAATGGTGTAATATACCCACCTCTGTCACTTATTCTGGCAGCTTGTTACATATACTCATCACTCTCTATGTGAAAAAACTTGCCCATCAAGGTCTCCTTTAAATTGTTTGCCTCTCGGAGTTCGGAGCGGGCAGCGGAGAGAGAGGTAGCAGAGTGGTAGGGCTTTGGCTCAACTGGCTCAGGTGGTAACGAGGCGAGGTAGGTCTACCTGTGTTAATTGCGGGAAGGAAGTAATATATGTGTGAGGCCGGTTTTCTGTGCTCGGTGTCAGATGTGGGAGGTCCTGGAGTCTCCCAGCCTCCCAGACGGCCATATCTGCACCAGGTGTGTTGAGCTGAAGCTCCTAAGGGACCAATTTAGGGAGCTGGAGATGCAGCTCGATGACCTTCATCTGGTCAGGGACAGTAAGGAGGTGATAGAGAGGAGTTATAAGCAGGTGGTCACACCAGGGCCACGGGAGACAGACAAGTGGGTCACAGTCAGGAGAGGGAAGGGGAATAGTCAGGTACTACGGAGTACCCCTGCGGCTGTACCCCTTGACAATAAGTACTCCTGTATGAGTACTATTGAGGGGGATAGCCTAACTGGGGAAAGCAACGGTGGCCATGCCTCTGGCACAGAGTCCGGCCCTGTGGCTCAGAAGGGTAGGGAAAGGAAGAGGAAGGCAGTAGTGATAGGGGACTCTATATTTAGGGGGTTTGTCAGGCGATTCTGTGGATGCAGGAAAGAAAATCGGATGGTAGTTTGCCTCCCAGGTGCCAGGGTCCGGGATGTTTCAGATCGTGTCCAAGATATCCTGCAGTGGGAGGGAGGACAGCCAGAGGTCGTGGTACATAGGTACAAATGACATAGGTAGGGAAAGGGAAGAGGTCCTGCAAAAAGACTTTAGGGAGTTAGGAAGGAAGTTGAGAAGCAGGACCACAAAGGTAGTAATCTCAGGATTACTGCCTGTGCCACGCAACAATGAGTATAGGAATAGAATGAGGTGGAGGATAAATGCGTGGCTGAGGGATTGGAGTGGGGGCAGGGATTCAGATTTCTGGATCACTGGGACCTCTTTTGGGACTGGTGTGACCTGTACAAAAAGGACGGGTTGCACTTGAATCCCAGGGGGACCAATATCCTGGCAGGGAGGTTTGCTAAGGCTACTGGGGAGAGTTTAAACTAGAACTGTTGTGGGGTGGGAATCGAACTGAAGAGACTGAGGAAGAGGCGGTTGGATCACAAATAGAGAAAGCTTGGAGACAGCGTGTGAGGAAGGATAGGCAGGTGATAGAGAAGAGACGTGCTCAGATGGATGGTTTGAGATGTGTCTATTTTAACACAAAGAGTATTGTGAACAAAGCGGATGAGCTTAGAGCATGGATCAGTACTTGGAGCTATGAGGTGGTGGCCATTACAGAGACTTGGATGGCTCAGGGACAATAATGGTGAATTCAAGTGCCGGGTTTTAGATGCTTCAGAAAGGACAGGGAGGGAGGCAAAAGAGCTGGGGGCGTGGCACTGTTGATCAGAGATAGTGTCACGGCTGCAGAAAAGGTGGACATCATGGAGGGATTGTCTACAGAGTCTTTGTGGGTGGAGGTTAGGAACAGGAAGGGGTCATAACTTTACTGGGTGTTTTTTATAGGCCACCCAATAGCAACAGGGATATCGAGGAGCAGATAGGGAAACAGATCCTGGAAAGGTGTAATAATAACAGAGTTGTCGTGAAGGGAGATTTTAATTTCCCAAACATCAATTGTTATACCTCTAGAGCAAGGGGTTTAGATGGGGTGGAGTTTGTTAGGTGTGTTCAGGAAGGTTTCTTGACACAATATGTAGGTAAGCCTACAAGAGGAGAGACTACACTTGATTTGGTATTGGGAAATGAACCTGGTCAGGTGTCAGATCTCTCAGTGGGAGAACATTTTGGAGATAGTGATCATAATTCTATCTCCTTTACAATAGCATTGGAGAAAGATGGGAACAGACCAGTTAGAAAAGCGTTTAATTGGAGTAAGGGGAATTATGAGGCTATCAGGCAGGAAATTGGAAGCTTAAATTGGGAACAGATGTTCTCAGGGAAAAGCACAGAAGAAATGTGGCAAATGTTCAGGAGATATTTGTGTGGAGTTCTGCATAGGTATGTTCCAATGAGACAGCGAAGTTATGGCCGGGTACAGGAACTGTGGTGTACAAAGGCTGTAATAAATCTAGTCAAGAAGAAAAGAAAAGCTTACAAAACGTTCAGAGAGTTAGGTAATGTTAGGGATCCAGAAGATTATGCTAACAAGAAGGAGCTTAAAAAAGAAATTAGGAGAGCCAGAAGGGGCCATGAGAAGGCCTTGGCAGGCAGGATTAAGGAAAACCCCAAGGCATTCTGCAAGTATGTGAAGATCAAGAGGATAAGATGTGAAAGAATAGAACCTATCAAGTGTGACAGTGTGAAAGTGTTTATGGAACTGGAGGAAATACCAGGGGTACTTTAATTCAGTATACATTATGGAAAAGGATCTTGGTGATTGTAGTGCCGACTTGCAGCAGACTGAAAAGCTTGAGCATATACATATTAAGAAAGAGGATGTGCTGGAGCTTTTGGTATGCATCAAGCTGCATAAGTCGGCGGGACCAGATGAGATGTACCCCAGGCTACTGTGGGAGGCAAGGGAGGAGATTGCTGAGCCTCTGGCAATGATCTGTGAATCATCAATGGGGATGGGAGAGGTTCCGGAGGATTGGAGGGTTGCAGATATTGTTCCTTTATTCAAGAAAGGAAGTAGAGATAGCCCAGGAAACTATAGATCAGTGAGTCTGACTGCAGTGGTTGGTAAGTTGATGGAGAAGATCCTGAGAGGCAGGATTTATGAACATTTGGAGAGGTATAGTCAGCATGGCTTTGTCAAGGGCAGGTCGTGCCTTATGAGCCTGATTGAATTTTTTGAGGATGTGACTAAACACATTGATGAAGGAACAGCAGTAGATATAGTGTGTATGGATTTCAGCAAAGCATTTGATAAGGTTTATACAAGGTTTATATAAGGTTTGATAAGGTTTATGCCAGGCTTATACAAAAGGTAAGGAGGCATGGGATCCAAGAGGATATTGCTTTGTGGATCCAGAACTGGCTTGCCCACAAAAGGCAAAGAGTGATTGTAGATGGGTCATATTCTGCATAGAGATCGATGATCAGTGGTGTACTTCAGGGATCTGTTCTGAGACCCTTACTCTTCGTGATTTTTATAAATGACCTGGATGAGGAAGTGCAGGGATGGGTTAGTAAGTTGCTGATGACACAAAGGTTGGAGGTGTTCTGGATAGTGTGGAGGGCTGTCAGAGGTTACAGCGGGATATTGATAGGATGCAAAACTGGGCTGAAAAGTGGCAGATGGAGTTCAACCCAGATAGGTGTGAAGTGGTTCATTTTGATAAGTCAAATATGATGGCAGAATATAGTATTAATGGTAAGACTCTTGGCAGTGTGGAGGATCAGAGGGATCTTGGGGTCCGAGTCCATAGGACGCTCAAAGCAGCTGCGCAGGTTGACTCTGTGGTTAAGAAGGCATACAGTGCATTGGCCTTCATCAATCATGGAATTGAATTCAGGAGCCGAGAGGTAATGTTGCAGCTATATAGGACCCTGGTCAGACCTCACTTGGAGTATTGTGTTCAGTTCTGGTTGCCTCACTTCAGGAAGGATGTGGAAGCCATAGAAAGGGTGTAGAGGAGATTTACAAGGATGTTGCCTGGATTGGGGAGCATGCCTTATCAAAACAGGTTGAGTGAACGCGGACTTTTCTCCTTGGAGCGACAGAGGATGAAAGGTGACCTGATAGAGGTGTATAAGATGATGAGAGGCACTGATCGTGTGGATAGTCAAAAGTTTTTTCCCATGGTTGAAATGGTTGCCACAAGAGGACACAGGTTTAAGGTGCTGGGAAGTAGGTACAGAGGAGATGTCAGGGCTAAGTTTTTTTACTCAGAGAGTGGTGAGTGTGTGGAATGGGCTGCCGGCAACAGTGGTGGAGGCGGATACGTTATGGTCTTTTAAGAAACTTTTGGATAGGTACATGGAGCTTAGAACACTTTGTGGGCCAAAGGACCTGTATTGTGCTGTAGGTTTTTTATGTTTCTAATTTTGTTTAAAGCATGGTAAAATGATTTTTGATGTGCAGTGTATGAGCATAATACAATAAAGAAAGGATAGACATCTAGACAGCCTGCACTGTTCTACAGCATCTTTATTCACTTATTCTGGGCAAAATTGAATGACTGACTCTATTCAGTATACTCTGAAAGATTAACACCAATGATAGGTACATTTTCTAAATCCTGTCATTTACACTAATAGTTAAAAATACAAAAGGATAAAGTTAAAATGGTACATTATGAGTACTTGGACAAATCATAGCAGATAAGATGCCAAAATCCCACTGACAGGACTATTTACTAAATGTGTCATTTGATAGAAATGGACATCAGATTGGGTAATTTACCCTTTAAGAGCTTTATCTTCCACTTCAAAAATTCTGTTTCAGTTGGATTAACTGCATACCAGTTGGATAGTAAAAAACAGTAATGACACAGATTTTTTCTGACTGCTTTTAATAAATGAGGTTGCATATTTTTATTTTAAAGACATCTTGCTGTTAAAGGAGAATGACAGGTTCACAAACTATAGTCCTACAACAGACATGATCTCAATGGCTCTCCATGCAGCCTTGGATAACCTTGACAGTGCAAATACCTATGTCAGGATGTTGTTTATTGACTACAGGTCAGCATTTAACCCCATCATTCCTACAGTCCTGATCAAAAAGCTACAGAACCTAGGCCTCTGTACCTAACTCTGCAACTGGATCCTCTACTTCCTAACCAAAAGACCACAATCTGTGCAGGTTGGAAGTAACATCTCCACCTCACTGACAATCAACGCTGGCGCACCACAGAGTTGTGTGCTTGGCCAACTGCTCTCCTCCCTCCACACCCATGATTGTGTGGCTAGGTATAGCCCATCTACAAATTTGCTGATGATACAACCATTGTTGAATGAACTTTAGAAGGTAACAACCATTAAATATATATATATAGTTAACAAATTTCACAACATATGCCAGTGATATTATATCCGATTCTGAGTGGTTGATAAGTTGATGGAGAAGATCCTAAGGGGCAGGATTTATGAACATTTGGAGAGGCATAATATGATTAGGAATTGTCAGCATGGCTTGGTGAAAGTAAGGTCGTGCCTTATGAGCCTGATTGGATTTTTTGAGGATGTACTAAACACATTGATGAAGGAAGAGCAGTAGATGTAGTGTATATGGATTTCAGCAAGGCATTTGATAAGGTGCCCCATGAAAGGCTTATTGAGAAAGTAAGGAGGCATGGGATCCAAGGGGACATTGCTTTGTGGATCCAGAATTGGCTTGCCCACAGAAGGCAAAGAGTGGTTGTACATGGCTCATATTCTGCATGGAGGTCTGTGACCAGTGGTGTGCCTCAGGGATCTGTTCTGGGACCCCTGCTCTTCGTGGTTTTTATAAATGACCTGGATGAAGAAGTGGAGGGATGGGTTAGTAAATTTGCTGAGGACACAAAGGTTGGGGGTGTTGTGGATAGTGTGGAGGGCTGTCAGAGGTTACAGCAGGACATTGATAGGATGCAAAACTGAGCTGAGAGGTGGCAGATGGAGTTCAACCCAGAGAAGTGTGAGGTGGTTCATTTTGGTAGGTCAAATATGATGGCAGAATATAGTATTAATGGTAAGACTCTTGGCAGTGTGGAGGATCAGAGGGATCTTGGGGTCCAACTCCATAGGACGCTCAAAGCTGCTACGCAGGTCAACTCTCTGGTTAAGAAAGCATACGGTGCATTGGCCTTCATCAATCGTGAGATTGAGTTTAGGAGCCAAGAGGTTGCAGCTGTATAGGACCCTGTTAAGACCCCACTTGGAGTACTGAGCTCAGTTCTGGTTGCCTCACTCTAGGAATGATGTGGAAACCAGAGAAAGGGTGCAGAGGAGATTTGCAAGGATGGAGCATGCCTTATGAGAATAGGTTGAGTGAACTCGGTCTTTTTTCCTTGGAGCAACCAAGGATGAGAGGTAACCTGATAGAGGTGTATAAGATGATGAGAGGCATTGATTATGTGGATAGTCAGAGGCTTTTTCCCAGGGCTGGAATGGCTAGCACAAGAGGGCACAATTTTAAAGTGCTTGGATGTAGGTACAGAGGAGACGTCAGGGGTAAGTTTTTTTACACAGAGAGTGGTGAGTGCGTGGAATGGGCTGCTGGCGACGGTGGATACGATAGGGTCTTTTAAGAGACTCCTGGACAGGTACATGGAGCTCAGAAAAATAGAGGGTTATGGGTAACCCTAGGTAAATTCTAAGGTAAGGACATGTTCTGCACAGCTTTGTGGACTGAAGGGCCTGTAAAGTGCTGTAGGTTTTCAATGTTTCTATTAACAGAAAATGCTGGCAATACTCTGAAAATCATGTCGCATCTGTAGAAAGAGAAGCAGTTAATGTTTTAAGTAAAAGATTCTTCATCAGAACTTCAATCGTAATATGTGGAGGCAGAACTAAAGCTGTACCTATGGTTATATGCCATTGTAGCATAGAGTAGCATATCAATGATATATTAAGACCATAAGATACAGGAACAGAATTAGGCTATTCGGCGCATCCAGTCTGCTCCACCATTCCATCATAGCTGATTAATTATCCCTCCCAACCCCATTCCCCTTCCCACTCCCTCTAACCTTTGACAACCTCCACTTCAATTATACCCAATGACTTAGCCTCCACAGCTGTCTGCAATATATCTGAAGTCTAACACACAGGATGCAGTATTGGAAAGGGCAATCATAAAAGTAAGAAATTGAAGAAGTTGACAATTATTTGACGTAACACAGTAAAGAAGAAATGGAAAATGCCAAGTGTTACTAATCAAAATGCAAGTATATGGGAAAATCAGTATGAAAAGCATTATGTATTTATTTAGAGACTCAAAATCAAGTTAGCAAAATATATGAGACACAATTGCTTAGAATTTGATTGTAAAATGTCCATTTTACAGTGTTTTGCAATATAAATAGATTTTACCTGAAGTGAATTACGTAAGTACTCATTTCCAGCTGAAACTGCGGCCTTAATGAAAATGAACTGGAAAATTCCACTCAGAATCTACTGCCTCCGAGTTTTACACCATGTCAGGCAATTATCCTAGGACACTATAACATTAACAAAACACCTTTTAACTCATTTCAACTAAAATTACTCATCATACATCGGGAGAACAACTAATGTTTGACTATTTAAAGAAGAAACACAAGCTGCTGAAATGTCCGGGGCCTTCCTTTAATCCCTCTTGATGTTTTAATTATAACTATGAATGGACTTCTGGTCCAATGACAAAATATTGTAGCCATTTTTGCTGCTACATCATTGTTTATTACCTACATACCATGTATATGTCACTATATCACACTCCAATCCCTGCTCAATTCAGGCCTTTGTTACACAGGACTTCTTCAGGGTAGATCATGTACGGGATTACTCATGCCTAGGAGATTGACACAATCTGCTCCACACCATACATGTTTTTCCTTTATCTCCAACACAATCTTTTAAGTAACCCATCTTCTGATCAGCATGACAAGAGATGACACTTGTGAGTTTTTCATACTGTGTCCACCAGGAAGCATACAATTCATTACTTCTTCCTGTTTTCAAAGCCAGTGTGCTTTTAACAAACTTTTCCTTTAATTTAGTGTTTCTTTTAGAGGACCCAAACAGGCCCAAACTGTTGAATCTTTTCTCTTTGATCTCCATCACAAACTGCATTTCTGAGCTCTATTTCCCCGGCTACTCTCAGGAATTGAAACAGAATGTTTGCAAAGTTGGTTGACTCTGAGGTGAGATTTGCGCCTTACATCTGTAATACTAGGTAATAATGCCAATTTCTACAACATGGCTCAAATTTCTCCCTATTAGTTCATCTGATCCTGAAAGCCTCATCCACATCTTAGTAACGTAAGTAACATTAGGTAACATTAAGGTAACTGTAAGGAGAAATAAATGGATGTCATCAAGACTGGAGAATTCTAATTATATAGAGTAACCAATTAACTGGGATTAGTCCCTTTGAACAAATGAGCTGAGGTAATGTATAAAATCCTGGGATGCCTGGATAGGGTAAACAAGCAAATTCCATTTACTCTCAAAAATAGGTCAATATTAGTGGACATAGATTAAAGGTAGAAAGATTAGACAAGAACAGCTTTTTTTGCACCTGAGTGATGGAACATACTTTTATGAAGTAATGACAGGTCAGAAAAAGAAATTTCATTTTAAAAAAGTATCTAAATTAGCATCTTAACTGCCATAATCTACAAGGTTACAGTCTGAGAATTGGGAAGTGCGATTAGTTGGAGTAGTCAGCATGAACATAACAGACTCATGATCACTTTCTGTGTCCTAAGTTAATATTGTTTTAAGCCTTCACGTTCCCAAAAGCCCACATTATGGAATTCCTTCCTTGATGTATAGAATCAAAGAACATAGAAGAACTAGAATATAAAAGTAAGAATGTATTGTTGAGGTTTTATAAAGCACCAGTGAGGCCTCACTTGGAGTATTGTGAGCAGATTGGGGCCTCTTATCTAAGAAATGATGTGCTGGCATTGGCAAAGGTTCAAAGCATTTGACGGCTTACCATATGAGGAGTGTCTGCTGGCTCTGGGCCTGTACTCACCGGAATTCAGAAGGAAGGGGGATCTCATTGAAACCTATCGAACCTTGAAAGGTCTCAACAGAGTAGATGTGGAAAGAATGTTTCCTATGGTAGGGGATCTTAGGGGATTTCTAAAGTAAATACATGTTTGGCACAGCATTGTGGACCGAAGGGCCTGTATTGTGCTGTAGGTTTTCTATGTTTCTATGATAGTAAGGGACAAAATTGGTCTTCTTGAGGGTCAGAGAAGTCATCTATGCATGAAGCCAAAAGAGATGGGGGAGATCTTAAATGGATTTTTTGCATCAGCAGACAGACACAAAGTCTATAGAAGTGAGGTAAAGCAGCAGTGAGGACAGAGGAGAAGGAGGTGTTTGCTGTCTTGAGGAGAATTAGAGTGGATAAATCCCCACAGCCTGACAAGGTCTTCCCTTGGACCCTGTGGGAGGCTGTATGGAAATTGCAGATGCCCTAGCAGAGAAATATAAAACATCCTTAACCAAGGGTGAGCTGTCAGGGAATCGTTGTTCTGTTATTTAAGAAAAGCTCTAAGAGTAAGCCGGGAAATTATAGGCTATTGAACCTGACATCAGCAGTGGGTAAATTATTGGATATTCTAAGAGACCAGATATTTTAGTATTTGGATAGACAGGAACTGATTAGTGATAGTCGACACACCACTGTGTGTGTTAGAGCATGTTTTTCAAGGAAGTTACAGGAAAAGTTGATGAAGGCAAGGCAGTGGATGTTGTCTACATGAACTTAAGCAAGGCCTTTGGCAAGGTCCCACGTAGTCAAGAAGATTCAGTCACATTGCATTCAAGATGAGGTAGTAAACTGGATTAGACATTAGGTTCATGGGAGAAACCAGAGAGTGGTAGTAGATGGTTGCTTCTCTGAATGGAGGCCTATGACTAGTGGTGTGTTGTAGGGACTGGTGCTAGGTCTGTTGTTGTTTGTTATCTGTATCAATGATCTTGATGATTATTTGGAAGAATTGGATCAGCAAATCTGTGGATGACAGAAAGACTGAAGATGTAGTGGATAGTGAGGAAAACTACCACAACTTACAGCGGGATTTGGACCAGCTGAAAAGATGGGATAAGAAATGGCAGATGGAATTTAATGCAGACAAGTGTGAGATGTTGCATTTTGGGAGGACCAACCTGGGTAGGACTTAACATGGTGAGCAATAGGACACTGTGGAGTGTGGAAGAAAAGAGGGATGTCGGAATACAGAACCATAATTCCCTGAAAGTGGTGTCGCCGGTAGATAGGATCATAAACAAAGCTTTTGGAACATTGGCCTTCATAAATCAAAATATTGAGTACAGGAGTTGGGATTGAAGTTATACAAAATGTTGGTGAGGTGTAACTTGGAGTATTCTGTGCAGTTTTAGTCAGCTAACTACAGGAAAGATGTCAATAAGATTGAAAGAGTGCAGAGAAAATTTACAAAGATATTGCCAGGATTTGAGAGGAATGAGAGGGTTAACATATGAGGAACGTTTGTCAGCTCTTGGACTGTATTCTTTGGAGATTAGAAGAATGAGGAGGGACCTCATAGAAACATTTCAAATGTTGAAAGGCATGGACAGAGTGGATGTGGCAAAATTGTTTCCCATGGTGGGGGAGTCTAGTACGAGAGGACATGACTTAAGGATTGAAGGGCGCCCATTCAGAACAGAGATGCGAAGAAATTTTTTTTGGCCAGAGGGTGGTGAATCTATGGAATTTGTTGCCACGGGCAGCAGTGGAGGCCAAGTCTTTGGGTGTATTTAAGGCAGAGATTGATAGGTATTTGAGTAGCCAGGGCATCAAAGGTTATGGTGAGAAGGTGGAGGAGTGGGACTAAATGGGAGAATGGATCAGCTCATGATAAAATGGTGGAGCAGACTCAATGGCCCGAATGGCTGACTTCTGCTCCTTTTTCTTATGGTTTTATGACTACCTGAGTTATAGAGAAAGGTTGAGTAGGTTAGGACTTTATTCTGAGCATAGAAGAACTAGGGGATATTTGACAGAGGTATACAACATCATGAAGAGTATGAAAAAGGTAAATGTGAGCAGATTGGGTGAGACTAAAACTAGAAGTCGGTGTTGAAACTGCTTCTTTTTATGCTGTATATTTTTGATTTAGATGATGGAATAGATAACTTTGTTGCCAAGTCTGCAGATGATAGGAAGATTAGTGGAGGGCAGGTAGTGTTGAGGAAGCAGGAAGGCTGCAGAAGGACTTAGACAGATTAGGAGAATGGGCAAGAAAGTGGCAAATGAAATACAATGTTGGAAAGTGCATGGTCATGCACTTTGGTAGAAGAAATAAATGTGCAGACTATTTTCTAAATTGGGAGAAAATCCCAAAAATCTGAGATGAAAAGGGACTCAGAAGTTCTTGTGCAGAACACCCTAAAGGTTAACTTGCAGGTTGAGTCAATGTTGAGGAAGGCAAATACAATGTTAGCATTCATTCCAAGGGGTCTAGAATATAAGAGCAGGGATGTGATGCTGAGGCGTTATAAGGCACTGGTGAGGGATCAGTACTGATCCTGATATACTGGTATTGTAAGCAGTTTTGGGCTCCTTATCTCAGAAAAGATGTGCTGGCATTGGAGTGGGTTCAGAGGAAGTTTACAAGGATGATTCTGGAAATGAAAGGGTTATCATATGAGGAACATTTGATGACTCTGGGTCTGTACTCACTGGAATTTAAAAGGATGAGGGGGTGATCTCATTGAAACCTTTCAAATGTTGAAAGGCCTGGACAGAGTAGATGTGGAAAAAACGTTTCCCATAATGGGACAGTCTAGGACAAGAGGGCACAGTCTCAGGACAAAGGGGTGTCCATTTAAAACTGCGATGCAAAGAAATTTCTTGGGCCCAGAGGGTGGTGAATTTTTGGAATTTGTTACCATAGGCAGCTGTGGAGACCAGGTAATTGGGTGTATTTAAAGAGGAGATAGAAAAGTTCTTCATGGCCACAGCATCAAAGGTTACGGGGAGAAGGCCAGAGAGTGGGGCTGAGGAGGAGGGAAAAAGGATCAGCCATGAACGAATGGCAGAGCAGACTCAATGGGCCAAATAGCCTAATTCTGCTCTTAGGTCTTCTGGACTTATGGTCTAAAATGCTGGAAAGACTCAGCAGGTCAGGTAGAATCAGTGAAAAGAGAAGCAAAGTTAACATTTCAGGTCTGAGGCAAATGGTCTTGGACCTGAGACATTAACTCTGTTTCTCTCTTTAAAAGTTTAAGTTATTCAGTCTCCCTTGCAAGTTTAGGAAGATTTAATGAGCTTTGCTATCAATGAAGTACTTCTGAAGTGAAATCACTCAAGTAATATAGGAAATACAGTTCCAATAAAAAGTATTCACCCCCCTTGGAAGGTCTCACGTTTTATTGTTTTACAACATTGGATCACAATGGATTGAATTTGGCTTTTTTGACAATGATCAACAGAAAAAGATTATTTTGTGTCAAAGTGAAAACAGATCTTTACAAAGTGATTTAAATTAATTGCAAATATAAAACACAAAATAATTGATTGCATAAGTATTCACCATCTTCAAGTCAATATTTATAGATGCACCTTTGGCAACAATTACAGCCTGTGTGGATAGATCTCTATCAGCTTTGCACATCTGGACACTGCAATTTTTCCCCATTCTTCTTTACAAAACTGCTCAGGCTATATCAATTTGCATGTAGATCTTGAGTGAGCAGACCTTTTCAAATCCAGCTGTAAATTCTCAATTGCATTGAGGTCTGTACTCTGACATAGCTACAGCAAGACATTAACTTTGTTGTTTTTAAACCAAAGTCAAAAAAAGTCAAATTAAATCCACTGTGATTCAATATGATAAGATAACAAAACATGAAAACTTCTGGCGAGGAGGATACTTTTTACAGGCACTGTATATTATAAAAAGTTATACAGCTGTACAAGACAGAAACAGCCCTTTAGCCCACTGTGTGCATTCCGACTTTGTACTTGTCTATCCTTGTCTCATATACAATACAACCTACTCCAATAACAACAGCAACAAAATAATCACCACCTAAAACTTTTTTGAGAATTAATTAAGAAATAAATATTGAATAGGAACCATGAATAACACATCATATTCTTTGTGAACACCTGAGAAAGCAGACAAGTTTTAAATTACTAAGAGAAAGATTATAGCTCTGAATATGCAATCTGGATTTTATACTTCGGAATTGTAGGCTTGTTAAGAACTAAAGATACATGAGCTACACCAGGCTGTGATGTGAAATTAAAGAAACAGAATTCCTGAAGATGAGTGAGAGGTCTGAGTTCATCATTCACGGACCAACATATTCTGATAGATCATGGGCATTTTACAGACTCTTAGATAGGTACTTGGATGTAAGAAAAATAAAGGGTTATGGGCTGCGTAGTGGGAAGGATTAGACTATATCCTGGAGTCAGCTGATATAGGTCAGCACAACATTGTGGGTCAAAGGGCCATACTGTGCTGTACTGTTCTATGTGCTCTATTCCAGGCCGCAATTACCCAATGAGTGGCATCCCCAGATTATGAGCAAGGCTTTGCATTACCATGACATTTTTGTCCACAATAGCTTTGCTTCTCTTGACCCCTTCTGAATTTTATCAATGAAGCATATTTAAATATGCATTCAGTTTCAGAACCTAGACATTGTTCATTAGACTTACATTACCTAATTGCACATGAGGAGGTGTTGACATTTTCATGAACTGCTCCAGACCTTGTATTGAAGTACTCCCAAAGTGCTGTACACCAAATCTGTTCATTACAAGAATTTGAAATTGAACACAATACTTAGCAGGCAATCTACACAACAGAAATACCAAATACATGTACACCTGCAGTACTTAAAGCAGTTTAGCATTCTTGAAGGTCAGGTATATTGTGCTCTGGCAAACATTCTATGAGTTGAACCTGGCCTGGGAAAAATTTAAGAATGACTCACATGGGAAAGTGCTAGCCCAGTGCTGAAAGCCTTGGAGTAAGAGATTGAAGAGGGAAGACACTGACCAAGAAATTCCTTCATACAAATGAAAAGAAACAATTGGACATTTGAAGATGGAATAGAATAACACTCCCATTTCCATTCCTCTTATTGCCTGGAAGGAAATTTTGAATCTGCCTTTCTGGCCTGATTTTTATTACAGCTAACATTTAATACTTGTCTAATTTTCTACTTCACTGGTCTGAAGCACAATTCTTTTCCAGTTGCTGAATAATCAGCTCTTCCTAACCCCTTTCATGCTCTAAACTTGCTATTTAAAAGGACCCACACAAAAAGAATCAGAACTACGTTGATTATCACTGACACGTCGTGAAATTCATTACTGAGTTCTGTGATCTCCTGTGACTTCTAATACTGTAACATAATCATGTCTAAACTGCTTTGTTTGATAAGGGCAAGGTCATAGTCTCCATCAGTTTCCAGCTTAGGATCGCTCCAGGCTACAGCTGCTCCATGGTGCAACATGGAGGTTACCGAAACTCCACATTCAAGCAAAAGAAAATTTCATCTACTTTAGTGAGTAGTGAGGCATGCACTTAAGAGTGAGGGCGTATCCATTCATGCACTTCTAAATATAACCCATAATGAAATACGTAAATAGTAAAGAATGTTTAATCAAACAATGTTTACCATATTACTCAAATATTACTGAAATATTAAAATACACAACACACCTCCCTGCTTAGCTATAGACTCAAATTCAATATGGAATACATCTCAAATCTGTAATGTATTACTCTTTAATCATGTATATGTAACTATATATATATACAGGGTTATTCTGCTTGGCAACTGAGACTTGTTGCTGTGGAACAATCTTAGGTTCTGGGGCCTCCCCCGTGGCAGTTGTAGATGTAGACTCTGGGACTACAGGAAGTAGTTCTGACAGCTCAGGACACCTAGACATGTAGGAATCCTGGACAGTTCATGGCAAGCTGCTCGATCTGCTGATCCATCCCAGGCCAACAAGCAAAACTTCAGGCCAACACTTTCATTTTGACCACGCCTAAATGACCTGCATGTAGCTCTTCCAACACTTTAGTTCTCAGCTTGTATGGTACAACGAATCCTCAGTCCTCACATAAGGCAACCACATAAGGTTCATCCTGGTACTGGTAAAAATGGGGGAAATGCACATTTTCAGTTGCCATGTAGACCTGAGAAAGTGTAGGATCTTTTCTGCTTGCCTATGGATTGTCTCTTAGCATAATAGGGTGACTTTTGATTTGCATTTGAAAGAATGCATTAAGAGAAGGTTCCTCATTTAAACTTTTCAGGTATTTCCTTTTCCAAGGATAAACGAGACTATTAGCATTTCCACGATTAGTTGTCTTCTTGAATTCGATCTTATGATTGTGTTCTCCAAAAAACAGAGTCCATGTCTGCATTCGTGCTGTTGCTGTTAGTGGAACACCTTTCCCTAGATTAAAAATGGACACTCGTGGTTGATGATCAGTAATGAGGGTAAACTCTCTTCCATATAAGTACTGGTTGAAATGTTTTACACCCCAAACCAGGCTCAAAGCTCCTCTGTCGATAAGTATGTAATTTACCCTGCAGCGTTCAGGAAACGTGATGCAAAGGCTATGGGCCATTCACTTTCATCATTCATAACATGTGACATGACTGCACCTATACCATAAGGTGAGTTGGGTGTCACCAATTCCTTTGTGCTTTGGAAAGCCTCCTCATATTGCTTTGTCTGTTGCCATTTCTTCCCAGTATGTAGTAATGAGTTCAAGGGGTGGAGCACAGTAGACAGGTTTGGCAGATATCTGTTATAGTAATCGACAAATCCTGAAAAGGACCACAATTCTGACATGTCTTTTGGCCTTAAGGTATCCACCACTGCCTGAATTTACTCAGCGCACCTGTGAAAATCTTGTATGTCAATGGTGTGACGCAGTAAGTGATGCTTGGTTTAAAGAATTCACACTTGTTGCACATTGCTCTGAGCCGATAATCTTCTAATCTTTTTAACACAGTCTTGAGAGTTTAGAGATGTCCCTTGTCATCCTTACTGTTAACAATGATGTTATCCAGGTAACACCGTGTGTCTCCACAGCCTTGCAGCAACTGGTCCATAGCTTTCAGCCAAAGTGTAGGTGCAGGTGCTACTCCAAAGATAAGCCTATTATAGTGATAAAGCCCTTTGTGAGTGTTTATGGTGAGAAACACTTTGGACTCTTCTTCCATCTCCATCTATAGGTAGGACTCAGCTAAGTCCACTTGCTGAGGTGTTTTCCTCCAGAAAGGTTTATAAAGATGTCCTCTATCCTGGGCAGAGGGTATTGACCTATTTTCAGAAGTGCGGTAAACTTAAAATCATCACAGATCCATTTTTCTTGGCTACTGGAACCACTGGCATTGCCCATGGGCTCCACTCAACCTTGGAGAGAATTCCTTTAGCCTCCATGCAATCTAGTTCACTGGCTACTTTATCATGGATGGTATAAGAAACCAGATGGGCTTTGTAAAACTTGTATGTGGCAATTATGAGGAGAGGCTGTACTTGATCTGGTATTGGGAAATGAACCTGGTTAGGTGTCAGGTCTTTCAGTGGGAGAGCATTTTGGAGATAGTGATCACAATTCTATCTCCTTTACCATAGCATTGGAGAGGGATAGGAACAGACAAGTTAGGGAAACGTTTAATTGGAGTAAGGGGAAATATGACGTCATTAGACAGGAACTTGGAAGCAGAAATTGGAAACAGATGTTCTCAGGGAAACGTATGGAAGAAATGTGGCAAGTGTTCAGGGGATATTTGTGTGGGGTTCTGCGTAGATACATTCCAATGAGACAGGGAAAGGATGGTAGGACACAGGAACAGGGGTGTACAAAGGCTGTTGTAATTCTAGTCAAGAAGAAAAGATGAACTTACGAAAGGTTCAAAAACCCAGGTAATGATAGAGATCTATAAGATTACAAGGCTAGCAGGAAGGAGCTTAAGAATGAAATTAGGAGAGCCAGAAGGGGGCATGAGAAGGCCTTGATGGACCGGATTAAGGAAAACCTCAAGGCATTCTACAAGTATGTTAAGAGCAAGAGGATAAAACGAAAGAGAATAGGACCGATCAAGTGTGACAGTGGAAAAGTGTGTACGAAACCGGGGGGAGATGGCAGAGGTATTTAATGAATACTTAGCTTTAATATTGACTACGGAAAAGGATCTTGCTGATTGTAGGGATGACTAGCAGCAGACTGAAGAGCTTGAGCATGTAGATATTAAGGAAGAGGGGGACTCTCTTGGGGGTGCAACATGGAGTAGGTCGCATTTTGGCTTTGCTCCGTTCATTTTTCAATTTACTTACCACCCCTTTACTATCTTTATCAAAGTGTTTATAACACTTTTACATGCTTGAATTCTGAATTTTAATCGATGGAAATAGCTAACAGAGGAAGAAAGGTATTAGCCAAAAGCAAGGAAACCGGTAATGGAAATGGAAAGAAAGAAGGTGTCTTTGAACAGCCTAAACAGTCTCAACTTACTTTGAATGAAAAACTTGATAAAAGATTTGCTATTTTGGAGTATTGTTAAAGGAGAATGAAGGTAGATTGGCAGCACTTGAAAAGGAGAACAAAAAACAGCAGCGGCAAATTTCAGAGCTTACTGAAGCTGGGAAACAGAGAGATCACAGATTGAATTCTTTGGAAAAGAAATTAACTTCGACCACTCATACATTGGAGCAGTATAAAGAAAAGATTATTGTTTTGAAGAGTCGTAGTCACAGACAGAATTTGCGAATAATAGGACTCAGTCTTTGGCTCGGAGATTTTTCCCTCTCTTCCTGTACTTGACCGTGCGCAGCGGGCACTGAGACCAGAACCATCGAAAGAGCTAAAACTGCACCCTGTAATTCTTCAATTTCACAATGTGAATACTAAGGAGCACTTAATTCGAATTGCTCGTCGGAAAGGAATTATTGAGCATCAAATCTTAAGTTTTGTCTGGTTGAAGAATATTGTCCTGAGGTAATGCAAGAAAGATTGCATTTTAAAACTATGATGTCAGAATTATATCAGAGGAATTTTCGACCGGTTTTGCTATACCCTGCTCGCCTAAGGGTTGTTCTGCCTGATAAATCGTTTAAATGGTTTAAATCCGTGGATGAAGCACAACAATTTCTCGAAGATCTAAGTTTGAGCTCACATGTCTAATTTCTTGAAGATCAATGTTTGAGTTCGGATGTCTAATAAATTTACCGTTCGTTTATGTTTGTATACATCTGGTTTATTAGTTAATAACCAGCTTATAGATTTGGACACTTTAACTTTGTAGAACTTTGCCCTTGGGTTGCTTCTACTCATACTTTGTTTTGATATACGGATGTTTATTATGTTTCTATGTTAAAGTTCCTTTCTTTTTCCTTTTTCGTTTTTATTTTTAGTTGTTCGCTTTTGAAAATTATTAAGACTCTGATTTGGTGATTATTTCTTTTTTCTTGAAATATTAAGATTGTATTCTGTTTCATTTTTTTAAGACCTTGTCTTTTAAAATGGTCTGCAAATGGCTGTTTTTTTTTCTGACATGTGTTTGACATTCCTCTCATAATGTTTTGACTATGAATGGTTTGTTTTTTTATTTTTAAAATTTGGAGACTTGCCCTCAAGAGAGATGGGGGTAGGGAAGTTCTTATATAGTTTTCTGGCTGTCTATTGGCCAGGTTTCGGGTCTTTGTAGGTGGGGGTGGAGCGATTTTTAGTTTAGTATTTTTCTTTTGGGCTGAATCGAAACTACAAAAATGTCTGTATTGTCGTAACTTCCGGTTCCTCTTTAAACTTTTTTCCCTCTTCCTGGATCATGAGTTTCCTATGCAATATGGTTAACCCTTTACATAGCTGCTAAACATGAGCACATGCTATTACAGGGAAGATACAAGCATGGACAGAAGAAATTGGTTGACTGAAAGCAGCAAAGAGTCAGAATAAAGGGGACTTTTCTGGTTGGCTGCCAATTACTAGTGGTGTTCCACAGAGGTCGGTATTGGGTCTGCTACTTTTCATGTTATATGTTCATCTGGATGATTGCATTGATAGCTTTGTGGCCAAGTTTGCAGATAATACAAAGATAGGTGGTGTTGAAGAAGTAAAGAGTCTGTATAAGGACTTAAACAGATTAGGAGAATGGGCAAAGTAGCAGATAGAATAAAGTAGGGAAGTGTATGAGCATGCACTTTGGTAGAAGGTGTAGACTATTTTCTAAATGGAGAGCAAATTCATAAATTGGAGGTGCAATGAAATTGGGAGACTTATTGCGGGATTCCCTAAAGAATATAAAATAAGGATGTAATTCTGAAGCTTTTAAAGCCATGGGTCAGATCATAGTTGGAATATTATGAGCAGTTTTATACCACATATCCAAGAAAGGATGTTCTGGCATTGGAGAGGGTCCAGAGGAGGTTTAGAAGAATGAACCCTGGAATAAAAGGATTAAGATATGAGGAGTGTTTGATGGTTCTGGGCCTGTACTCACTGGTATTTAGAGGAATGAGGGAGTATTTCAGTGAAACATACTGAATATTGAAAAGCCTAAATGGAGTGAATGTAGAGAGGATATTACTAATAGTGGGGGAATTTACAACCAAAGGGCACAGCCTCAGAATAGAAGAATATCCCTTTAGAAGAGATGAAAAGGAATTTCTTTAGCCAGAAGGTGGTGAATCTGTGAAATTCATTACCAAAATGGCTGTGGTGGTCAAATCATCAAGTATACTTAAAATGGATGCTGACAGGTTCTTGATTAGTAAATGTGCCAAAGGTTACTGGGGGAAGGCAGGAGAATATGGTTCAGGTGGACAATAAATCAGCCATGATCAAATAGCCGAGCAGACTTGATTGGCTGATTGGTCCAATTCTGCTCCTACAGTATGCCTTACAATCTATACTCATGTAGTGATAATCCATAGGGTTCCACGGCAACCTTCTATCGGGAGGACCTGGTTGTGGACCATGCCTGTCTGCAAATGGAGTAGCAGCAATCTTGTGCTGCTTTTAGCCTTGTCTCTGTCCCCCTAGTTTAAACTTTGAATTTAAAATTTTTATTTGCTGATTCTTGAGGGGGAACAATATGTCTATGTCTACGAGGAATGGGAAGAACTTGTCTGAACCTAGTGACAAAGGTAATGGGAAAGGAAAGATGCAAAAGGAAATATCTGATGAAATGCCACCATGGGCTGAAGATATTGTTCGGACACTGAATTCAATTAAAGATCAGAAAGGGTTAATTAAAGACCAACCGGAAAAGAATAGTAATGAAATGAAGTCATTTCTGGGAAAACTTAAAGACTTGGAAACTCAAGTTATTACACACAAAGAGGAATTGAAGATAACTAAGCAAAAATTGTTTGAAGCTACAGCCCGTTTGGAAAGATATCAAAATAAGATTATAGACTTGGAAACTAGGTCTTGCCAAAGAAATATATAAATTTTTGGGCTGCAAGAAGGAGCTGAAGATGGAGATTTAACTGCTTACTTTGGTAAGCTTTTTCATACTTTATTTCCTACCATATTATCACAGCCGCCTGCTATAGAAAGAGCACACAGAGCTTTTACTTCGAAATTTAAAGATACAAATACTTATTTAAAGATACAAGATCAATTTTGGTTTGTTTTCATAATTTTAAAATTAAAGATCAAATAATGCGACAGGCAAGAAAATAGGGAGTTTTTAGATTTAAGGAATCTGAGCTCCGTTTTTATGAAGATTATCCGAAGGAGGTAATGGAACAAAGATCAAGATTTGCTCTGGTAATGAAACAGGCATATGATAAAAAAAACTGTTTCCTTCTTTGCGTTATCCAACAAGAATTAAGGTTTTTCCACCTAACTCTCCTCCTCCTACATTTTTTGATCCAAAAGCCACACTGAACTTCGTTCAAATTATACCTGCCACCGCTACCGAATGAACTATCTGAAAGGTTGTTTGGTTACCTGTATATTATTCGCATCTCGGAAAGAAGATTTATGAAGGTCACTTGGATATTCCATTGAGAGACTAATAAAAGAAGATAAGGAGATTTGTTTATTATTGCATATTATTGTTTTTCTTTTGGAAAGAAGATCGATGGTTCAAGTATGACTGTTTAAATGGTTACTCGGATATTCGACTGAGAAAAGAAGATAAAGGGATTTGTTTCTTTATCCTGATATCTGGTTTGATGTTTTTTTTTGTTTCTTTCTTAATTAACTAATTGGTAGTTCTTTCCCACTAATGGGGCTTCTTTTTATATATATATTTGGGAGGGTTTAATTACTTATGGTGTTATTAATTAGTATTTTTGAAAACTTAGCTGGGTTAAATATGCTATTAAATTTTTTTCTGCTTTATTATAGTGACTTATAACTGATTTAATGTTTAGTGATTTAATGTTAAACTTAAAAATCGCGCTGACTTTTCTTTTTAAGAGATAACATTATTTTGGTTCTTTCTTGTTTAATAGATGCTGGAACATAAATACTTTCCTTTGTTGAGACTTTACTGTTTTTCTTATAAGGTCACTTGGGTTTTTTTACTAACTAGGGGGAGGGAAAGAAAATCCTTTTCAAAAAATTTTTTTTCGTACAGACAGAGCAATCCCTGGCTTTGCATTCTATCATAGCTTGCCTGCCTTTTTTCGGGCTTTCGGGGAGGTGGGTGGGGTTAGAGTTAGGAGTTTTTTCCCATTGGGTGGTTCTGGAGCATGCATGTTTTCTATGTGGTTGTATTCTTCATCGCCGACATTTTTGATCATCCCGTATTGGTATGTGCTCTGTGCATGTATAAAGTAGAATAAAATTATAGTATGGTACTTAAATGGATTAATGTAATAAGTTGGAATGTACGTGGTTGGAATCATCCTATCAAACGAGAAAAGACTTTTAAAATTATTAACCGATTCCAACCTGATATAATTTTTGCTCAAGAGACATATATCAGGGCGGGAGATCAAAATAGATTTTTTGGATGGTGGAGAGGTTTGCAGTTCCACTCTACTTCTCAGAGTAAAACAAAAGGTGTGTCCATCTTTATTAAATCCAATATATTTTGTCAAGAGGATATTGAGTCAGATTCTAATGGTAGATTTTTAATTATTAAAGGAGTGTTCTGTAACAGAAAAGTTGTTTTGGTCAATCTGTACAGTCCTAACTTAGATGATCCTTCTTTTTTTAAAAAGGTATTTGCTTTACTGCCCGATTTAAATGAATATTGATAATGGGCAGGGATTTTAACTGTTGTTTAAATCCTATGATTGACAAGAGCTCAACCAACCAGTGACTTCCAAATCGCTCCGCGTCACCTGTTAACTCCTGTTTGATCGATTTTGGATTGATCGAATTATGGAGGTATTTGCAACCCGATAACATAGAAAACATAGACATAGAAAACATAGAAAATAGGTGCAGGAGTAGGCCATTCGGCCCTTCGAGCCTGCACCGCCATTTATTATGATCATGGCTGATCATCCAACTCAGAACCCCGCCCCAGCCTTCCCTCCATACCCCCTGACCCCCGTAGCCACAAGGGCCATATCTAACTCCCTCTTAAATATAGCCAATGAACTGGCCTCAACTGTTTCCTGTGGCAGAGAATTCCACAGATTCACCACTCTCTGTGTGAAGAAGTTTTTCCTAATCTCGGTCCTAAAAGGCTTCCCCTCTATCCTCAAACTGTGACCCCTCGTTCTGGACTTCCCCAACATCGGGAACAATCTTCCTGCATCTAGCCTGTCCAATCCCTTTAGGATCTTATACGTTTCAATCAGATCCCCCCTCAATCTTCTAAATTCCAACGAGTACAAGCCCAATTCATCTAGTTTTTCTTCATATGAAAGTCCTGCCATCCCAGGAATCAATCTGGTGAACCTTCTTTGTACTCCCTCTATGGCAAAGATGTCTTTCCTCAGATTAGGGGACCAAAACTGCACACAATACTCCAGGTGTGGTCTCACCAAGGCCTTGTACAACTGCAGTAGTACCTCCCTGCTCCTGTACTCGAATCCTCTCGCTATAAACGCCAGCATACCATTCGCCTTTCTCACCGCCTGCTGTACCTGCATGCCCACTTTCAATGACTGGTGTATAATGACACCCAGGTCTCGTTGCACCTCCCCTTTTCCTAATTGGCCACCATTCAGATAATAATCTGTTTTCCTATTTTTGCCACCAAAGTGGATAACTTCACATTTATCCACATTAAATTGCATCTGCCATGAATTTGCCCACTCACCCAACCTATCCAAGTCACCCTGCATCCTCTTAGCATCCTCCTCACTGCTAACACTGCCACCCAGCTTGGAGATGCTGCATTTAATTCCCTCATCCAAGTCATTAATATATATTGTAAACAACTGGGGTCCCAGCACTGAGCCTTGCGGTACCCCACTAGTCACCGCCTGCCATTCTGAAAAGGTCCCGTTTATTCCCATTCTTTGCTTCCTGTCTGCTAACCAATTCTCCACCCACACCAATACCTTACCCCCAATACCGTGTGCTTTAAGTTTGCACACTAATCTCCTGTGTGGGACCTTGTCAAAAGCCTTTTGAAAATCCAAATATACCACATCCATTGGTTCTCCCCTATCCACTCTACTAGTTACATCCTCAAAAAATTCTATGAGATTCGTCAGACATGATTTTCCTTTCACAAATCCATGCTGACTTTGTCCGATCATTTCACCACTTTCCAAATGTGCTGTTATCACATCCTTGATAACTGACTCCAGCAGTTTCCCCACCACCGACGTTAGGCTAACCGGCCTATAATTCCCCGGTTTCTCTCTCCCTCCTTTTTTAAAAAGTGGGGTTACATTAGCCACCCTCCAATCCTCAGGAACTAGTCCAGAATCTAACGAGTTTTGAAAAATTATCACTAATGCATCCACTATTTCTTGGGCTACTTCTTTAAGCACTCTAGGATGCAGACCATCTGGCCCTGGGGATTTATCTGCCTTCAATCCCTTCAATTTACCTAACACCACTTCCCTACTAACATGTATTTTGCTCAGTTCCTCCATCTCACTGGACCCTCTGTCCCTTACTATTTCTGGAAGATTATTTATGTCCTCCTTAGTGAAGACAGAACCAAAGTAATTATTCAATTGGTCTGCCATGTCCTTGCTCCCCATAATCAATTCACCTGTTTCTGTCTGCAGGGGACCTACATTTGTCTTTACCAGTCTTTTCCTTTTTACATATCTATAAAAGCTTTTACAGTCCGTTTTTATGTTCCCTGCCAGTTTTCTCTCATAATCTTTTTTCCCCTTCCTAATTAAGCCCTTTGTCCTCCTCTGCTGAACTCTGAATTTCTCCCAGTCCTCAGGTGAGCCACTTCCTCTGGCTAATTTGTATGCTTCTTCTTTGGAATTGATACTATCCCTAATTTCTCTTGTCAGCCACAGGTGCACTACCTTCCTTGATTTATTCTTTTGCCAAACTGGGATGAACAATTGTTGTAGTTCATCCATGCAACCTTTAAATGCTTGCCATTGCATATCCACCGTCAATCCTTTAAATGTCATTTGCCAGTCTATCTTAGCTAATTCACGTCTCATACCTTCAAAGTCACCCCTCTTTAAGTTCAGAACCTTTGTTTCTCAATTAACTATGTCACTCTCCATCTTAATGAAGAATTCCACCATATTATGGTCACTCTTACCCAAGGGGCCTCTCACGACAAGATCGCTAATTAACCCTTCCTCATTGCTCAAAACCCAGTCCAGAATAGCCTGTTCTCTAGTTGGTTCCTCGACATGTTGGTTCAAAAAACCATCCCGCATACATTCCAAGAAATCCTCTTCCTCAGCACCTTTACCAATTTGGTTCACCCAGTCTACATGTAGATTGAAGTCACCCATTATAACTGCTGTTCCTTTATTGCACACATTTCTAATTTCCTGTTTAATACCATCTCCAACCTCACTACTACTGTTAGGTGGCCTGTACACAACTCCCACCAGCGTCTTCTGCCTCTTGGTGTTACGCAGCTCTACCCATATCGATTCCACATCTTCCCGGCTTATGTCCTCCCTTTCTATTGCGTTAATCTCTTCTTTAACCAGCAACGCCACCCCACCTCCCCTTCCTTCATGTCTATCCCTCCTGAATATTGAATATCCCTGAATGTTGAGCTCCCATCCCTGGTCACCCTCTAGCCATGTCTCTGTGATCCCAACTATATCATAATCATTAATAACAATCTGCACTTTCAATTCATCCACCTTATTACGAATGCTCCTTGCATTGACACATAAAGCCTTCAGGCGCTCTTTTACAACTCTCTTTGCCCTTATACAATTATAACAGAGAATATTCTTTCTTTTCACATGTTTATTAAAAATATTCGAGGATTGATTATATTATAATCAATCCCCGCTTCTTGCCTAGTGTTAAAAATTGTGAATATAACACTATTGCTTTATCTGATCATGTGCATCTGAGTTTGTCTTTTGAATTTGATGATGTCATTCTTGCCCGCCCACCATGGCACATGTCTCAGACATTATAGCAAAACTCTGACTCGATTTGCTTATGGGGATAGCTCTATCTAATTTATATGCTAGCCCCTAGATATTTGAGAGTTTCTGGAAGCAGCTTTGCCATATCTGAATTCAGTGCCTATGAGTCAATGACAAGTGGCTTTTTCATTTTATTCTTTCTTTTTAAACAGTACTGCTACAAATGGATCGCTTGCATGCTCATTTAATAATAACTGATAATTGGTTTGTTATTGTCACATATACTAAGATATAGTAAGTTCCTTTAAAAGGAGAAAGGTCTGCAGCGGTATTTTATTTGAAGCAAGGAAGGCGGCAAGGCTTGTTGGGTAGGTCATGACGCTGAGATCGGCCCCGTGGTTTGTTCATCCTGCAGCAGGTGGGAAATCAGGGATACTTCCAGTGTCCCTGATGACTATGTGTGCAGGAAATGTGTCCAGCTGCAGCTTCTGGCAGACCGTATTGAGCGGCTGGAGCTGTGACTGGATTCATACTGGAGCATCCGTGATGCTCAGAAAGTCCTGAATAGCACGTTCAGTGAGTTGGCCACACCGCAGGTAAAGGCTACACAGGCAGAAAGGGAATGGGTGGCCACTAGACAGTGTAGCAATAGACAGGTAGTGCAGGAGTCCCCTGAGGTCATCTCCCTCCTAAACAGATATACTGTTTTGGATACTGTTGGGGGAGATGTCTCATCAGGGGAAGGCAGCAGCAGCCAAGTTCATGGCACCATGGGTGGCTCTGCGGCACAGCAGGGAAGGAAAAGGAGTGGGAGAGCTATAGTGATAGGGGATTCGATTGTAAGGGGAATAGATAGGTGTTTCTGCGGCCGCAAACAAGACTCCAGGAGGGTATGTTGCCTCCCTGGTGCAAGGGTCAAGGATGTCTCTGAGTGGCTGCAGGACATTCTGGAGTGGGAAGGTGAACAGCCAGTGGTCGTGGTGCACATAGGTACCAACAATATAGGTAAAAAACAGGATGAGGTCCTACAAGGTGAATTTAGGGAGTTAGGAGATAAACTAAAAAGTAGGACCACAAAGGAAATAATCTCTGGATTACTACCAGTGCCACGTGTTAGTCAGAGTAGAAATAGGAGGATATATCAGTTGAATAAGTGGCTTGAAAAATGGTGCAAGAGGGAGAGATTTAACATTTCTGGAGCATTGGAACTAGTTCTGGAGGAGGTGGGACCGGTACAAACAGGACGGTCTGCACCTGGGCTGGACTGGAACCAATGTCCTAGGGGGAGCATTTGCTACTGTTGTTCAGGAGGATTTAAACTAATGTGGCAGGGGGATGGGAACACGTGCAGAGAGACAGAGGGGTGTAAAATGAGGGTAGAAGCAAAAAGTAGTAAGCTGAAAAGTAAAACTGGCAGGCACGCAAATCCAGGGCAAAAATCAAAAAGGGCCATTTTTCAGCATAATTGTATAAGGGCTAAGAGTGTTGCAAAAGCAAGCCTGAAGGCTTTGTGTGTCAATGCAAGGAATATTCGTAACAAGGTGGATGAATTGAAAGGTGCAGATAGTTATTAATGAATATGATATAGTTGGGATCACAGAGATATGGCTCCAGGGTGACGAAGGATGGGAGCTCAACATTCAGGGATATTCAATATTCAGGAGGGAAAAGGACATGAAAGAAAAGGAGGTGGGGTAGCATTGCTGGTTAGAGAGGAGATTAACGCATTAGAAAGGAAGGACATTAGCCGGGAGGATGTGTAATTAATATGGGTAGAGCTGCATAACACTAAGGGGCAGAAAACGCTGGTGGGAATGGTGTACAGGCCACCTAACAGCAGTAGTGAGGTTGGGGATGGCATTAAACAGGAAATTAGAAATGCGTGCAATAAAGGAACAGCGGTTGTAATGGGTGACTTCAATCTACATATAGATTGGGTGAACCAAATTGGTAAGGGTGCTGAGGAAGAGGATTTCTTGAAATGTATGCGGGATGGTTTTCTGAACCAACATGTTGAGGAACTAACTAGAGAGCAGGCCATTCTAGACTGGGTATTGAGCAATGAGGAAGGGTTAATTAGCAATCTTGTCGTGAGAGGCCCCTTGGGTAAGAGTGACCATAATATGGTAGAATTCTTCACTAAGATGGAGGGTGACACAGTTAATTCAGAAACAAAGGTTCTGAACTTAAAGAAGGGTAACTTTGAAGGTATGAGACGTGAATTAGCTAATTCACTGGCAAATGATACTTAAAGGGTTGACGGTGGATATGCAATGGCAAGCATTTAGAAGTTTTCAGGAAACATACAAATTAGCCAGAAAAAGCAGCACACCTGAGGACTGGGAGAAATTCAGAGTCTAGCAGAGGAGGACAAAGGGCTTAATTAGGAAAGGGAAAAAAGATTATGAGAGAAAACTGGCAGGGAACATAAAAACTGACTGTAAAAGCTTTTAGAGATATGTGAAAAGAAAAAGATTGGCTAAGACAAATGTAGGTCCCTTACAGTCAGAAACAGCTGAATTGATCATGGGGAACAAGGACATGGCACACCAATTGACTAACTACTTTGGTTCTGTCTTCACTAAGGAGGACACAAATAATCTTCCGGAAATAGTAGGGGACCAAGTGTCTAGTGAGATGGAGGAAGTGAGGGAAATATATGTTAGTAGGGAAGTGGTGTTAGCTAAATTGAAGGGATTAAAGGCAGATAGATCCCCAGGGCCACATGGTCTGCATCCCAGAGTGCTTATGGAAGTAGCCCAAGAAATAGTGGATGCATTAGTGATAATTTTTCAAAACTCTTTAGATTCTGGACTAGTTCCTGAGGATTGGAGGGTGGCTAATGTAACCCCACTTTTTAAAAAAGGAGGGAGAGAGAAACCGGGGAATTATAGACCAGTTAGCCTAACATCAGTGGTGGGGAAAATGCTAGAGTCAGTTATCAAAGATGTGATAACAGTACATTTGGAAAGCGGTGAAATCATCGGACAAAGTCAGCATGGATTTGTGAAGGGAAAATCATGTCTGACAAATCTCACAGAATTTTTTGAGGATGTAACTAGTAGAGTGGATAGGGGAGAACCAATGGATGTGGTATATTTGGATTTTCAAAAGGCTTTTGACAAGGTCCCACACAGGAGATTAGTGTGCAAACTTAAAGCACACGGTATTGGGGGTATGGTATTGATCTGGATAGAGAATTGGTTGGCAGACAGGAAGCAAAGAGTGGGAATAAACGGAACCTTTTCAGAATGGCAGGCAGTGACTAGTGGGGTACCGCAAGGCTCAGTGCTGGGACCGCAGTTGTTTAGAATATATATTAATGACTTGGATGAGGGAATTAAATGCAGCATCTCCAAGTTTGCGGATGACACGAAGCTGGGCGTCAGTATTAGCTGTGAGGAGGATGCTAAGAGGATGCAGGGTGACTTGGATAGGTTACGTGAGTGGGCAAATTCATGACAGATGCAACTTAATGTGGATAAATGTGAGGTTATCCACTTTGGTGGCAAAAACAGGAAAACAGATTATTATCTGAATGGTGGCCAATTAGGAAAAGGGGAGGTGCAACGAGACCTGGGTGTCATTATACACCAGTCATTGAAAGTGGGCATGCAGGTACAGCAGGCGGTGAAAAGGCGAATGGTATGCTGGCATTCATAGCAAGAGGATTCGAGTACAGGAGCAGGGAGGTACTACTGCAGTTGTACAAGGCCTTGGTGAGACCACATCTGGAGTAATGTGTGCAGTTTTGGGCCCCTAATCTGAGGAAAGACATTCTTGCCATAGAGGGAGTACAAAGAAGGTTCACCAGATTGATTCCTGGGATGGCAGGACTTTCACATGATGAAAGACTGGATCAACTAGGCTTATACTCGCTGGAATTTAGAAGATTGAGGGGGGATCTTATGGAAACGTATAAAATTCTAAAGGGATTGGACAGGCTAGATGCAGGAAGATTGTTCCCGATGTTGAGGAAGTCCAGAACAAGGGGTCACAGTTTAAGGATAAAGGGGAAGCCTTTTAGGACCGAGATGAGGAAAAACGTCTTTACACAGAGAGTGGTGAATCTGTGGAATTCTCTGCCACAGGAAACAGTTGAGGCCAGTTCATTAGGTATATTTAAGAGGGAGTTACATATAGCCCTTGTAGCTAAAGGGATCGGGGGTATGGAGAGAAGGCAGGTACAGAGTTCTGATTTGGATGATCAGCCATGATCATACTGAATGGCGGTGCAGGCTCGAAGGGCCGAATGGCCTATTCCTGCACCTATTTTCTATGTTTCTATACTGAAAAAATCTGCTTTGCATGCCATCTATAGAGACAATGTCAAACACAAGAGGGCACAGTTTTAAGGTGCTTAGAAGTACGTACAGAGGAGATCTCAGGGGTAAGTTTTTTTTTACGCGGAGAGTGGTGAGAGCGTGGAATGCACTGCCAGCGGTGGTGGTGGAGGGAGCTACAATAGGGTCTTAAGAGACTCCTGGATAGGTACATGGACTTAGAAAACTAGAGGGCAATGGGTAACCCAAGGTAATTTCTAAAGTAAGTACATGTTCGGCACAGCATTGTGGGCCGAAAGGCCTGTATTGTGCTGTAGGTTTTCTATGTTTTTAGGTTCACCTAGATTGTAGAAGGGAAAAACAATAACAGAATGTAGAATATAGTGTTACAGTTACAGAGAAAGTGCAGTGCAGGTAGACAATAAGGTGCAAGGGCCATGGCAAGGTAAATTGTGAGATCAAGACGACTTCTTTAACATGCAGGCCTATTCAGTAGTATTATAACAGTGGGGTAGAAGCTGTCCTTGAGTGTATTTGCAAGCTTTTGTATCTTCTGCCTGATGGAAGTGGGGGAGAGGAGAGGATGTCTGGTATGGGAGGGGTCTTTAATCACATTGGCTGCTCTTCTGGGGCAGTGAGAAGTGTAGACAAGAGTTCATGGAGAGGAAGTTAGTTTTACTTTTACTTTATGTGGAAGCTCAAGAAAGCTGGAGTATGCACATTTGTACTCTCATTATTCTACAGATGGGCAGTAGAGAGCATCCTGAGAAGCTGCATCATTGCTTGGTACAGAAACTGCACTGAGATGGACAGGACAGCTCTAAAATAGGTAGTCAAAACTGACCAATGCATCATCAGCACCAGCCTACCCACCATCAAGGACATACATACAGCAAGGTGCTATAAAAGGGCCAGTAATGTCGTGAAGGATCCCACCCACCCAGCTCATGGACTGTTTGTCCACTCCCATCAGGGAACAGACTATGTAGCATCCTTGCCAGGACCACCAGACTCACTAATAGTTAATTTCTCCAAGCAAAAATGCTGATCAACACTCCAACCCACAGACCCACCCTTCTTTGAGAGGCTGGTCAAGGATTACATCGGCAGCTTGCTACCACCCAAATTAGACCCCCCACAATTTGCCTACCGACACAACCAATCGACAGATGACGCAATTCCCACTGCTCTACATACCGTCCTTACACATCTGGAGAAGAGGGATGCTTATGCGAGAATGCTGTTCTTGGACTACAGTTCAGCATTCAACAGCATAGCTGCATCCAGGCTCAACAAGAAGCTCAGAGACCCCAGCCTTGACCCTGCCTTGTACAGTTGGTTCCTGGACTTCCTGTCACATCCCCAGCAGGTTGTAAGAGTGGGCTCCCTCAGCTCCAACCCTCTGACTTTCAATACAGGAGTCCCTTGGGGCTGCGTACTGAAACCCCTCCTTTACTCCCTGTATACCAATGACTGTATCACCACCCGCAGCTCCAATCTGCTAATTAAATTTGCTTATGACACTATTTATTGGCCTTATCTCAAACAATAACGAGGTTGCCTACAGGGAAGAAGTAATCTCTCTGACACAGTGGTGTCAAGAAAACAACCTCTCCCTCAATGTCGCAAAAACAAAGGAGCTGGTTGTGGATTACCGGAGGAATGGAGACAGGCTAGCCCCTATTGACATCAATGGATCCGGGTTGAGAGGGTAAATGGCTTCAAGTTCCTTTGCATCCACTTCACCGAGGACCTCACGTGGTCTGTGCACACCAGCTGTGTGGTGAAAAAGGCACAACGGCACCTCTTTCACCTCAGAGGGTTAAGGAGGTTTGGTATGGGCCCCCAAATCCTAAGAACTTTCTACAGGGCACAACTGAGAGCATCCTGACTGGCTGCATCACTGCCTGGTATGGGAACTGTACCTCCCTTAATCACAGGACTCTGCAGAGAGTGGTGTAGACAGCCCAGCGCATCTGTAGTTGTGAACTTCCCATGATTCAGGATATTTACAAGGACAGGTGTGTAGAAAGGGCCCGCAGGATCATTGGGGACCCAAGCCATCCCAACCACAACCTATTCCAGCTGCTACCATCCAGGAAGTGGTACCACAGCATAAAAGCCAAGACCAACAGGCTCTGGGACAGCTTCTTCCACCAGGACATCAGACTGATGAACTAATGCTGATTTGAGTATACTCTATATTACATTGACTGTTCTATTTATTATAAATTATTATAAATTACTATGATTGCACATTCAGATGGAGATATAACATAAAGATTTTTACTCCCCATGTACGTGAAGGATGTAAGAAATAAAGTCAATTCAATTCAATTCAATATACCCCCAAACACCACTACTTTATTATTTCCTGTCTGTCCCCTTATGTGCAGGCACTTCTATGCCTAGCATCACTTTATGGACACAGAAACAATCTACGTAGATAAACAACACATACAAAATACTGGTGGAACGCAGCAGGCCAGGCAGCATCCATAGGAAGAAGCACAGTTGACCTTTTGGGCCAAGACCTTGCACTCCTTCCTATGGATGCTGCCTGGCCTGCTGCGTTCCACCAGCATTTTGTGTGTGTTGCTTGAATTTCCAGCATCTGCAGATTTCCTCATGTTTATGTATATAAACTACTTTATGTATTTATATTTATTGTGTTTTATTGTCATTGTGTTCTTTATCTTTTGTGTTTTTTTGCGCTGCATCAGATCTGGAGTAACAAATATTTCATTCTCCTTTACACTTGTGTACAGGAAATGACTTTAAACAATCTTGAATCTTGAACCTTGAATCTTTTGAGATGGACTGAAGTGTGTCCATTATCCTCTGCAATTTCGTGTGGTCTTGGACAGAGCAGTTGTCATAGCAAGCTGCAATATATCGGGGTAGGATGCATTCTATGGGTGCATCTATAAAAATTGGTGAGGTTAACGGGGACATCCTACTTTTCCTTATTCCTCTCAGGAAGAACGGCCAATGTGCTTTCTTGGCTATGGCATCTTTGTGTTTGGACCGGGACCAGTGATGTTTACACCAAGGAATCTGAAGCTCTCAACCATCTCCACATCTGCACTGTTAGTACATGCAATGCACCATCCATTTCCTGAAGCCAATGAGCAGATCCTTTGTTTCGCTAACATTGAGGGAAAGGTTCTGTGTGACACCATCCCACTAGGCTTTGTCTGTCATTATTTGAGATCCAGTCCACTAGAATTGTACTACTTAAGAACATAGATGGATTTTAAGAAGAATCTAGCCATACCATTGTGAACATAGAACATAGAACACAGAAAAGTACACCACAGTACAGGCCCTACGGCCCACAATGTTGAGCCAACCCTCAAACCCTGCCTCCAATATAACGCCCCACCTTAAATTCCTCCATATACCTGTCTAGTAGTATCTTAAACTTCACTAGTGTATCTGCCTCCACCACTGACTCAGGCAATGCATTCCACGCACCAACCACTCTCTGAGTAAAAAACCTTCCTCTAATATTCCCCTTGAACTTCCCACCCCTTACCTTAAAGCCATGTCCTCTTGTATTGAGCAGTGGTGCCCTGGGGAAGAGGCGCTGGCTATCCACTCTATCTATTCCTCTTATCATGTCTCCTCTCATCCTCCTTCTCTCCAAAGAGTAAAGCCCTAGCTCCCTTAATCTCTGATCATAGTGCATACTCTCTAAACCAGGCAGCATCCTGGTAAATCTCCTCTGTACCCTTTCCAATGCTTCCATATCCTTCCTATAGTGAGGCGACCAGAACTGGACACAGTACTCCAAGTGTGGCCTAACCCGAGTTCTATAGAGCTGCATCATTACATCGCAACTCTTAAACTCTATCTCTCGACTTATGAAAGCTAACACCCCATAAGCTTTCTTATGGTGAGAATTCTTATTCTTATTCTTACATATAGTGAGTAAACTAAATGGCTGATGAAGCAACCTTGAGGTACAACAGTACTGAAGATAATCATGCCAGACATGCTACTGCCTATCCTTACTGATTATAATCTGTTGGCCAGAAAGTCAAGAATCCAGTTGCAAAGGGAAGTTTGTTGTCCTAAGCCTAAGAGTTTGAGGATGAGTTTATTTGGAATTATAGCATTGAAGGTAGAGCTATACTCATTAAACAATAGTCTAACATAGGTGCTCCAGAGATCAGTGTAGGGTCAAAGAGATGGCATCTGCTGTGGACCTGTTTCAGCTGTAGACAAATTGCAGTGGGTCAAAGTTGGAGGTGTTGTTTGTCATGACCAGGCTCTCAAAGCACTTCATGATGGGAGGATGTCAGAACCATACAAATACTAAGGCATATTACCTCATTTTTCTTGTGATGATGGTGGTCTTCCTAAAGCAGGTGGGAACCTCCAACTGGAATAGTAAGAGGATAAATATGTTGGAAAATCCTCCTTCCAGCTGATCTGCACAGGATCTAAAAACAAGGCAAAGATTCCATCTGGACCAGACAATTTCCATGGGTTCACACTCTTGAAGACTGATATGATGTCTACAACATTTTACTGTGGCTTCAAGTATACCAGAGGATATCTGGGTGAAAGATGTCATTTCAAAGTAGAGTTTATTATCATATTCAGAAATTCATGTATATCTGCAATGAAAAACATTTACAGAAGCATAAAGTATACAAAATTTTACAAGAACAAATAGAATAAAAAAGTCAATTTTAGTGCTAAAGATCAGAGTTTTGCTAAACTGTAGTGATTGGAGTTGTGCCAGTTGATTCAAGAACTGAATGGATGAGGAGATGTAGCTGCTCTTGATTTTGGGTGTGGGTCTTCAGGCCTCTGTACCTCTAGCCCAGTGGTAGCCGCAAGAAGATGGCATGGCCCAGATGGTAGAGATTGTCAATGATGGATGTTGCTTTTTTGAGGTAGCACCTCCTTTAGATGCTTCTGATATTGGGGAAGGATGTCCCATGATCTACTTGGTTGAGTCAACTACTCTCTGCAACTTCTTACATTCCTACAGTTTATCACATTCCTTACATAACTGCCATGCCAGACCATGATGCAACCAGTTGGCATACTTTCCGGAGTACATATGTTTGATCGAGTGTTCGGTGACAAGCCAAATTTCTTTAACCTCCTTGTAAAGTTTCCTTTTATTGTCCTTATGTTCAAAATGTGCAAATGCATTGAGTTCATCGAAGAAGAAAGCGCTGTTGTTAACAATGATGCTCAAGTGATGCTCAACTTCATTTTGTCACCCATTATAGCATGCAAGCTCTACACAATTGATGGCTGTTTGCGGACTCAGTTTTGGGCTGGTATGGTCTCTTGATATTCTTGATAACTTTACAAAGGTTGTACCTTGATTTTCAGTCAGGGTCACCCGATTTCAACACTGTCGAACTAGACTTCAGTTGGGACTAGATATCTTGGAGTATCCATGGTTTCTAGTTGGGAACACCCACATTGACATCTTTGGGACACTTGCTAGATCTGGAGTCATATGTTGGCCAGACAGGATAAGGAGAAGAAATTACCTCCACTGAAGGATAATAGCAAACCACTAATCCTGTCATGTTTATAGTTATCATTTCTAAAGCCTGTTATTGCCAGATTCCAGATTATTAATTGCCACAATGCACAGCTGCTCCCTGTTAGATTCATGATTGTCATTTGTATTTTTATCCAGTTTTGTTATAATGATTTGAATACCAATTCATAAATTGAATGCAGCATTTTGAATCCACAGCTCTAAATTGTTGGTCCAGGTCTCTGAGTAATATAACTACCGTGCTCTTACATTCATCAAGAGTACTGAAGCAAATTAAGGGAAAATGGGATCATGCTGATAAAAATACTATGATTTAAACAGCAAAATTTCAAATTTAAGTCAAGGTTTAACTCAAACTTCACAAATATTATTCAGAAAAATTGATTCTACTTCTATAGTATACTTTATCTTCAATGGCTGCACATAACTGATCAAGCCATATCTAAAACATAAATGTGAATTTGATAACAGAACATACAGGCTGAAATTCATTGGTCATGCTATACAGTCATTTAGTTGTATTGGTGATGATTAGAGAACTGATCCATTCCACTCAAGACATAAATTTAGATCTCTACACAAAAGATTCAAGATCACATAATGAATTGCCAAGAAATGCTTAATCCTATATCCAGGCCAAACTGAAAGAAATACTACTTCCCAAGTCAAATACAATCAGATGCAATTTCTCAACATTCAAGGGTATTGCTTAAAAATATTAAATCTGTGCATCAATGTTCTAGTTAGACAGCTTTTGCAGCTTTCATTGCACAAATTGACAAATACAATGCAGAACATTCTGACTCGCTTTGATTCGTTAACAAATTGATCCATACTGATGCAACAAATTCAGAAAGCAATTTTAGTTACGCAGGAAGCTACCTCAGCAATTATCTCCTGCACAATCTATTGCTGCTTTTGTGACTATGATGTAAATACCATTCACAATCGGCTTTAGACGTTAAAAGCAGAATCAAGTCAAATTTACAGATATTATTAACCAGCATTGATATTGAAAGGTTTTTCTGGTATTTTATATTGTTATATAATCTTGAGGTTCATTTATGGTCAAAATTTAATGGGAGAACTTACATTCCATATAAGTAATTTTTCTGTAGATTGTTGCCACTTCGGTACAATTTTGAGGCTTTACTTATCACGCAACAATCATGGATTTTTACAGAAACACAAAAATAAGAGACATCACATGATGCATACAATTCACCGACTTGTAGGTGAGTTCTTTATAAGTACTTATTTTGGAATTTGCTCCCTGACTAAACCTCAGTCTCATTGCTGCTGTCCTCAACTGTGTGCCCAACATCAGGGCAGTGTTCTGATGAAGGTTTAACTGTTTTCCTTTATGAGGATGCTGCCTGTTCTGCTGTATTTTCCAGCATGTTCTGCCTTTGTTACAGATTTTCAGCATGTGCATTTTTTTATTTATATTTAATACAGCTCAATCTTGTTTCTGAAGCTCCATATCACATACTTGCACTCAAATCACTTGATTCTGTGCATCATCCTCAATTATCAATACTTTATTTCCTAGTCTCATGCTGATGTCCAATAACTTCACACCTCTTTTACAAATCTATTCTTCCCATTTCACTCAAACTAGTCACCTTATTACAGCCTCATCATCCATATTCTATACAACTTTCTCCACTAACTGCATTACAGAATTGTCAGCAGCAAGATCTCTAAAAAAGGGGCCCGCTCAGCCACACACAATATTAGGTTTGTTCTTGATAAAAGACAAACTTAACGTGGGTAAAACAAACACATTTACAATAAAATGGTTTCAGCTCCACACGAGCATGTGTGCCAGCTCATGGCTTTAGCTTGATGTGAGCATGTGCAACCAGCTCCACAACATCACTTCCAATTCCAGGTGAACCGCCCACGTTACACACTGGGGCCTGAAATCCTTTATTACGTACACACATAATAACACATCTTCTCCCTTTAAAGAAAAAACAAACACAATACTATTCCCTCAAAAACCTGGAATAAACAATAATGCTTCCCAACAAAAATATTCACATTAACTTCAATTGTATTGAGCAACTATAGTCCTTTTTCACTCACCATCTCTCAATCAGTTTCTGAAGTGGTTTGATGATCTTTTTTGGTCTGCTAATTGTCTCCACAGATGTATTGCTTTTACTTGCTGTGTTAATATTGAATATCCTGAGAACTCTGATTATGTTCATTTATTTCACATCCTTCTGCCAAGATCCCATCTGTTTGTCTCTATTCTTGTTCTTGCTGTGTAACCATAGTTTGCTCCATGTGCCTCATAATGGAGCCCTGGACTAGATACTTCATACTTTATTGTCACCAAACAATTGGTACTAGAACGTACAATCATCACAGCGATATTTGATTCTGCGCTTCCCACTCCCTGGATTACAAATATCAAATATTAAAAATATTTAAAATAGTTAAAATTAGTAAATATTAAAATTTAAATTATAAATCATAAATAGAAAATAGAAAAATGGGAATGGTGCAGGAACTGAACGAGTATTTTGCTGAAGCAAGGAGCAGCTGAAGGTATCAGCAAACACTCCAGCTAGCTCGCTTGCACAGGCCCGGAGAACCAGTCCCAGGACGCCATCTGGGCCCGTCGCCTTCCTTGGATTTATCTTCAGGAAGGCCCTTCTAACGTCCTGCTTGGTGACGATGAATCTCGATGCCACCAGGTCCAGTTCATCAGGAGGGAGTAGAACGCTCCTCTTCTGTTCTAATCTTGCGTAGAATATGTTAAGTTCATCAGGAAGAGAAGCGCCACAGTTATTGATATTCCGAGCCTTTTCTTTGCTCCCAGTAATTTCATTTAGACCCTGCCATAGTCTACCGGCATCCCTCTGGTTAGCCTGGGCTTCCAACTTGGCTCAGGAGCTTGAAGACTTGTACGGCCAGATTTGGGAACAGCTTCTTTCCAACTGTGATAAGACTGCTGAACGGATCCTGACCCGGATCTGGGAGAAAGTACTCAGGAAGCTGAATACTCTAAGGGTAGATAAATCTCCTGGACCAGATGGAATGCACCCTCGTGTTCTTAAGGAAGTAGCTGTGGAGATTGAGGAGGCATTAGCGATGATCTTTCAAAAGTCGATAGATTCTGGCATGGTTCCGGAGGACTGGAAGATTGCAAATGTCACTCCGCTATTTAAGAAGGGGGCAAGGAAGCAAAAAGGAAATTATAGACCTGTTAGCTTGACATCGGTGGTTGGGAAGTTGTTGGAGTCGATTGTCAAGGATGAGGTTACAGAGTACCTGGAGGCATATGACAAGATAGGCAGAACTCAGCATGGATTCCTTAAAGGAAAATCCTGCCTGATAAACCTGTTACAATTTTTTGAGGAAATTACCAGTAGGTTAGACAAGGGAGATGCAGTGGATGTTGTATAATTGGATTTTCAGAAGGCCTTTGACAAGGTGCCACACGTGAGGCTACTTAACAAGATAAGAACCCATGGAATTACGGGAAAGTTACATACTTGGATAGAGCGTTGGCTGATTGGCAGGAAACAGAGAGTGGGAATAAAGGGATCCTATTCTGGTTGGTTCGTTTATTTCCAAATCAACGATTTGGATTATGGAATAGATGGCTTTGTGGTTAAGTTTGCTGACAATACAAAGATAGGTGGAGGGGCCGGTAGTGCTGAGGAAACAGAAAGTCTGCAGAGAGACTTGGATAGATTGGAAGAATGGGCAAAGAAGTGGCAAATGAAATACAATGTTGAAAAGTGTATGGTTATGCACTTTGGTAGAAGAAATAAATGGGCAGACTATTATTTACATGGGGAAAGAATTCAAAGTTCTGAGATGCAACGGGACTTAGGAGTCCACGTACAGGATACCCTTAAGGTTAATCTCCAGGTTGAGTCGGTGGTGAAGAAGGCGAATGCAATGTTGGCATTCATTTTTAGAGGAATAGAGTATAGGAGCAGGGATGTGATGTTGAGGCTCTATAAGGTGCTGGTGAGACCTCACTTGGAGTACTGTGGGCAGTTTTGGTCTCCTTATTTAAGAAAGGATGTGCTGACATTGGAGAGGGTACAGAGAAGATTCACTAGAATGATACCAGGAATGAGAGGGTTAACATATGAGGAACGTTTGTCAGCTCTTCGACTGTATTCCTTGGAGTTTAGAAGAATGAGGGGAGACCTCATAGAAATATTTCGAATGTTGAAAGGTATGGACAGAGTGGATGTGGCAAAGTTGTTTCCTGATAGGGGAGTCAAGGACGAGAGGGCATGACTTAAGGATTGAAGGGCACCCATTCAGAAAAGAAGTGCAAAGAATTTTTTTTTAGCCAGAGAGTGGTGAATCTATGGAATTTGTTGCCACAGGCAGCAGTGGAGGCCAAGTTATTGAAGGCAGAGATTGATAGGTATCTGAGTAGCCAGGGCATCAAAGGTTATGGTGAGAAAGCGGGGGCGTGGGATTAAATGGGAGAATGGATCAGCTCATGATAAAATGGTGGAGCAGACTCAAGGGGCTGAATGGCCGACTTAAGACCATAAGACAAAGGAGCAAAAGTAGGCCATTCGGCCCATCGAGTCTGCTCCGCCATTTTATCATGAGCTGATCCATTTTATCCTATTTAGTCCCACTGCCCCACCTTCTCACCATAACCTTTGATGCCCTGGCTACTCAGGTACCTATCAATCTCTGCCTTAAAGACACAGAATGACTTGGCATCCACTGCTGCCCGTGGCAACAAATTCCATAGATTCACCACCCTCTGACTAAAAAAATTTTTTCGCATTTCTGTTCTGAATGGGCGCCCTTCAATCCTGAAGTCATGCCCTCTCGTACTAGACTCCCCCATCATGGGAAACAACTTTGCCACATCCACTCTGTCCATGCCTTTTAACATTCAAAATGTTTCTATGAGGTCTCCCTTCATTCTTCTAAACTCCAGGGAATACAGTCCAAGAGCGGACAAACGTTCCTCATATGTTAACCCTCTCATTCCCGGAATCATTCTAGTGAATCTTCTCTGTACCCTCTCCAACGTCAGCACATCCTTTCTTAAATAAGGAGACCAAAACTGCCCACAGTACTCCAAGTGAGGTCTCACCAGCGCCTTATAGAGCCTCAACATCACATCCCTGCTCCTATACTCTATTCCTCTAGAAATGAATGCCAACATTGCATTCGCCTTCTTCACTACCGACTCAACCTGGAGGTTAACTTTAAGGAAATCCTGTACGAGGACTCCCAAGTCCCGTTGCATCTCAGAACTTTGAATTCTTTCCCCATTCTTCCAATCTATCCAAGTCTCTCTGCAGACTCTCCGTTTCCTCAGCACTATCAGCCTCTCCACCTATCTTCGTATCATCAGCAAACTTAGCCACAAAGCCCTCTATTCCATAATCCAAATCGTTGACGTACAATGTAAAAAGAAGCGGCCCCAACGCTGATCCCTGTGGAACACCACTGGTAACCGGCAGCCAACCAGAATAGGATCCCTTTATTCCCACTCTCTGTTTCCTGCCAATCAGCCAACGCTCTATCCACGTATGTAACTTTCCCGTAATTCCATGGGCTCTTATCTTGTTAAGTAGCCTCATGAGTGGCACCTTGTCAAAGGCCTTCTGAAAATCCAAATATACAACATCCACTGCATCTCCCTCGTCTAGCCTACTGGTAATTTCCTCAAAAAAATTGTAATAGGTTTGTCAGGCAGGATTTTCCTTTAAGGAATCCATGCTGAGTTCTGCCTATCTTGTCATATGCCTCCAGGTACTCTGTAACCTCATCCTTGACAATCGACTCCAACAACTTCCCAACCACCGATGTCAAGCTAACAGGTCTATAATTTCCTTTTTGCTTCCTTGCCCCCTTCTTAAATAGCGGAGTGACATTTGCAATCTTCCAGTCCTCCGGAACCATGCCACAATCTATCGACTTTTGAAAGATCATCGCTAATGCCTCCGTAATCTCCACAGCTACTTCCTTCAGAACACGAGGGTGCATTCCATCTGGTCCAGGAGATTTATCGACCTTTAGCCTATCCAGCTTCCTGAGTACTTTCTCTGTCGTAATTGTGACTGCGCACACTTCTCTTCCCTGCCACCCTTGAGTGTCCAGTATCCTGCTGTCTTCCTCAGTGAAGACTGATGCAAAATACTTGTTCAGTTCCTCTGCCATCTCCTCATCTCCCATTACAATTTCTCCAGTATCATTTTCTATCGGTCCTATATCTACTCTCACCTGTCTTTTACTCTTTATATACTTGAAAACGCTTTTAGTATCCTCTTCGATATTATTTGCTAGTTTCCTTTCATAGTTAATCTTTTCTCTCTTAATGACCTTCTTGGTTTCCTTTTGTAAGGTTTTAAAGACTTCCCAATCCTCTGTCTTCCCACTAATTTTTGCTTCCTTGTATGCTCTCTCCTTAGCTTTAACTTTGGCTTTGACTTCTCTTGTCAACCACGGTTGCATCCTTTTTCCACTCGAAAATTTCTTCTTTTTTGGAATATACCTGTCTTGCACATTCCTCATTTCTCACATAAACTCCAGCCACTGCTGCTCTGCTGTCTTTCCCGCCAGTGTCTCTTTCCAGTCAACTTTGGCCAGTTCCCCTCTCATGCTACTGTAGTTTCCTTTACTCCACTGAAACACCGACACATCAGATTTTGGCTTCTCTTTTTCTAATTTCACAGTGAACTCAATCATGTTATGATCACTGTCTCCTAAGGGTTCCTTCACCTCAATCTCTCCAATCACCTCTGGTTCATTACACAATACCCAATCCAGTACAGCTGATCCCCAAGTGGGCTCAACAACAAGCTGTTCTAAAAAGCCATCTCGCAGACTTCTGCTCCTTTGTCTTATGGTCTTATGGATATTGCCTGTTGGCGCCCTTAATGGCTTTCCAGAGTTCACGCCTGGATTCCGTGTCGCGACTGATATCCCCAGATCTAAAAGCCACAGCTCTAGCCTTCAAAAGGGACTTGACCTCATAATTCATCCAAGGTTTCCAGTTAGGGAATACCCGGATCGTCTTGCGAGACACACAGTCCTCTGTGCATTTCCAAATAAAGTCCGTGACAGCTGAGGCATACTCATTGAGGTTAGCTGCCGAGTCCTTGAGTACTAACCAGTCCACCGATTCAAAGCAGTCACAGAAGTCTTTACTCATTTCCTCCGTCCAACGCGACACCACTTTTGACACCGTGACCTCCCGCTTCAGTTTCTGCTTGTAAGCCGGGAGGAGCAGTATGGCCTGATGGTCCGATTTTCCGAAGTGAGGTCGTGGGACGGAATGGTAGGCATCCTTGACTGCTGTGTAGCAGTGGTCAAGTATATTCGGGCCTCTAGTAGGGCAGGAGGCATGTTGGTATAACTTGATAGAAACTCCTTCTCACAAACAAGAGAAAACCTGCAGATGCTAGAAATCCACGCAACACACACAAAATGCTGGAGGAACTCAGCAGGCCAGGCAGCATCTATAGAAAAGAGTACACTCGGCGTTTCAGGCTGAGGCCCTTTATCAGCCTTAATGAAGGGTCTCGGCCGAAATGTCAACTGTACTCTTTTCCATAGATGGTGCCTGGCCTGCTGAGTTCCTCCAGCATTTTGTGTGTGTTGCTAGCAACTCCTCCTGTTGGCTTGTGTTGAACTAGTGCTCTTGTTCTGACATTGGGTACTGTGTGGTCTCCCCATCTTTCCTTTTTATATTTCCTCTTCAACCTCGGAGAGGACCATGGGGAATATTTTTAATTTTCGGTCTTTAACTGGAAGTCAATGAGCGACAAGTTTTGAACCAAAGCTGTAAGGTGAGGAAGTACGACTGGTGACTTCTTCACCATGATATCTCTGTTCAGTACTGGCATCGTGACTGTCATGCTAGTATAACGGGTACGATGTCTATCGAAGTGGAGTTCCAGTGCTTCTCTTGTATAATCTCCCTGGAGCTCTCATGGATGCTGTTACAAGTTTCTCAAGTTACATCAGGTAAGCATCTGAACCCCTCAACGACATCTGCATACTCTTTCATGCATGGTATGGTCATCTTTGGTTTGTGAAGCCACTAGGAAAACTCCACCAGGTTAAGCTTTTCACATGCACTCAGACCCAGTATTGACTATACTCACTTTTCTAAAATCAGTAGCTGTGTCTTTAGGTGCTTCCCCTTTTACTGGAATGTTCTCTCCAGTATAGCCTGTGACTTTTAATTGCACTGGTTAAATCTTGCCCTTAACTTTGATGTCCTGGGTAGGTGACTTCTTTAATTATTAGCTGCTTTACTGAGGCAATGTATAGTATAGACAGAGTCCATGAAGAGGAGGCTGGTTTCCATGATATGCTGAGCTGTATCCACAACTCCCTGCACTTCTTGTGCTCATTGGCAGAGTAGTTGTCATACCAAGCTGTGATACATCCAAATGAATGCATTCTATGGTGCATCAATAAAAATTGGTAAGTGTTGCTGAGGACATGCCAAATTTCTTTAGCCTCCTAAGGAAGTAGGGGCATTGGTGATCCTTTGCAACTGTGACATTTGTGTGGTTGGACATGGTAACGTTCACTCCTAGGAACTTGAAGCTCTCAATCCTCTCAGCCTCTGGATCATTGAAGTAGAAAATAGCATGTGCATTGCTCCCCTATTTGAAGTAAATAGCCTGCTCTTTTTGTATGCTGGTTGTTGTCATGACACCATATCACTAAACTTTCCATCTCCTCCCTGCACTCAGATTTATCATAATGGTATCAGTGGTATCATCTGCAAACTTGTAGATGGAGATAGTGCAGAATCTGGCCTTGCAGTCATGAGTCTATGGCAGGGGTCCCCAACCTTTTTTGCATGACAGACCGGTTTATTATTGACAATATTCTTGCAGACCGGCCGACCCCAGGGGAGGGTAGGGTTGCCGACGGCCAAGAGTAGCAGTCAAATACGTTGTGTTTACCCCGAGAAAGGCTACCATGACCATGAAGCCTTGTGCGGGCACCTGTGTGTGCATGCATGACTTGTGCATGCATGACTTGCGCATGCATGTACGTGCCAATTTTTTTCTACAAATCGTTTTTGGCAATTCTGTTCGGGGGGGAGGGGGCGGGAGTGTTAATCATGACCGGAATATAGGTGATAAGTGGCTAATACACTCAATGTCATTTCCAGAAGGGTTTATTTAACGAATTTAATATTAAATACACAGCGCATATTTTCCTCGCATGAATATAGTGATAAGTCAATTATCAGGGAGGACAGGGGAGCTTGAAGTAAGTGTTGAACGAACTTTCAGTAGAAGTGGTAGAGGCAGGTTCAATATTATCATTTAAAGAAAAATTGGATAGGTATATGGAGAGGAAAGGAATGGAGGGTTATGGGCTGAGCAGGTCGGTGGGACTAGGTGAGAGTAGCGTTCGGCACAGACTAGAGGGTCCGAGATGGCCTGTTTCCGTGTTGTAATTGTTATATGGTTATATAAGTCACTTATAAGTCAATAGCATACTAACATTTTAAGTAATGTTTGGATATTAAACACACAGCACATATTTTCCCCGTATGAACATATAAAATCATTGCAACACACCAATATCGCTGAATCACTGGGAGCCCTGGGCTGAATACTTGTTTCCCTGCAACAAGACGGTCCCGTCGAGGGATGATAGGAGACAGCGATACTCGAAGAGGGTTCCTTATGTCCAGTCTATTCCACAATTTAGTTTTCGTTGCATTCATTGCAGAGATATGTTGGAAATGGAAGCAACGTTTTCAGTACTTTCGTGGCTATCTCAGGATATTTAGCCTTGACTTTGATCCAGAATGGCGGCAGAGATGTTATGTCAAACATACTTTTCAGCCCGCCGTCATTTGCAAGCTCGAGGAGTTGATCTTCTTCCCGCGCTGACACGGATGACGCAAGGGTAACGACCTCGCATGCGTTCAAACTATCGCCAAATCATATTGTCTCCTCGTGGCCTGGTAGCACATGCTTTGCGGCCCGGTACCAGTCCGCGGCCCGGTGGTTGGGGACAGCTGGTCTAAAGCAAATACAGTTGGCTGCTGAGGGTGCAGTTTTGTGGGGCACCAGTGTTGAGAATAATCAGGGTGGTGGTATTGCTGCCTATCCTCACTGATTACGGTCTGTTGGTCAGGAAGTCAAGAGTCCAGTTGCAAAGGGAGGTGTTAAGTCTCAGGTTTGAGTATTTGGAGATGAGTTTTCTTAGAATTATTGTGGAGCTATAGTCAATAAACAATAGTTTAATGTAGATGCTTTAACTATCCTGATGCTCCAGAGATGAGTGTAGGGTCAGGAAGGTACATCACAATCGAATAAGGTTCTATGGGTGGCTGAGATTAATACATTCCACGACCAGCCTTTTGAAACACTTCATGATTTTGGATGTCAAAGCCATTGTGTGGTAGTCATTAAGGCATGTTATATTGTTTTCCTGATGTAAGTTTTTCACCCAACCTGCACCTCATCATACATGCGCACATGGCACTAAACTTAACTTAACTTACTTGGCTTACTAATTGCTTTTGTTTTATAATCCTGCTTGAGCTCTCAGGTCTTCTTTCACCTGCCTCTTAAATTTAAATAATCTCCCTCAAAAGATACTCAACAGGTCAGCTTTTCTTAACCACACTCCTAAACCGTGGAACTCAATACTGTACCTAAAACTATAAGGGATGCAAACTCAGTTGACACTTTTAAACACCAGCTTAAAACCTATTTAACTTTGCTTTTAACTAACATCATAGTCTTTTATTTTCATGTTTACACAGTATCCTATTGTAAATCACTATGAACTACATTGTATGAAAAATGCTCTATAAATAAATTATTATTATTATTATTATTATTTTATTATTGGTACTATTTTAACCATTATATGTAGATTCCAGATAAGGCAATGCATTGTGAATAATGCAGCAGAAACAATAACCTGTCTTTACATAATACCGTTAATATAATTAAACATCCACAGGCACTTTCATAGAGTGTTATCAAATAGAAAGTGATATCAAGCACAAAAAAATAGTAAGCAAGGTGACCAACAAATTCATCCCAAAGAGCAGTGGAGATTAAAGAATGGACAACATTTAGAAAAATGGATTCTGGAATTAATATCCAATAAGCTAGAATAGTTCAGGTAATATAATTCTGCCCTTGCAGAATTCTCCAGTTCACTCTCACGTGAGAGGTGTGGCCAAGAAAGGATTTAAAATTAAAGATGAGATGCAATTAAGTGACAGCAAGGTTTCTGCAAATGTAGTTGGTGAAATAAGTGTTTTTTCCTGCTAGCAATGCAGTTTTTCCACGGCAATCAATAATTTTACCAATTTTAATTTCACATTTATTTTATAAATTTTATTTACTGAATTTAATTTGAAATTATATCCCTTGATTTTTGACTCAAGCCCCAGATTGGTGGTCCAGGAAGAGAACAAAAAGCTGTCTTTCCTATTAATTAGAAATTTTAAAACATTACTTGAAAAGCAGTTTGCATTAATATGATTTAAAAAATCCAAAATGTATCTAATAGTTTGAAATACTGCAATAATTTAAAATGTTACTTAATTTTTGGAAAATATAGTATTATGTATTTTCATATGCATGATGTGAAATTAGCTGAATTGTATCAATGCAATCTGATGTAAATCAATTCACAGGTAGAGACGATTGAGTTACAGTCTACAAAAACCTTTTCATAGTTTGACCTTCACTGAATGAGAAAAGGTTATTGTTTACCTCCTAAGAAGCTCTGCCTGATGTTGTTAAGAAGTTAATTAAAAGTCTCAGCAGGGAAAATCTGCTTTCTGTATTTGTGCAGGCAAAGTGGTATATAAAAACTCACAAAATGAATAAATGCTACAGTATACATAGTGAAGATTTTCCAAACAACACTTACTATTAAGCTTCAGTATAAGGAAATTATGCAAAATGTTTCTGTTATTATTCTATTACTAAAATATTTATATATATATGTATATACATACATATATATACACATTTCATTAATTTTAATGAAATTATACTTTCAATTATCAAATTAAATGAAGTAATACAATGTAATTATTTAGTACTAAAATATTGAATTCCCAGGTAATTTGCATTCAACAGCTTGAATAGCAGCAAATTGAACTATAAAAGATGACAATCTTGTTTTACACTTATAGAACTTAAAGCTATGATTTTTATCCATTTTTCATAAGTTAAAATTCTTGATCACAGTCTCATTGTTTTAAATGCGTATGAACATTCTAGTCATAATTCATGTCTAGTGATGATGAAGGATAGTGCTAAGTGACCTTTCAACTTCAAAGACTTTTCTCAAATCAGATGCATCAAAACTTGTTACATTAGCAGAAATTGTCCTTAAAATATGGAATATGGAATAATAGGGAGAATGAGCAGAGGGCACAAAGAGCCAGATATAGTTTGAAGAGCGAACTACAGGGGGGAAAGGGCACTGAGAAGCAGTCTACATTTGTTCATGTTGTGGGGACATACTGAGCTAGCCATCTGCACTTCTGAAAACATAGTGAGATACAGCACAGATATACACCCTTTGGCCCATTCTGGCAATCAGCTACCCTTTTACACTGATCCTATGTTAATTTCAGTTTTTCTTTCGACATATTATCATCAACTCCCCTAGATTTTACCACACACACTCGCACTAAGGGAAATTTACAGTGGTCAATTAACTTACTAACCAGCACATCTTGGATAAAGACGTCTTCACTGAAATCTGCTAGATACACCAGCCTCAGCTCTCAGCTCAGAACTTATTATTGCTGGACCCCGAACGCTGCTTTGAATATTGTACTCCATGTCCTCGGTACAATCTGAGCTATCATGATAGCAAGCTGAAAGTACAGTACATGTCAGCAGCCTGAGCTTCCATATAGAACTCAGGTATTGAGTGGTTGTTGATTATGCTGCAATGGAAGCAGCTTCTCTATCATGGTTGTGTCTATGGTTAAAAAAATGTAGGCTCCAAGTTCTGGGTATACTTTGTGCCATGTTGGAACCACGCTCTACAGCATTCCTAAGTAAAAACATAGGTTTTCTCCCTGGGTAGGTTTTCAGATTCACTGCTCTTCTTAGTTTACCTAGCACTGTAGAGATGATCACGGAGTAGGGAAGCATATAAAGCTCATCAGGCTATAGAGACGGGATTGGAACATAGGGCATGAAGTGAGCTGAGCTGGTGATAGGTATAGGTGGGAGCTTAGCATTAGTCAAATGAGCAATCATGTGTGACAGTTAAATGGACAGATAATTGGTTTTCAGAGTTGGGTGTTCTGATGTAAACAGGGAACTAGATAATTCGGAATTATGATCACTAAGACAGTCGATCAGGAACAAGGACTGAATGGAACAGTAACCAGATATTGTCGCCTGTACTACATTGCACCTGCCTAGACTGAAGTGTTTGTGCTCAGTGTCTTGCCACATGCAGATCTTCTATCTCTATTACCCTCAAAAAAAATACGTCATGCTTGCTGAAGTATCTCAGTAGAACTTTGCTGTATCCAGTGGTTTGTAGCTGTTATGTGAAGTAAATCACATAGACCAAAGAGTGGCTCTTGTGATGGCCAGAAACTCAGGATGAGGTCCTGAGGGGTGGGGCAGCACAGCTGTGCAGTACAAGTATTACTGCCTCACAAAGTCAGAAACACAGGTGCAATCCTGACCTTGGGTGCTGTCTGTGTGGAGTTTGCATGTTACCCCTGTGACCACGTTGGTTTCATCCAGGTGTTCCAGTTTCCACCCACATCACAAAGCCATGAAAAATATGGTTAATTGATCAGCTATAAATTGCCCTCCAGTGTAGGTGAGCGAAATCTGGGGAGCGTTCATGGCAGTGTGGTGAGAATAAAATGGAATTAATGTAAAATTAATGGGCTGACAAGTCACCTCAGATTCAGTACATTGAAGCGTCTCTTTTCATGCTGTATCACTCTATGACACTAAGTTGAGTCATCTATTTAGCACCTTTGGCTGAACAAGGTTACAAGTACTTCAGTCATGCTTTTACCACTCACATGCTGGACCTTGCCATTGAGGATGTAAGTGTTCTAGGAGATTCATCCTCCTACTAATTGCTTAATTGTCCACCACCATTCAAAACAATACTTGACAGCATTCATTTTTATTGCATTTTGTATATTAGAAACATGAAACAAAAAAAATTGGCAATTAATTTGCTGTAGCATTATGAAAGGAAGTATTCTTAGTTAATTTAATGTGTAAGACAACCAAAATACAACAGATACTGTAAACCTGAAAATGTTGCAAATACTCAGCAAGTCAGGAAGTACTCACAGCAAGAGTAGCACATTTAAAGGCTTAGATTTTCCTGAGAGATATTACCAATTCCACTGTGGAACTGCTAGCATATTCACAAGTAACTGTAAAGTTTGGCAGTTCAAGGCAAATGTGCTCAGTCCCAAATTTTTAATGAGTTTTCACATGTAATTTCCCAAACACACTGACATTTGGAATTCTCAAAGACTCTGGCAGCAGGGGTGAGACATGGCACAGTTTAATGTTCAGTCCTGACGAGGGGTCTCGGCCCGAAACGTCGACTGTACCTCTTCCTAGAGATGCTGCCTGGCCTGCTGCGTTCACCAGCAATTTTGATGAGTGTTGCTGGCACAGTTTAATAACTGTTTATTTCAATGGAGAGAAATGGTTGTGAGAGGAAAGAGGAAGTTTCTAGTCACTTATGTTTATTTGATTGAAATTAACTACTTATTTTTATGTATTCATAGTGTTTTAGGTACATAGTATATATCTTTATCTTTAAATATTAATAGATTTGTAATTTTATTAGTTTTTTTAAATTATTTAGATTTTTTGTGAATGATGACAATTTCTTCAGGACCTTTGACAGCTTTAGCCTGGGAGAATGGCCTAACCTATTTTCACAGCATCTCTGTGTGATTTTTGATTGGAAGATCTGATGCACTGATTAGTTTGTAGCTGGTCTTTTTGTTCAGGATATTGCTGCCGAAAGTTCATTTCTGGGTAAATGAAGATCTTGTGGGTAGGACAGTGATGAGCATGGGTGGCTTGCTGCTCCCAGGAAATGCAAGGCCATTGTTTCAGATCCATGACCTCTCTTCAAAGTTCATTAAAATTAAAAGGTCATCGACCTGAAATGTTAACATCTATTTTTTCCTCCACAGATGCTGCCTGGCCAACTCAGTGTTTCCAACATTTTCTGTGTTTATTGTGGAATTCTAAACTGTTTGGATAACACTCTGGGCATGATTTTCTCTGGATACTTGAGGAATACCAAAGAACATCTGACATGGACAAGGTGGGGTCTTGTGCCTCCTCTCTAATTTAGCCCATTTTTAGCACAAGACACCACCATGATAAGGAACTAAAGCTACAGTAGAAATATCCACCCTGAGGACTATGAACAATTTGTCTGCTGACACTCATTAAAGAGGCTTCAGACTGCATTGTGGCCAATCACTGCAAGAAGATCAACTGAGTAGCAATATCTAGTTGTCTCTTGCATAATTTATATCCATGCTCAATTAACACTTTATACTTGCCTGCTGAGATTGAGTGGTTTAAGTACCGAGATTTTCTGAGACCTTTGTCGCTCATGGTCTGGCAGAACAATGGAAAGAGGACTGAGTGTGTGGGTAGAACAAGATTAGCTGCAAAAGGACAGATAGGAAGAGGGGTTAAAGCAACAAGCATTTTCATTGAAAATAATACTTCTACATGATCCTTTCATCTACATGAAAGGGCTGGATGGCTTGGAGTTTGTCAAATGTGTTGAAAGCGCTAGATGGCTTGAAGTTTGTCAAGTGTGTTCAGGAAAGTTTTCTACATCAATATATAGAGGTACCAACGAGAGAGGATGCAACACTTGATCTCCTATTAGGGAATCAGACAGGTCAGGTGTCAGAAGTAGGTGTAGGCGAACATTTTGGGTCCAGTGACCATAATGTCACTAGTTTCAAGTTAATTATGGATAAAGATACATCTGGTCCTCGAGTTGAGGTTCTAAATTGGAGAAAGGCCAATTTTGTGGAGATGAGAAAGGATCTAGGAAGACTGGATTGGGATAAGTTGTTTTCTGGCAAGGATGTGTACAGTAAGTGGAAGGCCTTCAAAGGCAAAATTTTGAGAGTGCAGAGTTTGCATGTTCCTGCCAGGATTAAAGGCAAAGTTAACAGGCATAGGGAACCTTGGTTTTCAAGGGATATTAGCGATCTGGTTAAGAAAAAGAGAGAGGTGTATAGCAGGTATAGGCAACTAGGAACAAATGAGGTACTTGAAGAGTATAGAAAATGCAAGAAAATGCTAAAGAAGGAAATCAGGAAGGCAAAAAGGAGACATGAGGTTGCTTTGGCAGATAATGTGAAGGAAAACTCGAAGGGTTTCTACAAGTATATTAAGAGTAAAAGGATAGTAAGGGACAAAATTGGTCCCCTAGAAGATCAGAGTGGTCATCTATGTGTGGAGCCTCAGGAGATGGGGGAGATCTTAAACAGTTTTTTTTCATCAATATTTACTCAGGAAACTGGCAGAGTGTATATGGAAGGAAAGGAAACAAGCAGCAGTGTCATGGAACATATAGAGATTAAAGAGGAGGAGGTGCTTGCTGCCTTACAGCGAATAAAGGTAGATAAATCCCCCAGGTCTGACAGAATATTTCCTCGGACATTGAGAGAGACTAATGTAGAAATTGCAGGGGCCCTGGCAGAAATATTTAAAATCTCCTTAGCCACCAGTGCGGTGCCGGAGGACTGGAGGGTGGCTCATGTTGTTCCGTTGTTTAAAAAAGGCTCTAAAAGTAAACCAGGCAATTACAGACTGGTGAGCCTAACATCAATAGTAGGTAAATTATTGGAAGATATTCTGAGAGATCGGATGTACAAGTATTTGGACAGCCAAGGGCTGATTAAGGATAGTCAGCATGGCTTTGTGTGTGGTAGATCGTGTTTAAGGAATCTTGTAGAGTTTTCTGAGGAGGTTACAAATAAATTAGATGAGGGAAAGGCTGTGGATGTTGTCTACATGGACTTCAGTAAGGCCTTTGACAAGGTCCCACCTGGGAGGTTAGTTCAGAAGGTTCGGACACTAGGTATCCATGGAGAGGTTGTAAACTGGATTCAAAATTGGCTGTGTGGGAGAAGACAGAGAGTGGTAGTGGATAATTGCTTCTCAGACTGAAGGCCTGGGACTAGTGGTGTACCTCAGGGATCTGTGCTGGGACCATTGTTGTTTGTTGTCTGTATCAATGATCTAGATGAAAATGTGGAAAATTGGATCAGCAAGTTTGCTGATGACACTAAGATTGGAGGCATTGTGAATGGCGAGGAAGGCTTTCAAAGCTTGCATAGGGATCTTAGAAAAGTGGGCTAGAAAATGGCAGATGGAATTTAATGCAGACAAGTGTGAGGTGTTGCATTTTGGAAGGACAAATCAAAGTCAAAAATCAAAATCACAGTATATGGTAGGGTACTGAGAAGTGCGGAGGAACAAAGGGATCTGGGAGTTCAGATACATAATTCCCTGAAAGTGGCATCACAGGTGGACAGGGTGGTAAAGAAGGTCTTTGGCATCCTGGCATCACAAATCAAAGTATTGAGTATAGGAGTTGGGATGTTATGGCGAGGTTGTATAAGACATTGCTGAGGCCAAATTTGGAATATTGTCACCTACTATAGGAAGGATATCAGCAAGATTGAAAGTGTGCATAGAAGATTCACTTGGATGTTGCCGGGTCTTCAGGAGTTGAGTTACAGGGAAAGATTGAACAGGTTAGGACTTTATTCCTTGGAGCGTAGAAGAATGAAGGCAGATTTGATAGAGGTTTACAAAATAATGAGGGGTATAGACAGAGTAAATACCAGTAGGCTCTTTCCACTTAGATTAGGAGAGATAAACACGAGAGGACATGGCTTTAGGGTGAAAGGGGAAAAATTTAGGGGGAACATTAGGGGGAACTTCTTCACTCAGAGAGTGGTGGGCGTGTGGAACGAGCTGCTATCTGACATGGTAAATCTGGGCTCACTCTTATGTTTTAAGAACAAATTGGATAGATGCATGGATGGGAGACGTCTGGAGGGTTATGGACTGGGTACGGGTCAGTGGGACTAGTGGAATAAAGTTTCGGCACAGACTAGAAGGGCCAAATGACCTGTTTTCTGTGCTGTAGTGTTCTATGGTTCTATGTCCAGAGACAGTTCAAAAGGAGCGTAGAGGGAAGCAAGGTCATATGGAAAGAAAATTCATACTTGGAATCGTTACACAATGATTGTTTTACTGGGCTAGTGAACCAAAAGTGTGAAACAATGATCACAGATGTGCTTGAATCCCAGCCTATCATCTGGAAATTACATTTATCTGTCTATATAATCTAGAATAAAAAACAAAAACCAGTAATGATCAATATGAAACTGCCAGATTTCCTGAAAAGCCTATCCTACTCATTACTATTTTTTTCGAGATGGAAGAAGGTCATTATGAATATATATTAAGGCAATGGAGAGTACTGGTATACTGGTTAGTCACTGAAATCATGTTAATGTTTGTGAGTCAAATCAATGCATTAATTAAACATTTGAATCAAGAACAAGTTTTTTACCGCCATCTAATTAAGTTCCATTTATTACTATTGATTCGTAAACAGTCTCTCATCAAATTGAACAACCTACTATTCTCCAATACGAGTGGAAAGAAAAAGCTCCAAACGGAAGGGAAGTAGCTACCTGGTATTGTATTTTCCATTTATAGTTCATGGCCACAATGTTGACTGATCTCTTGGATAAGACAAGAATAAATTCAGTATAAATCTGAGCATTAGTATTAAGGCTGATTATATATCTAAAATTCAGCATATAAAGTAAATGATTAAGCACTACTGTTTGGTTACAATATTTTATGAATGAGATCCAATCTTCTAAAATTTAAATAATAATATCTTACATTCAGATTTCATTAGAACTTTCTATATAATTTAAAAGTTCAAAGTACATTTATAATCAAAGTATGTATACCGTATACAACCTTGAGATTAATCTTCTTGCAGGCAGCCACAAAACAAAGAAACACAATAGAACCCATTAAAAGAACTCCACACCACAAACTCCACACGTCAAACTTCTATGTGCAAACAGTAAAAAAGTAAACAAATAACACACAGAACATGAACCACAGAGTCCCCGAATTGGAGTCCACAGCCGCGAAGGCAGTTCAGCACTGTGGCCAGTGAAACCAGTCCAGGAGCCCAATGGTTGTAGCCCACAGCCATGGAGACAGTTCAGCGTCGAGGCAAGTGCCAGCAGTTGCAGGCCAGAGCTGCAGTCAGTTCAGTGCTGAAGTGAGTAAATCTTGCGGAGTAGTGAGCTGAACACGCTTCGCCCTTTGCCCTCAGCCTTAATGCCTTGATCAAATTGTGCAAATAGTAAAAGAAAGTAAATAAAAACACATTGAACATGAAATGCAGAGTCCCTGAAAGTGAATCTGCATCTGTGGAGCCTGTTCAATGCCAAGGCAAATGAAGCCTGTCCAGGGCGAAGGACGATCTAGTTAGTTGGTTCAGTTGGATCATTTAGTTGTTTCAGCTCACTACTCCATGAGGTTTACTCACTTCAGCACTGAACTGAATGCAGCTCTGGCTTGCAACCATCAGCATTTGCCTCAGCAGCGCTGAGGCGATTGAAGCCTGTCCAGGAACCCATGGTTACAGGGCAACAACTACTCCTTAACCTGGCAGTGTGGGACCCAAGACTCCTGCATCTGCTGGCCAGTGGTGGTCACATGAAGAGAGAGAGAGACGAGTCAAACATAGGCAAACAGCACTGAATACCTGTTAATTTTCAGCTCTCATTCTCAACGATTTTAATCTTGCTCAACGCTTTAATTGACACAGAGTAATGGAGCTGACCATGGGTTCATCTTCCACCGTCAGGTCTCAGTGCAGCATCCACCCCCATCTGTATCTGAACTCTCAAGAGTCTGCGTCACCGAATCCCCAAAGACATTGCAAAAGTGCCAGATCATTTAGTTGGTTCAAAAGAACATCCTTAAAATGGATGTTACAAGCTACAGACTCTTCAGAGGTATACAGTGGCATTCAAAAGTTTGGGCACCCCGGTCAAAATTTCTGTTACTGTGAATAGCTAAGCGAGTAAAAGATGACCTGATTTCCAAAAGGCATAAAGCTAAAGATGACACATTTCTTTAATATTTTAAGCAAGATTACTTTTTTATTTCCATCTTTTACGGTTTCAAAATAACAAAAAAGGAAACAGGCCCGAAGCAAAAGTTTGGGCACCCTGCATGGTCAGTACTTAGTAACAAACCCTTTGGCAAGTATCACAGCTTGTAAACACTTTCTGTAGCCAGCTAAGAGTCTTTTAATTCTTGTCTGGGGGATTTTCGCCCAGTCTTGCAAAAGGCTTCTAGTTCTGTGAGATTCTTGGGCTGTCTTGCATGCACTGCTCTTTTGAGGTCTATCCACAGATTTTCAAAAATGTTTAGTCGGGGGACTGTGAGGGCCATGACAATTGAGAGCCATGACAAAATCTTCAGCTTGCGCGTCTTGAGCTAGTCCATTGTGGATTTGAGGTGTGTTTAGGATCATCATCCTGTTGTAGAAGACATTCTCTTTTCATCTTCAGCTTTTTTTTACAGTCGGTGTGATGTTTGCTTCCAGAATTTGCTAGCACTTAATTGAATTCATTCTTCACTCTACCAGTGAAATGTTCCCCGTGCCACTGGCTGCAACACAAGCCCAAAGCATGATTGATCCACCCCCGTGCTTAACAGTTGGAGAGGTGTTCATTTCATGAAATTCTGCAGCCTTTTTTTCTCCAAACATACCTTTGCTCATTACGGCCAAAACGTTCTATTTTAACTTCATCAGTCCGCAGGACTTGTTTCCAAAATGCATCAGGCTTGTTTAGATGTTCCTTTCCAAACTTCTGGCGCTGAATTTTGTGGTGAGGATGCAGGAAAGGTTTTCTTCTGATGACTCTTCCATGAAGGTCATGTTTGTGCGGGTGCCACTGCACAGTAGAACAGTGCACCACCACTCCAGAGTCTGCTAAATCTTCCTGAAGGTCTGTTGCAGTCAAACGGGTGTTCTGATTTGCCTTTCTAGCAATCCTACAAGCAGTTCTCTCGGAACGTTTTCTTGGTCTTCCAGACCTCAACTTGACCTCCACCATTTCTGTTAACTGCTATTTCTTAATTACATTATGAACTGAGGAACTGGCTACCTGAAAATGCTTTGCTATCTTCTTATAGCCTTCTTCTGCTTTGTGGGCATCATTTATTTTAATTTTCAGAGTGCTAGGCAGCGCTTAGAGAAACCCATGGCTGCTGATTGTTGGGACAAGGTTTGAGGAGTCAGGGTATTTATAAAGCTTTGAAATTTGTATCACCTGGCCTTTCCTAAGGATGACTATGAACAAGCCACAGCCCTGATTAAGGTCTGAGACCTTGGTAAAAGTTATCTGAGAGCTCAAATCTCTTGGGGTGCCCAAACTTTTGAATGGCACTCCTTTCCTTTTTTTCCCACTCTAAAATTGTACGAAACAAAAATAATACACTAATCCTGCTTAAAATGTTGAGAAGAATGTTTCATCTTTAACTTTATGACTTTTGGAGGTCAGTTCATCTTCTACTCACTTAACTATTCACAGTAACAGAAATTTTGACCGGGGTGCCCAAACTTTTGCATGCCACCTTATCTGTATCTCTGCTCCATTCCTCCTAAGCTACGTGTAAAACCTCAGTGTCCTCATCGGCCACCTTCTGCCCTTCCCCATGCTCCAACAAAATATGATCTGAACTGTGAACCAAATCACTGAAACAAATACCATTTATAACTTCAGAAGACTTATAAATACAAGAGGAAAAGGGATGTGGCACATGGTGAATAAATGGTGCATGTTTTTCTGCTTTTCAAGATTGTTTGCAACATTCATTAGCATAATCCCTAATAAAATGATTTTGTTGTTATTAGTTTGTGCCATATAAATCCTTTCTTGTGCATACATAAAATACGTCATTACAGTGATATGACATCTGAGCTATGTAAAACCTGCATAAGGCGCACATTCAACAAGCTGTTCAAGCCAAAAGGCGTTAACCCATAAATCTATTCAAACCACTCAGTCAACTGCATTTAGAAGTCATTATTATTGTACATGCAGTAAGAAGAAATTAAGAGGTTAGGTTTGTTTTGCTTGGAGTGGAGAAAGCTATAATAGAAACTTTAAACAAGAAAGATAGGTAAAATGCTTTCCTGTGCCAGAAAAACCAGTAACTAAAGTAGTTGGAAAAAGAACTAGATTACATTCAAAATTGATTAACTCACTGTAGATGTTTTTTAAAAGTCTTCTTTTTCCAAAGAACTAGATGACTTTTTTAAATATCTACAGTGAGTTAATCAGTTTTGAATGTAATGTATGAAAACAAGATGAACAGTTTACAACAACATAGTTCCACATGTCTCAGACATGCATTTTGAAAATGTGATTTTTTTTTGTACATCAGCTGAGATAATGCCAGATAATTATTTCATGATCTTGACCTGAAACCATGCATGCACAGTCAATATTGTGCAATGGATAGTGATTAGGAGCAGCTGTAAGAAATGTTAATATGTTAATGGTTAGTGGGATTTTACACTGCTGTTAAAATGGCTTTCCAAATTCTGGGTGTTTAGGGAGTTGCCGGCCGTAATCATGAAGAAGACTAATTCATTCTAAGTCCATGTACTCTGATATATTACTGCCTTTGTTTTAATAATTTTGCTCAGCAAAGACCTGAAGTCAACCTTGGCTCCTTCCAGTTTATACAAGGTCAATTACTTAAGATCACAAAAAAGTGTATTAATTGGCAGAGGGAAAATTTATTTCATTATACAAGAATTTTATGCCTTGCATTTTAGACGAATTACTAAAACATATTAATAAAACCATAACTCCTTAAATACCACTGATTGGTTAAACAACGGGAATATCAGATGGCTATAAGAGGGATCATTTATAATTAATGTATTTCAACACACCTCATTAGTCTGTGTCCAGCATTTACTGATGGATAATAAGAAGTTTTAAATATCACATTCTTAAATACATTACTATGGTAAAAATGGAGATATTGTCATCCCTTCAGGGGATTTATAACAATAAATTATCATAATTATTGTTCCATGTGAACACCAACAATAAAAGTACACATTTCCCAACTACTCTCATCTAGATCTCTAATATGTCACAAAATGGGTTCCTGAGATGATTGACACTAAATCAAGCAAACCTCATAGTATTTCCTAAAATTACACAATCTGTGGTAATCAATCACCAATTTGGATAAACTAATTTGTGCTTTTGAATCTAAATTATATTATTCCCCTTTAAATAGACAGTTAAGATAATAATTATTTCTTCATCTGGGTACACTGGAAACTTGGCAATTCATGCTACTAAACTATTATATTTTAGTTTGTGTTTATGTTCAAGCAAATTGCAGGTCACATCTTGTATCTGTTGAGTAATAAGTTCCTTGGTTCTGAGACAAAGAGTAAAGATTTCACTAGTTCCTGACTTTAATTCTCAGAAACCATCAATTCCTCTTATATAGAACATAGAATAGTACAGCACGTTACAGGCCTTTCCGCCCACAATGTTGTGCCGATCCTTAAACCCTGTCTCCCATATAACTCACCACCTTAAATTCCTCCATATACCTGTCTAGTAGTTTCTTAAATTTCACTAGTGTATCTGCCTCCACCACCAACTCAGGCAGTGCATTCCATGCACCAACCACTCTCTGAGTTAAAAACCTTCCTCTAATATCCCCCTTGAACTTCCCACCCCTTACCTTAAAGCCTGTCCTCTTGTATTGAGCAGTGGCGCCCTGGGGAAGAGGCGCTGTCTGTCCACTCTATCTGTTCCTCTTAATATCTTATCTATCATGTCTCTATCATGTCTCCTCTCATCCTCCTTCTCTCCAAAGAATAAAGCCCTAGATGCCTTAATCTCTGATCATAATGCATAATGATCATATAAGACCTTCTTTTGCAAAAAGGCAAAAACACAATATTTGAGGCAGTATCCTGAACCTTTCATTGAAGCAGCAGTGGCTGGAAAACCCATGGGAGTCAGAAGTCAGGAAAAGAGTGTGAGGCTTTCATTCGGCAATATCCATCTATCTATGATTAAAAATTTAAAAGATTCAAGATTAGTTTTACAGTATTTGTCAAATGTACATTGAAACATATGGTGAAATGCATTGTTTCTATCAAATCAAATTGGCAAAGATTGTGCTGGGCAGCCCACAAGTGTTGCTATCCTTCTGGCACCGGGATAACTTGCCCGTAACACTAAAGCATGCATTTTCAGAATGTGGAAGGAAACCCACACCATCACGGGGAGAATGTACAATCTCCTTACAGAACTCTGAGCTTACAGCTGTCACTGTAATAGCATTATATTAACTGCTACATACTGTGCTACCCCCTCCCAGAAAGGTAATAACTATTAACACCATAAAATGACAGAGGCATGCAAACATTGACCTTAAGGAAGTTTCTCCTCACAGCTGACCATAAATTGATTGAGTTAAAATGCTAGTGATCTATGAAAACCTCCAGATCCTGAAGGAAGCTTTAAGTATAAAAGAAGATGGGCTGAAATTTGGGGAAGCCGGTAATGTTGACAAATCCACAAGTTCATTTTATTTCCTACAGCTTAACACATCAGTGAAATTAGCAATACAGAAAAGAGGGGCAAACTGTAAAATATGGCATTGATCACAATATGCTGGCTGTACTGACCCTACAGTTTAATAGCTACCTTGATCTTAACTTGTAGAGCAGTCAGATAAGGGTGTGAATCTATAGTTGAGACTACAGAACATTGTAGATCTGTGTAACAACTACCTTAGTTAACTGCCGTCAACAACAGGGTTTCACAACTTTTTTTATACCATGGAGTTTTACCATTAATCGAGGGGTCCATGGACCCTAGGACTCTACAGAAATGTGGATACTTGCAGTGCTCAAGGTAGGACGACAGGTTCTGTGGGGTAAGGTCTTCAGCTACTACCTTTTAAATGCTTCGTCCCTTAAATTTTGTGTAAGTAAATTTTGTGTAATTTCTCCACCACTTGAAATCCCATTCTGTCTTACTACTACATCAGTGGAAGTATCACACATACATAAGAGCTTCCAAATTATGAAATTCCATTGAAGCTCATTATAAACACCTAAAGTGACTCAGTGTACTTTAGAATGACTTACAGCTTCCAGGGTGCCCTGCAGCAGAATCCATATGTTGCAAGTGACAATATGAGTATCCTTTTAAATAACACAGTTGGAGAGCCATCATTATTCTTAAAATCTTGTTGGCTTGTGAGTGACCAATGACAGTTCAGGTTGGAAGAACATCATTAAATTTCACCTAGTAACACTAGAAAAACAGTATCATTTTATGCTATTGTGACATTATTAAATACAGGTCCAATGCCAGAAACAAGTCATCCATACATGCACAGCTCATGTTGGAGAGGTTTTCTGCAGCGAACCAAAATCTACGAATAGTTATTTGCACACTTCACTTCATGCATTATATTTGCATGACCCTGAAATAAACAATGCTGTTTTAACTGATGTGTTACTAAACAATTCTTCAAGATCAATTCATGGATAATTCATGGTGAAAGAGTTGAGAAGCACTTCACTATTTATTCCAGACAAGTTCTTGTAGCTAGATTCTGAATCTTACTGATAGTGTTTGCTAGGTGAAACTCGAGGAGAGATGTTGACACAGAGTGATAAATGTTGCAAGGAAAACCTATTCCTCACCACCCCAGCCGCAGTCATAATTATAGGGTAAAAGGCTCAAAACAGGCAGGTCACACACAGTTGAATATTTTTGGCAATTATATTTCTGCTACTATTACCTTTTCTATAATATGGACAAGTGCTAATATATGAAGCGTTTGCAGGATGTTGACTTCCCTGGTATGACCAGTATTTATTACTTAACCCTAAATATCACTGAGAAAGTGGTGGTGAACCATGTTCTTGAATCACCTCAATCCTTCTGGTGATTGATTCACACTGTAGCCACGGTGATGAAAGAGGGGAATGTTGGGGATGTTGTCAATTAAGCAGGCTACTTTCACAGGATAGTGTGGAGAGCTGCATAGGATTTAAACATGTGGAGTCATCAGCTTATATCTTTCCCATATCACTATCTTATTCAATCCCTTCTATGGTGAAAAGAGTCATTGTTGAAGATTGGATAGACTGAGGAGACTTTCCTGAATAAGTTATGTATCGATGCCCTGAGATATTTAATCTCTAAAACAGGAATCAATCTTCTTCATCTTCTGTGCATCAGAAGATTCCAAAGATTGGAATTTTTTGTCCAGCTTCTTCAGTTTTACCAGGACTCCTTCATTCTGTATTCAGTCAAATACTAACGTCATGTCAAAAGTAATCGCTCTGTCCTCACTTTTGAATTCTGCTTTTTGATCACGCTTGGATCAAAACTATGATTAAATCTGGTGCCCACTAGTCTTGGTAAATCCAAACTAAATATCCAGGGTTTCAAAACTAAACGCTAGAAAGTCAATGACACAATCCATCACTTTGCTCATCATTTTCTGGACAGAACGTAACTAGCAACCTTCCATATTGTTGGGTAGAGGCCAGAGTTGCAATTGTAATGGAAAAGCTTGGCTAGAACTACAGATAGTGCTGGAACACAAGTCTTGAGTGCTATAACTGGTATCTTCTCTTATCCCTTTGCCTTGAATGTGTCCAATGCTCTCGGTCACTTCTTGATATTGGTTTACAAGAGATTAAATTGCAAGATTGTAGTGCAACCTGAAGTAGTGCAAAATAACAACTTAAGTAACTGTAGAAGAATACAAGAATGTTAAGAGCGCAAGAATGTGGCAGCAACCCAGGAAGGGGGTGTGAATGAGTGATTGGTTCAGCAGTCTCATGGTGGGGAGAAAGCTCTTCTTAAGTTCAAACATCCTGGCTATAAAGTTTCTTTAACTACTTCCCAGAAGGTATTAAAAAACAAGGGAATGGCCAGGGTGGCAAGCATCCTTATCGATACCATTATCTCTCCTGAAACAATGCAACCTGAAAATATACTGGATGGAAGGAAGTAATAGGCTTATAATGGACTGGGCTATGGTTACCACTCTGAAGGTTCAGTCAGTAAAGAACCAAGTGGTTACTGTGCCAGGCTGAGATGCAATCTATACAAATAACGAGAATGTTCTTGAAACCTCTCCACCACTATTTATGACAAATGTGACAAGAACACATAGTTTTGACCTGATCTATTAGTTGTGAGATCACTTAGTTTTTATCTATTCCTTATTGCTTTTCTTGTTTAGCTTGCATATAATCTTTTGTTGCAATGTCTCTAAATTAGCACCTCATTCTTAGGTACACCCAAAACTACTATCAACATGCCATTTTATCTCCAGGCTTGATTATACCTGTGAGCCTTCACGGGGTGCAAAATCAATACTGTGGATGCTTGTTTATAATACTTGTTTATTTCTTATATATCACTGTTCTGTCACCTCTGGTAAACTTACCCTGCCAATGGGACAGCTGTGAATGGTCAGACAGATAAAGATGGTAGATTTCCATCCATGAAGAACATTAGTAATCCAGATGTTTTAACAACCTAATAATTTCAGGATCACCAAAAAGGAGACTAACTTTTAAAATCTGTATTCTTTGATCAATGAATGGGATGTATTCCTGGAAATCATTTTGTTTAGTAGGAAGCTGAGAAAGTGCTCAATGGGTGTTTTACTATAATGTATTCATGTGCTCAAAGAGTAGCATACTGTTTGTTACAGCAAAAAATACCTTCAAAACTCAGACACATACTCCGAAGAATCAATGGCAAGAATCTGACACACGTGCATTCATAAATCAATACATTACTGTACTTAATTAAATTTAAATTCAACAGTTGCCATAAACAGGATTTGAACAGTGATTTGTTAGTTCAGGTCTCTGGATTAATAGTACAGTACTTAATTACACAACATAATAGTGGTAATAAATGAAAAGCTCAAAACTGGTCAGGATGTTTTGTGAAACTAAACTATAATTAATCAGTAAACTAATAACAAATAAGGAAGATTGCAGTGAACAACTATAGACACGCAATAATTTAATTTCTCAACAAAATGATAAACAGGAAAATCTTGGGTGCATTTCAGAACTTCTGGCCACTGAAGACCAATTTCAATTGATTTTTCTGAATCATTTTAGTAAACTGTACCTTCTTACTGGTTGTCTTTACATTTGTCTCTACAAATACAAATTAAGTGACTGAATGAAACCCCTCCATTAAGACTGCCAAAGCGATTATGAGGTTTCAATAACCTGTTGCTTCAACTCCTTCGCTTCTTACCGCCATATGTCATAATCTTCAAGGAGCTGTGCTTCCTAGAGCACATAACTGGCATTATGACTAGGTACATTGCAGCCTTTGAGCCTCAACACTAACAACAACAGTTCATTCAGCATCAGATTTAATATTACTGGCATATGTCATTCAATTGGCATTATCACATGTTTAGTTTATGTTTTTAGAATACATTGTAGGTTTTTTCTTGCAAAAAATAATTCTCCTACATCCATTCACATCTATATTTGATACAGCACAGAAACAGACCCTTCAGCCCAACGGGTCCATCCCAGCTAGTGCGATTTACTAGAGTTTGGCACATTGCCTTCTAGACCCTTCCTTTCCATTTACTTGTCCAACTGCATTGTATCTGCTTTAGCCACTTCCTCTGGCAGCTCACTCCACATACATACCACCCTTTGTGTAAAACAGTTACCTCTTAAATTCCTATTTAATCTTTCCCCCTCACCTTGAACCTTTGGCCTGGAGTTCTTGATTCCCCAATCCTGTGAAAATGACGAGTGCACTTAGTCTAACTGTGCACCTTATGATTTTGTACACCTCTAAAAAATCACCCCTCATTCTCTTAATCTCCAAGGAATGAAGTCGTAGCCTATCCAACCTCTCCCTGTAGTTCAGTCCCTCAACTCCTGGCAACATCCTCGTAAATAATTTCTAAAGTTTTTCCAGTTTAATAATATTTCTCCTATAACAAGGTGACCAAAGCTGAACACAATACTTCAACAGTGCTTTATACCCTGAGCCTTGACTGATAACGAACAGAGTGCCAAAGCCTTCTTCACCACACTCTTCACCTGTGACTCCACTTTCAGAGAACCACGTACATGAACTCCAAGATCCCTCTGTTCTACAACACTCCCAAGACCCTGCCCTACCTAGATTTGACTTCCCATATCTTTGCTTAGAATACCTTCATATCTTTACTTATTCTATCATCAGCATCTTTCACTGAGCACTATCCCACTTTGTGACTTAATTTCTTGGGTCCTCCACACCATAGCAGATCTTATCTATTTGTTTTCTCCTTGTCTCACTGCTTTCCCTTCAGCTTAAAACTTGTCTTTTCTCTAGTTAGTTACATTTTATCCTTGTTCTCCGCAGTTGTTGGTTAATTATACTGGGTATTACCATTTTGTTTCTGATTCTAATACAGATTTTCAGCATCCACAGTATTTTGCTTTGATGGACTTCAACCCCAGTGTGTACTTCTCTGCTAACTATATCATCCATTTTTAATAATTATATTAAATTGTTGTTTCAGAGTCGAATGGCTGAAAGTTTGCGTCTGTTTGATTCTATCTGCAACAACAACTGGTTCATCAACACTTCACTTATCCTGTTTCTGAACAAGAAAGATCTCCTTGCAGAAAAGATAAAACGAATTCCATTGATGGTGTGTTTCCCAGAATACAAGGGTCAAAACACATATGAAGAAGCTGCCGTTTACATTCAGCGGCAATTTGAGGACCTGAACCGCAACAAGGAAACTAAAGAAATCTACTCCCACTTTACCTGTGCTACAGACACCAGTAACATTCAGTTTGTTTTTGATGCAGTCACTGATGTGATAATTCAAAATAACTTGAAATATATTGGGCTCTGCTAGACAATTGTCCATCTAATATAGAACAAAATCCATTCAGGATTCGGGAGGTCAAGAATAAAATTAAATAGGAACAGTGCTGGATCTGGCACCAAACAATGGCAAGGAAAATTACCACAGTGACGATAACTGGATGAGGTCTGACTACTGCACTGATTTGCTTAACGAATTCACTAAAATTCTGGTGATTTGCAATCCAGTATCATGAGTTCCAGTATGGAATCATGAGAAACACTGTGATCTCTGAAATAACCTCTCCTTTTTATGTGATGTGACTGAGCTATGGTTTATTTACTCTCTGCCATTCCAGACATCATACATGCAATCTATAAAATCAAAAGCTGAGTTAAATGTATGCAGGTCAAAGATAACTTGTCAACGTAAACAGGCAACAGTCCTTTTCTTCAAGTTCGGTTTAAAAAGGGGGGGGTCATATAATACTTGACTCCTTGTAAATAAGAAATAATTCAACAAAACGTTTTTTAAGGAAAGAAATTAAACATTTAATTTACTTGATATAATTGATGTGTGAAATGTTTCATCCTCCATTTTTGTTCTGAACTGCACACCACTCTTCAAAACAACTGATACTGAGTTTACATCACACTATAATGAAAACGTCTTATCGATCCAGTTCCACAATTCGGTACAGAAATACTACAGGGAAGAGCGAAAAGAACAACATGGAAACTATGGAAACAGCTGTGCTCTGTGGACTTTTTGCTTTTGGGCTAGAAAATAGAGGTAATTAAATACCACTGAGAAGTAAATGAGTAAGTTCTGCTGATCTATAAACTGTATTAACACAGCAGTAACCTGTCTTGACTTGGTGTTTGGGTTTCTGTGATAATGACAACCTTTTCATTACTAAAAAACACATTGTAACTAAAACTGAAATGCCTCTCATACAGCATTGATTTTTCTCTCATTTTTCCATGCAACATTCACATGACAGAAGTATGTAAATACATTAGAAAAATGTAAAGTACACACTAAAATGAAAATCACGTAAACAGTGTCTAGTATATGAATCTTCAGTTAAGGGCTTTGAGACAAATTTTAAACACTGCTCACTTTAAGAAATGAAATAAAGTAAATTATGCTATTAGTGGGAAAATGTGTGATATCCATCATTGTGAAGATTATTTTCTTTAGTAATATTTGTCTCTAAGAACTTAAAAACAGATTTTATTTCTTGATATTAATCATTGTAATATTTGTTTAAAATGTAAAAACAATATCTACACATGAAATAGGTAATTAGAAAAAAAATCATTTTAGGTTAACTACTGTCATCCCTACTTGCAGGGTAAGAAGACAGAACAAAGTACCCACCAATTCAAGAAAATAATCTGCTCGCAGTTTTTCTTTTAGACATCAGTAATAACACAATATAATAGGAACACTGCTTTTCTTTGTGTCGATAAAGCAATGATGCTTCCTACTGACCTGGAATCAAGATCCTCATAAAATTTCAGCAATCTCTGTGGAGAAAGTTTCTCCATCCTACCTCCTGCTGTAAAAATTCAAGAAGACTATAGGCACCCCACAGCTGTGATGTCATCATGCTAGCTTAGCAATCAATCACATCAAATATTCTATGGAAAGGATGCTGGGAGGCATTTTAAATTAGCTTTCAAAGAAGTATAAAGAATGCTGGATATAAAATTAAATATACCAAGATGGTTAAAATAGGGACTAAAATTTCAAAAAAATATAAACATTTTATAAATACAAACCCAATAGAGGTTTATAAAATTATGAATAGCCGAGATAGAATAGACAGTCAAAATCTTTTTCCCAGGGTAGAAATGTCAAATATGATGCATTAAGGGAGATGTTGGGGAGAGGGGGGAGTTTTTTTTGTTACACAGAGAGTGGTAGCTGCCTGGGACAGGTAATTGGGGTAGTGGTGGAAGCAAATATAATAGTGAGATTTAAAAGGCTATTAAATACGATAATATGCAGGGAACGGAGGGATATGGATCATGTGCAGGCAAAAGAGACTTAGTTTAATTTGGCATTATGTTTGGCATAGACACCACAGGCTGAATGGCCTGTTCCTGTTCTGCACTATTTTATGTTCCATAGTCTGCTAAAAATTATGGGCAGAATAGTCATATGTCACTTATGTTACCCAGAAGCAGGATAGATAAGACTTTGCATATACTCTAAGAAGAAAGGTCTCTTCTCCTCTGACTCTATACTGAAGAGTCAGCAAATGAATTCAGGTAAGCTGTGGATTGTTGAAAGATGGGGCTGCAATTAGGGAAATGAAAAAAAGGAGTATTGGAAGGATTTAGGAGAAATGGAACCTTGGGTCTGGAGGATCAGGAGCAATCAGAGGAAGGAGTATCACGGAATGCAAGCTGTCCTCTCTAGTATTGCCACTTTCCAGAAAAGGTATGTGAAAATTGATGTTAGGCTTAAGGAAACGACTATCACGATGCTGAGTTCTTCAACAATTTTCTAATTGCCAATCATCTCTCCAAGGCCTACTCAGTGATAGTTATATTTTCACTACTATTCTTTAATAACTAACTGAACTTGGATCTTTGAGGAACTACTTGAATTTCAAGGTAAGGCCATAGTGTAATGAGGTCAATGGTGCAGGAAGTGTGCAGCAAACCATCCTCTCTACAGAACTAAAAAGGAGATCCAGCAGTAAAAAAAAAAGGCAGTGAATATCCCATTACAACTAGAATTCCAGTGATGCAAAACCAGACATCCCACCTCTCCCGGAAGTTCCAGGAGTCTCCCGCATATTAATAGTGGCTCCCTGATGCCCGCAAATTATATGCAATATCACGGAAATCAATCTTTTGAGAGCGAGCGAGAGAGCGACCATGAGAGAGAGCGCACGCGAGCAAGAGAGAAAGCAAGCGAGAACGACCACGAGAGACAGCGCACGAGCAAGAGAGCAAGTGAGAGAGCAAGCAAGAGCGCGAGAGCAACCATGAGAGAGAGAGAGAGAAAGCACGAGCGAGAGCGCGCCATGGGAGATTGTTCCAAAAAAACAAAATATAAAATGTATGTAATCCCAGACTACCCTAAAGCGTACTCCTGCCTAATAAGGGTCAAAATAATGACAGTGTTGCTCGCTGCGCTGTTTGCAACAGTGATTTTTCTATTGCCCATGGTGGGTTAAAATGTAAAAGACATGTTGAGGTGAGTTTAACAGGTGTCATTCGTTCATTAGCATAGCTAACATTATTTAAACTAGCTGGCTAGCTGCTAAGGAGCTACTCTATTGCAGACATCATACCTCTCCTGGAGGTTCCGGGAATCTCCCGCAAATTGATGATGCTACCTCCCGGAAATGAGTTTTTGCAGGGTGGGATGTCTGCAAAACAATTCTAATGCTATTTCAGTAGCACAGCAATCACTGTCATGTGAAAATTATTTGATCATCTGTGACCATTTGGAATCTGTCATATTTTATTTATAAACAGATATTTGTCTTCTTCTAAAATAGAGAAAATGATTGAAGAAATCATTTTTAGATTCTGATTGGAATCTGATCAGATCAATGTGAAGTATATTTTCTGATAAATAATTCTGCTTGAGATTTGTTAATTTTATGACTATATATTTAAATCAACATTTTCATGACTATGGTACTTTTCATAGATCTTCTGTACCCTTAAATTAAATTCTGGTTCTTCAAGATTTTCACAACCTGGACCCCCAATTCTTTAAATACTCCTTGATGTTCTTTAGGCTCTACTTAATGAAGGTGTTTTCAAAATGTACCCTTGTCAATGAAGTATATACTGCTAAAAACAAAGGTGTAATGGAATGTAAGCACTGATTTTCATGCAGTAAGTGCCAGGAAATTAAATGAAAATTTGAAGGTAAATTTCACTTTTATTGGAAATATTTTGTACTGACAGTGCTAGGTTAGCAAATCATTAGATCAGTTCAAATAACTTTTGACCTTTGAGCTGCACTGCTAAGCAGTCTGAATAGCACTTTCCAATTATAAACCTACAATAAAAATCTCATTCTAAAATACATACAGTAAAACTCTGATACTTGGAACACGCAGAGCTTTGGTGGTGCTGGTTTAGTAGATTTTCCAAAATATTATATATTATTCCAATACTCCTTTAAAACCCCAAAACATTTTCATTCACTTTCTTCAATGTTATGCTGATTTATAGTAAAGTTCCCAATGCACCTGATAAATATAAAGGGAGTGCAAGAAATGGGAGGCTGATCAGCTTAAAGAGAGACAAGAAGCTGGGACCCAGTAATAATGAGAACCACTCAGTGTGAGAATCAGAAAAGAGCATCAGAGTGGGGACCCAGTGAGCTGGAAGGAAGGAAGCAGAAACCAGAAGGAAGTGAGGAGAACCAGGACTCTGGGGAATCAAAAATGAGTTCAAGAAACTTGATCTAGTGAGTCAGGTGAAAGCGAGCAGTGAAGAGCACAGCAAACAAAACAAGGTGAGCTGATGCCAAAGAATCAGGATTTCCAAATGGTCAGATAGCCTATATATGCCTATATATTAAAATAATGTGAAGCAAGTTAGGATTCAGAGATATGGTAGCCACTTCTGCTTCAGCAATAACAATCTCATTCAATAACATACAGAGATGAGTGAATAACTTTAAAAATTTTAGCATAAATCTATTCATTATATATAGTTCAAAAGTCAAAAACATATTAGCTCCCTTAAATAAAATCTTTAATTCACACGGACAAAACTCTTGTTCCAGTCTGTAGGCAATGCATTCCATGTTGTACTCTATATTCTCACCTCACAAAACCAATAAGATATTAATTATGTCTACCACTGTATGCACTTCCAAGTGTTCTAAGTAAAAGTACATTAGGTAGGATGTTATGTCCTATGCTTTCACTTATGGCAATTTTGCTATTAACACGTTTGCTAGCCGAAAGTAAATCTAAAAGAAAATACAAAGTCATATGATAGAAAGAAAATATACCATAGCTGCAAAAATTCAGTGGAATAATCTCAGGATCCAAGGATGTCATAAATAAGAAGTTTAATTCACAATTATTACATTCTCCCTGTATGCCTTCAATGCCATTGCTCTTGAATTTCAGTACCAGCATATATTATCGCAGTTCTATTTTGTGATAATTTTGCTTACCCTATAAAAATAATCATGACTTTTTTAAAATTACCATTATTTACTATTCTGATTTTGTACAGATTGAACATTCATGCTGAAACTGGAATGGTTAGGGAAACTGGCAAAGTGTGTCAAAAGTGTTATGGGGCTTGGTGGGAAGAAATTGAAGGAGAGAAAATAGGATCAAAACAGAAATACATAAGATTTATTGGACAAAATCACCCTGAATCAGTAAGTGAGACAGAATCTGGGAAATGACAGCTTAATATCTGGCCAATTCGGATGAAAGGTAACTAACCTGAACATTAACTCTGACATGCTTTCCACACATGCCAGCTGACCTGCAGTTCATTTCCATCATTCTGTTTTTATGTCCAATTTTCTGCTGATTTTGTGCTAAAAGAGGCTAAACAGACCATGCTGGAGAATTGTGTTGGGATAATAATACATGATTAATTATGCTCATTTGACCTTGTATAAACACTCATAAAATTTTGCAAAATGGCTAGCACCATTTCAAGCCAGTTTGGACTACTGGAAACCAATCAACAGGTAAGGTATGGCTGTACTACACAACAAAAGACATTGCAGGGGCAATTGTAGCCTACTAAAGCACATGGTGCAACATGAGCATGTCCTTTTTTTCTGATGCAGGACAAGAAACCTTAGTTGACAAGTGCAGCAAAAAAAATCTATAAACAGAAGAGACCAGGAATCTTTCAATCAGGATAAAAATAGCAGTGGGAGGAAGCCACTGTGAAAGTAAATGAGTATCCATCCCCCAAAGGTAGTGAAAACAGTAATGCAAAACTTCTAATGATTTCGCATGTAAGATTAAAACGAAATACTATGTCCTACCAGCATTAGAAATGGCTTTTGTACAAAATATATCTAAAAATGTTAATGGGAACCTCCACTCTTCGAATATACCGTAGAAGAAAAATAGTTTGAAAGGAAAGAAGCCCTTAGGAGTATTGATAAACAGAAGAATTTTGGGGTGCAAGTCCATAGCTAGCTAGAAATAGCAACACAGGTAGAAAGCAACGCACCCAAAAAGCTGGAGTAGATAGGGAGGTAAAGAAGGCATACAGGCTACTTACATTTATTGGGCCACTGAGCAGAAAGGTTACACCTGTATAAATCTTTAGTTAGGTCGTATTTGGAGTATATAAGCAGTTCTGGCTGCAGCATAATAGAAAGAACGTGCAGACTTTGGAGGAAGTGCAGAAGACACCCAGCAGGATGTTGCCCGGATTAGACAGTGTTAGTCATAAGAAGCAGCTGGACAAGCTTGGATTGTTTCTTTTTTAGATTATCAGAAGCTAAGAAGCAACCTAGAGTCATAGAGTAATGGACCCTTCAGCCCAATTAGTCCATGTAGACCACAGAATCCTTCCTGCAAGTAGAAGTTGTCTGCATTCAGCCCATAACCCTCCAAGTCCCTTCCCTTCATGTACCTTTGCAAATGCCTCTTAAATGTTACAATTTACTCACTTCAATCACTTCCTATGGTAGCTCATTCCAGGTACTCACAAACCTCTGTGTGAAGAAGTTATCTCTTAAGTCTCCCTTAAATCTCTCTTCTTTTTTCCTGTATCTACACCCTATAATTTTGGATTCCCCAACCCTAGGGAGAAAACTATGACTGTCCACCTTATCCATACTCCTCATGATTTTATAAACTTCTATAAGGTTGTAAAGTAATGTAAATGGTGACAGATGACACACATTGTTCATAATAGAAACTGTTCGACATAATTCACCCATCACTCAGTTGTTGTGTTTACTTTAAGAGACAGTGTCTAAAATAATGTGGTCAATGTAAAGTGCTTTCAGTTTGTTTGTAATGGAAGTAAAGGGATATATGGCTTTTGTTAAGCATATAAAATGACTCTCGCGTGTTTTATTCACCTTCAGTGGTGACCCCGACGATCTCAGACAATTCCAGAGATATTCAACAAGATGTCAACCAACACAGTCACTTTGAAGTTGCCGGAGTTTTGGGAGCATCACGCAACCACATGGTTTGAACAGGCAGTAGCCCAGTTCTGACTGCAAAAAATCACCATGGACAATACCAAATTTTACTACATCATAACATCACTAACTAGTTCCACTGCAGCCAGAGTAGTGAGTCTCCTAGAAGACCCACCTGCATATGATAAATATGTCACTCTGAAAACTCACCTATTACAGACTTTTGGACCATTTGAGTCTGAGCATGTAAAATATATACTCTCCTTGCCTGGCCTGGGTGACACAGGCCTTCAGAACTAATAGACCACATGCTGTCTCTCCTGGGAAAGCACCAACCTTGTTTAATTTTTTAAAAACTCTTTTTGCAACAAATACTTGAGCAGTTCACACAGCCCTCACTAATATATCCGTAAAGGAATATAGGGAGCTTGCTAAAATGGCTGATGGTCTACATTCAGCCAGGCAGAGGTGCACCATTCATCCTCCTTTTCCTGTCTCAATGAGCTCTGTCAGCAGAGCCTGTAGCAGACTCATAGCTGTAGCTCCAAAGCAAACAATGTCAGGTATATGTTTTTACCATGCGCACTTTGGCACAAACAGCAAGAAGTGCTGATCCTCTATCTCTATAGATTGGGGATCTTCTCCACAGTTAATTCCATCTATGATCCTTTAGGAATCTTGAGTCTGGTGGTACTATCTGCTAAGAAGACCCCTCAAGGTCTATATAGGAACGAGCTTGAGTGGGATGACACTGTACCAGCATCAGTTGCTTATAAATGGACAAGCTGGCTGGAAGAACTCTGGCTTCAGGGTTGTTAGATGTTTGAAGCCTATGGATTTTGAAGAAGTTACAGCTGCACAGTTACACCACTTTACAGATGTAAGCAAAGATGGCTATGGAGCAGTGACCTACCTATTGTTGCACAACACATGCTCTCAGGTGCACAGTGTTTTTATCATGGGAAAATCTAGAATAACTCCGTTGAAGTCAGTTTCCATCCCTCATGTGGAGCTCACTGCTGCTATGGTGGCAAACCCAATGGACACATTGTGGAGGAAGGCGTTGTACATGTAGCTTCATGACTGTTTTTTGAACTAATAGTACTTTAGCACTAACGTATATCAAGAATGAAACTTCCAGATTCTGAACCTTTGTTGGAAACAGGGTATCAAAAATTCTTAAGGTCTCACAGGCATCACAATGGAGGTATGTAAACACTTCAAGAAATCTAGCAGGTGTGGCCTCGAGGGTTGAAGATGGAAGCATTCCTGAAGAATGAGAAACGGGTGACAGGGCTTCAGTATCTTCTTCAGCCTAAAAGGGAATTGCCTGTGAATCCCAATTGTTCTGGAAAACTCTAGCTAATTCAAGGGTTCCCAACCTGTGGTGCACGGACCCCTCAGTTAATGGCATGAAAAAGGATGGGAATCCCTGTACTAGATGATCCAGAAGTCAAGAGGTGTGTTACAATGAATGCCATGCAGACTAAAGAGGAGGCAAATGCGGTAACAAGTATAATCCATCATTTCTCATCTTTGGCCCATTTGAGGAAGACAGTGACCTGGATTCTTAGATTTAAGAACCTGCTCTTGTTTCTTAGTCAGAGGGGGAGAAGGGGAGAGTGTGAGAGTGTGACAGTGTGAGGGGGGAGGGGGAGAGGGGGAGGGGAGGAAAGGGGGAGAGGGGGAAAGGGGGAGGGGGAAAGGGGAGGGGAGAGGGGGAGGGGGAAAGGGGGAGGGGGAGAGGGGGAGAGGGAGAGAGGGGAGGGGGAGAGAGGGGAGAGAGGGGGAGGAGGAGAGAGGGGGAGAGGGGGGGAGAGGGAGAGATAAAAAAATCAAAGTTAGATCAGCCGAGCTTGTCTCTCAGTGAAGGAGCTCAGAAAGGGTGAAACAGAGATCTTTAGGTTATGCCAAAGAGAGGGGTTTCCAGATGAATTCTCAAGTTTGGAAAGGGGATAAATTGTGAAAAGGATGAGCGATATTTTCAAGCTTAATCAGTATTTGAAGATGGTGTCTTGAGAGTTGGTGGACGGATTAATAGGGCAGCCATGTCTTACAAATCTAAGCATCCTATTATACTGGCAAAGAATCTCCATATATCAGACATCCTTCTAAGGCATGTACACCAAGAGGTGGGATATGATGACCATAACCACATGTTGTCCAGGCTGTGCCAAAGATACTGGATTCTAGGCGTCAGTACAGCTATAAGAAGAATCCTGTCTAAATGTGTTTGTTTGTGAACAGTTGCATGCAGCTCCAGGATGCCAGCACAGGGTAGATCTACCTCTGGACAGGACCTTTCCAGATGAACCACCATTTACATGAGTAAGAGTAGACTACTTTGGACTTTTTGAAGTAAAGGACAGGAGTACAGTGAAGAGGTATGGGTTCATAATTACCTGTCTAGTTATACAATTTGTTCACATTGAAGTGGCATTTTCATTAGACACAGATTCCTTCATTAATGCACTTCAACGCTTCTTAGCAAGACGAGGACAGGTTCATGAACTGTGCTCTGATAATGCGACCAATTTTGTTGGAGTTGAGCATGAGTTGAGAGAAGCCATTCAGAAGTGAAACCATTTGCAGATCAGTGATATCCTTCTTCAGAAAGGAATTAAATGGATGTTTAAGCTCATAACTGGCTCACACCATGGGGGGAGCATGGGAGGGATTGATCAGGTCTCTGCAAAAGCTCCTCAATTCCACTACATAGGTACAGAACCTTGACGAAGAGGGTTTTCACAAAACTTTGCAAAGTATAGGCTATTATCAATGACCATCCAATTACTACATCATCTTCTGATCCCAATGACTTGGAAGCCCTAACACCCAACCATCTGTTGCTTCTGAAGGCTTCCTCAACCTTATCACCAGGAGAGTTCCAAAAGGAAAATATTTATACTCATCCTAGATGGAAGCAGGCCCAATACATGCCAAACTTATTTTGGAAATGGAGGGTCAGGACTTCCTGTTGGCGGTGGATGGAATAACAGCATTTTACAGCAGCTCCTAGTTTACTTTTCCTACTTTCCAGCCTGAGCTGACACTATGACTACGAGAATGGCTAAAGGTAAAAAAGATGAAGATTCTTCTACATCTTTGGATTCTATTATTGAATTGATGCAAAACCACAGAAAAGAAGCGTCCGAGGAATTGCAGCAATTCAGAAAAGAATCCTCCGAGGAATTGCAGCGATTTAGAAAAGAATCCTCCGAGGAATTTCAGCGATTCAGAAAGGAATCCTCTGAAGAGTTTCAACAACTTGGCTTTGAAATTAAGCAATTAAGCACAAAACTGGATTCCATTCAAGAAACCCTAACTGAGCACAATAAACGAATAAAAGAGAATGAAATCCTGTCGATTCTGGATGAGAAAATGGATGACCTGCAAAAGCTTTTTGGAAAACAATCCAAGGTTAACGACGAACTAAGACAGAAGATTATTGATTTAGAAAACAGAAGCAGAAGGAATAACGTATGAATTCTTGGTCTTGAAGAGTTAACTAAAGGTGATCGTCCTACGGAATTTTTCGCAAACCTTCTGGTTCAGCTATTTCCTGATATTATAAAATCGACACCAATGATCGACTGAGCACATAGAATACCTGCAAACAGAATGCTTACAAGCAAACTTCGTTCAATGCTAATCGCTTTTCATGAGTTTCAAAAAAAGGACTGTATAATTCGTGAATCTCGTTGGAAAGGTATGATTGACTTTAATATAAAAAAAAGATTAGAATCGTTGAAGATTTCTCAGCAGATATTATGAAGGAACGTGTTAAGTTCAGAAACGTCATGTCAGAATTCTACAAAAAAGATTTTAAACTTTCTTTGCAGTCTCCGGTGAAGCTCAGAATTACACTGCAACATGGATCGCAAAAATGATTCCGTTCCATTCTCCAGGCTCAGGAATATTTAGATTCAGTAAAATGACTACTTATTAGTTGCTACATGAATAACTGTTTATTTCACCTTTGCTAAACTTTGTACTTAATTCTTTCCTTTTGGACTTTTCAAGGATTTATTTTGAGAATAGCCACTAACCCTTTGTTCACATAAATGAGTATTATAATTTGAGATTTAGATCGATTTAACTGATAATTTTTATTTGTGAATCACATGCTCCGTTTTCACAGTAGAGCCCAAGGGGAAATAGTAAAGCATGAAAAAATAATAATTCAAAAACTGAAAGTCAGGAGTTCGAAAGTATTCATCTCCCTTTTTTTGGTACTTAGTTCAACCACCTCTCATAGCTATTACAGTCAGAAGTCTTTCGGATTAGTCTCTATTAGCTTTGCACAACGTGATTTGCTCATTCCTCCTTGCAAACTTGCTCAAGCTGTGCCAGGTTAGTTGGGGAGCAGCACTCAACAGCAATCTTGAGGTCTTGCCAGAGATGTTTGATCAGGTTAAGGTCAGGATCCTGACTGGGCCACTCAAGGACATCAATTTTCTTCAGTTTAAGGCACTCCAAGGCTGCTCTGGCAGTGTGCTTTGGGTTGTTGTCCTGTAAAGATGAACTTTAGACTTTCTGGCAGAGGCTAACAAAATTTTTATCCAGGATCTCTCTGTATTTAGCAGCATTTATCTTCTCATTAATCCTGACCAGACTTTCAGTTCCCTGTTGCTGAAAAGCATCGCTATTGCATGATGCTACGCTACCTCCAGCATACTTTACAGTCAGGATAATGTAACCTGTCTTATGTGCAGTATTAGATGTACAGCTTAAACCAAAAAGTTCTACTTTAGTCTCATCTGACCACAAGACCTTATTCCACATCTTTACAGTATCTTCTAATTATCACTTTGCAAGGTCTTTACAGGCAAGGATATGCTTTTTTTAGCCAGGGCTTCTTCCTTTATACTTTATTGTCGCCAAACAATTGGTACTAGAAAGTACAATCATCACAGCGATACTTCCTTGCCACTCTTCCATAAATGCCCTTTTGTGCATGGCCTTAGTGACTGTGGAGCCATGAACTTCATCTCCAGTTGCAGCCACTGACTTCTGCAGGACACTCAATGACTCTTGGGGTCACAGTAGCCTCTCTTATAAGTGTCGTTCTTCTCTGGCAACTAACTTTAGAGGGAAGGCCTGACCTAGGCAGATGGCTAATCTGACTTCGCTGCGATTAGCATGGCAATTACACAGACATCTCACCCTGCAAAAACTCATTTCAGGGAGGTAGCAGCCCTGCCCCCCACGACCCCATATCCCCCCCATCCTGCAGTCGACCTCCAAGGGTGTATGTAATACTTTGTTTAGTGATTTTGTCTAATCTGTAAACCAAGTTGGGTATATGCAGAAAATGTGACATTAAAATATGTACTTATATTATCATGTTTATTCTATTACAACTTTAAGCAAATCTACAGGGAGTTTGGTCTCATCACATAGAACATCAATAGAGTAGCTCCTTAGCAGCTAGCCAGCTAGTTTAAATAACATTAGCTATGCTAATTGTTACGTACCCTGTAACTGGGTTGCCAAACCAGCAGAAATGCAGAAATGGATCACTCAGTTGGAGTCTGGATTACTGGAACTAAGAAAGTCTTATTAAAGAAATAAGCAACACAGTACTCTAATAGTAAGGATATAAATGCAACAGGTTAGCAATGAATAAACACACATGTACACAGAACTAGGATAATAGGGTCAATCAAGCTCTATCGTCGTCTAGGGGTAAATGACCAGTTTCAAAGTGACAGAGTTCAGTTTAGTTCAGTTCGCAGTAATCGCTGTCGCCATGGGAGAGAGAGAGAGAGAGCGAATGAATATTCAAATCGGATTCCAAACAGACCTTCGATATTTCTCACAGTCAGCTTTCGGGCGAGCCCTTTGTAATGTCTTCCGAGGTCACCGACTGTGACCCCTCCGTTTTAGATACGATCATTCCTCTGCAGTGAACCTGGCACCCAGGCAAGGGCGGACACACACCAGGTTCCCACCGATCGTACCTTTCCACCCTGTGTGTCTATGGCTTGGTCCCGTGATCAGCCCTCCAAAACTCCCACCGACTTGTGGGAGGCGCACCGCTTCCAGGGTCTCATTACCTCGTGGTGTCGTGTGTCCTGCCTTAGCGAACCTGTCCCTTTTTATCCCCCTGCTGGGGTATCGCTTGTCCATCACACTTCAAACAGTTCAGGGTTCAAACAGGAGCCGATCTTGACAGTTCTCAGACCGGTGTCTCCTTCCGTTAAACTCTCTCTTCTCTTCATTAACATTTCCAAATCCTGCTCCATTGTCTTCCTTATCTCTCTTTCTCCTGAAGACAGGTGGCAGATCAACTGTTGATCCCACTGGTGCCAGCACAGGACAGTTAACATCTTAATCTATGTGTACTGTTTGTAACCCTCTTTCATCACATAATGAACAAATGACACCTGTTAAACTCACCTCAACGTATCTTCTACATTTGAACCCACCATGGGCAGTAGAAAAGTCACTGTTGCAAAGAGTGCAGCGAGAAACACTGTCGTTATTTTTGAGGTCGACTGTAAAGCCCGCCCACGGAGAAAACTGATAGGTCTACTTAGCACGAAGAGAGACTAATCAGGATGCTCGCTCTCGCTCTCACTCTCCCTCTCCAAAAACTCAATTTCCAGGATATTGTATATAATTTCCAGGCACCAGGGAGCCACTATCAATATGCGAGAGACTCCCAGAACTTCCAGGAGAGGTGGGATGTCTGCAATTAAAAATATTTTCAATAAGTGGCTAATGATTACCTCTTATGTTTGTTTTAGTGCATGATTCTATCTACAAACCTCCACTGTGATATTTCTGAAAAATTTATCTCAATTTCACAAATTGTGCAAGGAATATGCTTACCAACACTCACCAATATGCTTACTGACAGAAATGCACAACAACAGATGCCATAGCATCTGTCATGCACCTAGCCCTGACACACCTAGAAACTACTGTCTTATGTCAAAATGCTGTTTCTAGATTTCAGTTCAGCATTCAATACTATTGTCCCACAGACCTTGGTAAACAAATGCCTGCTCCTTGTGCAACTGGGTGTCAGATAGTCACCATGCACAACCACTCCTCCCTCTCCATCATTCTCAACACAGGTGCCCCCAGGACTGTGTACTGAGCCGACTGCTATACACACTGCTGACACATGATTCACCTGAGTAATCCCACTGTCAAGTTTGCCAATGACACGACAGTAGTAGGGCTCATCACCAACAATGATGAGATGGCCTGCAGAGAGGAGGTGGAAGAGCCTGAGGCCTGCTGCCAGGCAAATAACTTCTAGAGGGGGAGTGAGGGAGAGGGGGAAGAGAGGGAAGGGGGGAGAGGGGGATGAGTGGGGAGGAGGGAGAAGGGGAGGGGGAGGAGGTTAGAGAGTGGAGGAGGAGGGTGGGAGGAGGAGGAGGGGGAGGGAGGAGGAGGAGAGGGGAGGGAGGAGGAGCTGGAGGAGAGGGAGGGAGGAGGAGGGAGGAGGCAGGAGGAAAGGGAGAGGGAAGAGTGGGAGGAGGGGAGAGGGGAGGAGGGGAGGGGGTAAGGGGAGAGAAGGAAGGGGAGAGCGGGTTAAGGAGTTGAGGGGGGTAAGGGGAGGGGTGGGAGAAAGGGAGGGGAGGGAGATGGGGAGGGGAGGTGAGGGAGAAGGGGGAGGGAGAGGAGAGGAGAGAGGGGAGAGGGAGGGAGAGAGAGATGGTGAGAGAGAGGGGGATATGGGAGGAGGGGAGGAGGAGGAGAGGGGTTAAGGAGTTGAGTGGGGTAAGGGGGAGGGGGCGAAGGGGAGGGGAGGGGGAGAAGGGGAGGGGAGGGAGATGGGGAGGGGAGGGGAGGGAGAAGGGGAGGGAGGGGAGGGGGGAGGAGGGGAGAGGGGAGGAGAGGGGTTAAGGAGTTGAGTCGGGTAAGGGAGAGGGGGAGGAGGGGAGGAAGAAGGGGATAGGGAGGGGAGGTGAGGGAGAAGGGGAGGGGGAGGGAGAAGGGAGTAGGGAGGGGAGGGGAGGTGAGGGAGAAGGGGAGGGGAGGGGGAGGGAGAAGGGGGTAGGGAGGGGAGGGGAGGTGAGGAAGAAGGGGAAGGGAGAAGGGGAGTGGGAGAGAAAGGTGGGACGGGTGTGGGGAGTGGGGAGGGGGATGGCGTAGTGGGAGGGGGAGAGGAGAGGAGGGGAGGAGAGGAGGGAAAACCAGTTGTTTATATTTGCATCAGAAAATTGGCAGCTGACTTCAGTCGCAGAAGTTACTTGCTAAATGTGCTAACTCCAAGAATGCTCTAACAGCTTTTTTGGGTTACTATATGTTTGCCTTTCCGGGAGGCAAACATATAGTAACCCAAAAAAGCTGCATTCTAAAAGCTTGTTAGAATATTATACATGTTCAGACATTTGAACAATAAGGTAGCATTTTTTTACAAATCCCTGAGTTGCTAACTATTCCCATTTTTTAACTTCCATTCAGATATTATTCTGTATTTTCCTTTTTATATTAATATTGGAAGATTATCAGTTTCTATGGATAAGTTCTGCTCAAGAGTTTCATGGGAGTTCACAACAAACACAATCACAAAGTTACAAACAACTATTTTAAACTTTCTGCTATTATTTAAAATATTATATATTCTGACGAAATAACAAGTTGTGAAATGGAAATAACTGCCTAAAATGTGAATTAACAGCACCACATTTTTGGGTTATGTACGCAACCCTCTCACTGGGCTCATATAGAAACTTGGCTCGCTGGCTATCTGTGTTAACAGCCACATGACTCAGCTGTGAGACGGATACCTTTCATAAGCAATATACATCTAGGGTCGGTATGATTTGGGGCTCACCCAAGCAGGAAAGTTGGAATGTTCGAGGGAGGAACACTGATTGTCATGAATGCTGTGTAAATACTGCCTTATGCAAAGTTATCGTTCACTAGGAAAATAACAGATTGTACACCAGCATAAAATTACAAAGGAAATATATTTATCAATATTTCAACTTCAACAGTTAACAGAGAAATAAAAGAAAAATAAAAGAGCTCATTACAGTTAAACCAGTCCAATGTGCACATCAACATTAGAGCTCATTTCTAGAGTAGTCAGATGTATTGCTTTACTCATGCGCTGAACCCACGCTCTGCGTGAAAGACATCAGCCACAGTTCAAACTTCCTTCAAAGACCGTCTCGAAAGAACTGGCTAATGGGGGAGTACAGACACTTCTTCCTTGGAACCATTCATCTGCACAAAGCACTTCTTACAACAGGGTCTCTCACTTGAGCAGCATTCTCCGGGCATCTTCCTTTGTGCCCTGCTCTGCATCTTCCACCAAAAGATCCCAAACCAGACTACTGTCCTTCAGAAATCTGATCCCACCCAACTCTGGCAAATGTTCCATAGCATCCCATTGGGCAAAATGTTAGAACATGTACCAAGACAATCCTGATTGACTGACACATTCCTAAGTTGAGCAAAATAGCTTCTTACCTTTAGCCAAAGGTGAAACACTCTTACTGACAAAGGACTCTGCTTTTGCAGAAAACTGCTAAAATAAAAATATCTCACAGCTTTGCAGTAGAAATCTTAACCAGGGCATTACATGTAATTCAATTTCAAGGAAAAATGAAACAAAAAGGATCAAGGACTTGGACCTCAACTTTCAAATTATAGAGTGATGAGCCTTCAAAAGAAATCTAATAATTTAATGAGGTGGATATGTGTTATTCAATTTCAAGGTATGCGTTTTTGTAATAGTGTGTTAAAGATTGAACTTAAGAAACTATGGTTAAATTAAATGAGGCAAGTCCATATCCTGGCAAATTAATACTTGTTCAAGGTGCTTCTCAACACAGGCTCAATAATGCAGATAATCTTCTCCGTCTAGCTGTAAAGAACCGCAAGAGGAGTACAGATCTATCATTGGGAATAACGGAAAGTAATCATGTAAAAGGGACAAAAGAGATTTTGAGAAGAAGGAAGAACGAACAAAATTTAAAAGCAATTATGTATTCTAAGCATACAATAACAAACCAAAACAAAATTTAGTGAAGAACTGAAAGCATAGCAATTTTATTGATGGGTACTAAACTCAACTGAAATTGAAGGATATGGAAAAAGACATGCCTTACATTTTTACATGTGAGTTATACTACTTGCATAAGTCTTCTGTATTATTATTTCGGGAGGTAAATAATAATAATTTCTAAAAAGAAACTAGTGTAAGTATTGCTACTATCGATGTATTTTGAATTATTATTTATACATACACACGCCCACACACAAACACAAAATCGATAGTGTACATGGACTGGATGCTGAGCATATTCAGCACCAAGACTCAGTTTGGAGATCAGTTTCAAGATAACCAAAGGCTAAAGGCCCTAGCCAACCTCTAGTGAAACCAGGGAAGGGGGTGGGACAGAAGAAAGGGTGTTTCAGAATATAAAACAATCGATGACAACTTTAAATCAAATTCTAAGCTCAACAGAAGCACAGAGATGCACACAAAATTAAAAATGTCTCCAAACAAAATAGGTGGAGAAATACCGTTCTCAATGGTGGAAGAGAACCAAAGGATATGACAAAAAAATGGAAGTGACATAAGTAGCAGCGTTTTCCACAGCAAGTTGTTAGTATATGGAATGCACTGGTGAGGAAGTAGGTGGGGCAGGTTGATAGGAGCAGATTCAATCATAGGATTCAGGAGGGAAATCAGTCAATAGTCCAAAGATAACAGCATACAATGATGGTGAGGGGTGGGGAAGAGAAACTAGCTGAATTGTTCTTTCACTGAGCCGACACAGGTATGGTAGCTTCCTTCTCTACTATGACCTTTCCGTGATTCATTGACCCAAAATGAACAGCAGTTTGAGATATGTCAGTGAGGATACTATGGTGATCATTGCCTTACTGACTCCAAACAAGGGAAATCATCATCAGTACATGTTCGATCAGGTATTCCTGGACAACAGTACTAAATTTATGGACAAACGTTACATTATTGTTAGAAGTCAAATGATTTTCAAGCCTAACCATTCGTCTATCATTATGCCAATGCATTTTCATCCTTCACTAAAACAGCAACTAGTATACATTTAAGTTGATGTAAAGTAAACAAGAAGCAATTAGCTTAATTGTTCATAGATGTCTTCAAGGTTTTATGAAATATGTTTCACTGCTTCACTCCACAAGATATACTTGGGTCAACACAGCTTGCCTACCTGTCATGTATGTAATTATGTCATTGCACAAGTGAGACTGCTGATTTCCAATTGATTTCTTTTCTCTCAAAAACCTTCTCCATTACAGATTGCACTCCACAAGGTCCTGAAATTGTACTATTCAAAAAAACAATTCATTTGAGAGATTTCGGGTTTTGAACGTAGCTTCATATAGTCTTAGCAGTGTATAGTTTCTCCTGTCTCATTTCTGTATGCTTTTCAACAAATCACGAGTTTCAGTGTATACTTGCCCCAGGAATTCCTGCTGATTGAGGATTAACATTTTACTTCACGAAAATTGATTAGTTTACTCCATTGGTTGGAGTGTCCATCTGGATAAATAACTACAACTTAATTTCATGACTCAGAACAAGTTTCTTAAGGGTTTTTTCATTACTGTTAAAGCAGTGGCTTCTTATTAGAATATCAAACCATCATTACAAGATCTTATACTTTCCTACCATTAACTTGTTAAGTTAGATTTTTTTCATATTATGTTCTGTCAACATGGAGAAGAGAATGATTAAATAATGGAAAGGGTCAAAACAGTGACTACGATAAATTTTAATAAAAATCTTCTGACTATTTAAGAATCTCTATCAGCACAACGAAATATGGCCTGCCTTCCACACTGAGCTTCTCCTTATCTTGTTGGAGCAACTTATTCACCGATGGTGCCTCCCCAACAAAGTCACTCTCATTCTCTAATTGCTAGTCTTCCTCTTGCAAATCCTGACTCCATGACACCTCATCTACTGGCTTCAGGCTTCTACTGTGCCCTCCTATTGGCATGGTTATGGAGCATAGTCCTAACTACAAAATCTTCACATCAGTCCACTATAGTATGTCCTGTATTTGTGTGGATAGTAGAGTCTTAACTTGAGGTCGTCTTTGAATTTCTCCACTAATATTCTAAGATGCCATGGCTCTCATTGGGGGATGCTCAACTGTTATTGTCAGAGAGCATAAAGATGTCAGTAACCCAAGTAAGGAGCAGCATGGTAGTTTAATCATTTTATAGCACTAGTAATCACCAATTGGAGTTCAATTCCTGCCGCTGTTTTTAAGGAGTTTGTATGTTCTCCCTGTGAGCACGTGGGTTTCCACTTTCCTCCCACCTTCCAAAGAGGGTTAGGGTTAAGGATTTATGGGCATGCTACGTTGGCACTGGAAGTGTGGCAACACTTGCAGGCTACGCCAGCACTATTCTTGAACTGTGTTGATTGTTGATGCAAAACAATGCATTTCACTGTATGGTTCAATGCTTCAATGTAAATGTGACAAATAAATTAATGTCTTGTGTGAGCTTCCAGGAAACATTGCATTGACCAAAAGAAAAATTTTCTCATAATCAGTGGCTCCTTGGACAGCGAGAGATTAGAAGCCCTTTCTCATCCTTTAGAACTCAGGATTCTTCAGGATTGTCACTATGGCAATGAGTGCTGTCAACAGCAACCTGGATCTTAGGAAAATTGGCAATGTTATCAAACTACCGAAGGCAAAATGCCATCTTCTCCTCTCTCACGTAAATGTAAACTAAATCATATCCTCTTCAACATCAAGCTTGAATAACCTCCCAAATGCTGCAGTGAGAAGGAAAATGTTACATGTGGCACAGCTGTCATCTGAAATGATTTAAACATTTGAAATTGGCTATAACATTAACATTCAGAAAGATCCAAGCACGCATTTGCAACTGGACTATAATTTAAGTTAGTTATGACTACCATGTAACCCTGTGCCTGCTTTTCAGAGAGAAAAACGTACAATTTTGTGCCTCTAAAAGCTCTGGAAACAATGACTACTTTTCTATGCCTCTCCATTCACACATCACTCCATCATTCGCTGGGCTTACCTGCAATTTCTAGTCTCAAGCTTCCATTCTGGAAATGCTGTGAGCAGTACGACCACAGAGACACTCACTAAATTAGTTAGAGGAATTTATCAAGCAAAATACACAAGTAGTTATTTCTCACTTAACAAAATGCGAACTTTGATATCCTATTTTTGACCAAAAAGGGAAAGTAGCAGGTTGCTAACCTGCGTTATTTATAACTGCCAAATATCTGTCATGCCACAGATAGATTAATCCAATTTATGTCACCTTTGCATGACATCATAAATTGTATATTTGATACCCAAATTTCATTACATGTGCTGCACTAAAGCCTAACAAGGTGCACAAATTTTGCAATTGATGAAATGACCCAGCAATAACCAGAAATGTGATTTTCTCAAGTTTAAATCAATTTTCAATCACATAGCACTGAAAATAAGCAGAATGTTTGATTCAAAATGAAAAGAGAAAATGCCAAACAGTATCTGTGAAAAGAGAGGCAGCTAATGTCTCAAGTGCAGGTCCCAGCATTCAATATCTAGACATTCATGTTCTGTAAAACTGCCTTATAAACGTAAACACAAAAAGGCTATTCCTCCACATGCTGAAACAGATATGCCTAGAAAGAAAATACAGATTTTGCAGTCATTGTGGTAAATCCCTCAAAAAAATCTGTGGTTTTCAAAATCCATGGAGAAAATCACAGTTTATCTTCATTGAGAGATTTGTCCTGGATAGACACATAAAACTATGTAATATACTGTGGATTATTTGTCAACTATAGATTATTCAATCATGCATAATTATGATTTCTATTGCTAGCAAAAATTAAAATTAAAAATATATTTTATATTTCTGACTCTTAAAGAAGCTTTATACTTAATCAGACAGAGCACTTGAACTTCATGGGACTTGTTTATTTCAAAAGCAATCCCCCCACATAGTATGCTACAAATCCAGTACATATACTGCCTATATCCCAAGAATTAACTAATGCATAGGAAACTTCTGTCAAAAAATTCCTAAATATAATTGCAGAAAATATGGATTGTCATTACTGATTTTTGTTCAATAAAACCTATAATGAATTGCAAAACAAAAATAGTTTGAAATAAAATCTTATTAAGACAATATGGAAATAGAAACAGACAAAAATGTAATTATAGACAGTCACCACAACAATATTACTGAACTCCCAGGTTGAACTTCCTATGTAACAAAAATAATACATAAATCTGGCAAACTTGGATTTCCTAATGACAAATTCAAACCAAGAAGGATTACGATGGAGTTAATATTTCAATATGATCAGAATACATATAATGCATAGACACTTCAGTCTATGGGAAGTATCAATTTTGACAAAGAATTAATATCGTTCTGCATTAACGAGATTGTATTTGCTAAAATGTAATTCACTTTAGGTTTACTCTAGTTGTAAACATATTTATATGCTACAGCCTAGTGATTTACATCTCAAATGCTTGGTCTTGATCAGTGGTGTTGAGCTCAGTTAGTTTCAAGAGACAGGTAAAGATGAATGATTTCCAAGGATTTTACTGTGGTTGCATGAAATCATACACAAAGCTTTCAGCCCAAACAAAAATTTATAGAATACCGGGATCCCAATCGTCAATGATGTCATTATTGGCCCTTCACAAATGCAATTATGTCTTACCATAGGTATCCTTCAAATTCAAATATATGTCACTTCCTCTTGAAAGCTTACATCTTTGCTTAGATCAGTCTCCTTGCAAAGCACACCATGCTACAACCAATTCATGACTAAAATGTAACAGAATGAAAGTTTAACTGATTGCCCATTTACCAATAATTATCTCACCACAATAATCTTCTGCTATTAATTCCAAATAAATCTTTCAAAAGGCTAAGATTTTCTAATAAGCTCAAAGTAATCTAGTCCATGCTTCCTTTAGTAAGACTCTATAATACTGGCCAATACATATAGCACAATCATTGTCAAATTCCAGTCTGGACACATACTGACCAAAATCTGAATTTATGATAAATTAATAAAAATAATTTTATTCTTACAAACTAAGAAGCAAGACATTTTAAGAGCTTTATTAATTCTTCAGTTACATTGCCTCTGATTGTTCCATTGCCTTCTCTAAAATGCATAGGAGATAATCTTCAAGCAAATGGCTGAGCAATATAGGGGAAAGCTTAACAGATTCTTTCACAACTCATGCCTCTACAAGAAAAGTTATGATGTCACAGTTTAGGGCCAATCTCTATCTCAAGAGATATTTTAAAAAATCATGGTTCACAATTAACGAATTGCTCATCAGACAAGTAGGAACAGAATGAAAACCACCACACACAAATTCTAATTTCACAATTAAGGAAAAAATATTTTTGGATTATTCATATCATAACATTAATAACACCAATTAGTCTTAAAGGCCAACACTAGAAATATTTCCATTTTCCAAACACTAGAATTTACCACTATTGTCCTAACATAACATATCAGTTTGAGTCATAAACATTTATGCCTTTAGCTTTCTCAAAACACTATTTTTTCTTCACTCTGCCAAATTAAGATTCCTACCTGCAGGAATCTCCGAGAGCATTTCTAGAGCCAAATGCATGTTTCTACGACAAATGTCCACAGGATCATCGAGCAGATTAGCTAATGGTAAAATTACTTCATGTTCCATAATTGCAAACCTATAAGAGAAAAGAAAATGAATAAAAATTAACATGCTGCAATAAATCTATAATACTAACATGAGATTAGCTGTTTTGCTCTTGTTAGCAATGCAAACACATTTTTGGCAACTAGCTAAAATTTTACAAAGTTAATATTTGGTAATATATTTGTAGTATTTCTTTCGCTACTGTTTATGCAATTAAACTACTTGCATATATCAATAATTCATAAAAAATAAAATGCTCCCACACTCGTGAAAAAACAAAAATTCATTGGTCTATTGCGTACCATTTCAGGCACAAGGCAACAGGACTAATAATTCTTTGAATAACAGATTATTTTCTGATAATTTTCCAGTTTGGTTTCATAAACAACAACAACATGATACACCTAAATTCTATTTTGTTGGTCATAATAAGCAAACCTTCTCAGAAAAGTGATTTGTATCTGTTTCCTTTACATTTGAAAGGCAAGATGTTCCAGGCCCATTGTCATTGCTCCTTTCCTTCAAAACAAATAAAGCAAAATAGAATATTTAATCCAAGTATCATATTCTTCAATCCCAACCAAAATGGGGCAGAAAAACAGCAGTAAATGAGAAAATTTACCGAGAAATCATTGTCCCAGTCTAAACTTCCTTTCCACTAACCCCTCTGGGACTGCTCAATACAAATAACATTTGGTAGATTGATGGAGAGGAGGGGGAAGGGGAGATATGGATCTGTTTCCCATTGTATTTCTCTGCACCTCTTCCTGTTATACACAGGGAGGTTCCTGTTATTAGGATGCCAATTTAGATCTGTATAAAAGTTACAGGGAGCAAAATCAAACAAATGTACAACTGGAAACTCAGTGCAGAGTGGCAGATTTGCTTCAGTCTCAAACCTCAACTGATAATCAGCATAAGAGGTGCTGACCATAATTTATCATCAGTATGCATCTGCTTTAAAGGAAAAATTCATATTTCTCTTGATATTGATACAAACTTTGGGAAGCAACATTGTGTGGAGCAAGTTAGATCTTCCGTCTGATCTCTCTGAAATTTGAATACAGACTTCAGAACAGGGAAAATTTTAAATAAATCCAAGCTAATTGGAACAATGCTGCTGGGAATAGGTGAAATGGGGGCCTTTAAAAAAGAAAAATCATTTAAGAGGCAACTGGACAGGTACTTGAATAAGTAAGGTATGCAGAGATATGGAATTAATACAAACAAGTGGAATTGGTATAGACAGACATGATGGTAGGCATAGAAATGGTGACTGAAGGGTCTGTTTCTGTGCTCTACGGTATTATGTCTTCATGACTCTAAAGGCCGAAGTTCAATCTACTCTCCTAATCAGTTGTCTTATGTACAGTGCTTCCTATCTAGAAGTTGCTACTTGTAAGACTGTTGGAATCAGGATCAATCAGGGCTTTCAAATGGGAATTGGATAAAACACAAGGGAAAATCACCTACAGGTCTAAGAGAAAAGAATGGAAATGGGGACTGGCTGAACTATACTATCCAAAAGCCAGTACTGACTTGATGGGCCAAATGGTTGCCTTTAGTATTGTGATTATATGATGCAAGAAAATCCCTTGCAACTTATGAAAGCTTCTGATTGCTGTGATGGTGTTTGGCCTTCGTACCAGTTAGATTTTAGTCAGAGAGGAGAATCAAAACATTCTGGCCATTGTCATTTTGGGGCTCATTGAAAATAAACAACCTGGTATCAATCTTACATATTTATATACAATAGGTTTCAAACTGTCAGTATGTCTCTGCAGCCAACAACCAAAGGCAAAACAATTTTAAAAAGATAATGCTATCGTTCACAGCTGTAGGCAATGCAGCCAGGTCCAACAGATAACAGGTATTCTTATAGAAAGGTACAAATATCTGTCAGCAACTGACATGACAGTCTGTAAAATCACTGTTCTTTAAGAGATCAAGAAAAGTGAGTCTTTACCTGTAAACCCTGTAGTCTTTCCTGTAACCTTGCTCCTTCTAATGCATCACTCCTATTGACACAGCATTAATCCCTCCTCATCACATTATCAATACCATGGATGATGTAATACTAGAAATATTCAACATGCCCTCTATCAGATATATCAGTTTGAAAATAACCAAAAGTGAGGATGTTATATCAAATATTTGGCATGTGGAATTGAGACAGCTGCTATAAGAGTCAGTATTTAGATGGCACAATCAACTCTTAAAATAATTACCAGAAATGCAATTGCATTTTGCTTGTCTTCACTGGCCTGTTTTTTGACCACCAATTTTAAACCAAAGCAAAATTCAACATTTAAATATCTCCATGAATACATAAGTAAGCTACTCACAGGAATCCAAACATCCCTCATTTAAACCAAGAACTAAGCACAATGTGTCTGCCTTTTAACACAATTTGTGGGAATATATCTTGTCTTTTAATGTAAATATTAGATGCTGTATTGTCAGGGTTAATTTGGAAAGTCTCCTAAATAGTTATAGGGACCATGATGCACAATAACTGTATGTCATTTGCATACTGATTAAGAGCATAATCAGCTTGCTCTTTACAAGTCCAGAAAATATTAATGACATTAATCTTTACTATGATGTTGGTTTCCAAGCCTCAAATCAGAACTTTGAATGCACATCACAAACATAATTTCAGATTCAGAAACAAGAGAAAATCTGCAGATGCTGAAAAACCGAGCAGCACACACAAAATGCTGGAGGAACTCAGCAGGCCAGGCAGCAACTATGGAAAAAAGTCCTGCTGAAGTGCGTAGAATGTACTTTTTCACTTAATGCTGCCTGGCCTGCTGAGTTCCTCCAGCATTTTGTGTGTATTTTAGATTCAGAGTAGCTCTTGCACTACCCAACAAAATACACATAGATCCAATTTCACATCCATCATCCATTCTCATAATAAATAATTCCCCATACAGTACCTTCCAATACTGTGGGTTCCCAAAATGTAGAAGATTTCTGTGGTCTTCTGGCGGACAGTACCATCTTCATCTTTCAACAGGAGCTTCAAGTTCTCCAAACAACCTAGAGAAAGCAAAAATATCCAACATTAGCTTCCCAGCTGAACTAGAAACATAGAAACATAGAAAATAGGTGCAGGAGTAGGCCATTCGGCCCTTCGAGCCTGCACCGCCATTTATTATGATCATGGCTGATCATCCAACTCAGAACCCCGCCCCAGCCAACTGAAATCCATATGTTTAAATATGGAACATTAAAGCATACTTATCTAATTTTACCAGCAACTTTGATGTATGTTGCTTGAATTTCCAGCATCTGCAGAATTCCTGTTGTTTGCGTTTAAATTCACTACTGTGAAGCCTCTTCCGGTGATGCCTACACCGAAGAAGTTTAGATCCTCTCTTCGACGGGAGTTCAGTGAAACCATCTCTCACTGCTCCCCATCTGTAATTTCTTCGGCTCTTCAACTTTTCGACCACACTTTGACTCAAACTCGCTATCACAGCCATTTAGTCCTGACGAAGGGTCTCGGCCTGAAACGTTGACTGCGCCTCTTCCTATAGATGCTGCTTGGCCTGCTGCGTTCACCAGCAACTTTGATGTATGTTGCTTGAATTTCCAGCATCTGCAGAATTCCTGTTGTTTGCGTTTAAATTCACTACTGCGAAGCCTCTTCCGGTGATGCCTACACCGAAGAAGTTTAGATCCTCTCTTCGACGGGAGTTCAGTGAAACCATCTCTCACTGCTCCCCATCTGTAATTTCTTCGGCTCTTCAACTTTTCGACCACACTTTGACTCAAACTCGCTATCACAGCCATTTAGTCCTGACGAAGGGTCTCGGCCTGAAACGTCGACTGCGCCTCTTCCTATAGATGCTGCTTGGCCTGCTGCGTTCACCAGCAACTTTGATGTATGTTGCTTGAATTTCCAGCATCTGCAGAATTCCTGTTGTTTGCGTTTAAATTCACTACTGCGAAGCCTCTTCCGGTGATGCCTACACCGAAGAAGTTTAGATCCTCTCTTCGACGGGAGTTCAGTGAAACCATCTCTCACTGCTCCCCATCTGTAATTTCTTCGGCTCTTCAACTTTTCGACCACACTTTGACTCAAACTCGCTATCACAGCCATTTAGTCCTGACGAAGGGTCTCGGCCTGAAACGTTGACTGCGCCTCTTCCTATAGATGCTGCTTGGCCTGCTGCGTTCACCAGCAACTTTGATGTATGTTGCTTGAATTTCCAGCATCTGCAGAATTCCTGTTGTTTGCGTTTAAATTCACTACTGCGAAGCCTCTTCCGGTGATGCCTACACCGAAGAAGTTTAGATCCTCTCTTCGACGGGAGTTCAGTGAAACCATCTCTCACTGCTCCCCATCTGTAATTTCTTCGGCTCTTCAACTTTTCGACCACACTTTGACTCAAACTCGCTATCACAGCCATTTAGTCCTGACGAAGGGTCTCGGCCTGAAACGTCGACTGCGCCTCTTCCTATAGATGCTGCTTGGCCTGCTGCGTTCACCAGCAACTTTGATGTATGTTGTTATCTAATTTTATGACTCTTTTCAGGCAGAACATTCAGATGCAACACTGATCGCACTATTTCCATAACATAGAACCATAAAACATGAGATTGAAAGGAGACTGAGGCTGCATTGTTTGTTTCTAAATTGAATGTGAATTAACAGGAGCCCTTTCTATTTTAGTAGCTTAGTACTTTTTATGTCTTCCAATCAAAATTAAGTCAGACACTCACCAAAACAGCAATACAGCAATACACTCTCATTCTCCTGAGGCAGGGTCTGTACAACTATGGATGTTCCTTGTACAGACAAGTACAGCAAATCATTCTATATATCCCAAATGTATATATAGATATATAATGTGATGATAGCAAATTACATTATTCTTGAATATCCTTAAGAACCACAGATTACAGAGGTACAACTGCTGGTACATAACATGAAAACAAGAGGTTATGTATTCCTTCTAAAGTTTGATCATGAAGTACTTACATTTTCTTAGCCCTTCTCATGAACTTGCATAGTTCAAAGAATATGCCATACATATCCTGACAATAATTCAACAAGAACAATAATGCCATTACAGTAATTATAAAGTTAATCTATCCCATTGTCTTGCAGAAGAAGGGGCTTCTCAACAGACTCCATCACAATGACCTGAAGGGGGCCCCAATAGATATTTGTATCTCTCATGTGTACAAGTATCTAGAGCTGGGATGGCTCCCTTCAGTACACACACACCATTCTGACAGTCCGCATGACACACTTGGCACCAGGGACTGAAATTGGCCCAGGACCAGTAGTCCAAAGATAAGGATACTCAATGACCATGTAGGGCCTGGTCAGATCTTTGGATCCAAAGCAAGATCCATTTCTTGACCCTGGTGTACTGTACTGTGGGCATAGTCATTACAAAAATGGCACTGTACTGACAGGCACAGCTGCATCAATGTAGAAGGAATTACCAATGACGAGGTAAATGGACCAGTTGAAGAAAATGGTTTACACGTATCAGTTGTGGAGATTATAATCACAGCCAATTGTCAATACTATTTTCAAGAAGATAACACCATCAGCAGTGTCATTCCCCAGCAATTCAATTCATTTCACATGATATTGTTGTAGCCATAGTACAGTTATTTATATGGTGGGTCCAACTAGCACAGTTGATCACAGCTTCCATCACTTTGCTAAAGGTTGGTTGCTAAAGGAGGTAATTAGCTAGATTAGATTTGGTGTAAATTTTGTAAACAGAACATACATGGACAACTTTCTACGCTTTTATGTACATATGTAGATAACATTGGAAGCCATGACACAGCAAATTCCACAGGACTAGACAATGCCCCAGCTGTGCTGTTGGATGTTTTTCTCCAGTTTTATCACCACCTTTGGCGAACTATACCTTTAGTTGAGCAGTACTAGTACAGATACAATACTGGCATTCAACCAACAATGTAGAAAACTGCCTACAGACTGTATATCCTGTTCACAAAATCCAATCCAGTTAATTACCTCCCAATAACCGGCTCTCAGTCTTTAGCACAGTGATGGAAGCTGTTGTCAAGTGGGCTAGTAGATCTGCAATATAAATACAATAGCTCCAACAGAAGATCAAAGACTAGATACCCTGAGACAAATGACTCAACCACTGACACCCAAAGACCTGTCCAACAACTGGGGGTACAAGTCAGGACTCTGAACCACTTGAATGAGTACAGCATCACCATCTCTCAAGAAGCCCCATCTATGCAGGACAGGCCAAAGTAGTCTGTTTGATTATTATTGAATCAAGCAACCTAAACATTCATTCTTCCCATCACCACTGCACAGTGATATACCATTTATAAAATATGCTGCAGGACAAGCACCTCCCAGAACCTATGACCTTTGCCACCAAAAAGAAAAAGGGCAGCCAGTACATGGGAACACCATTACTTTAGGATTCGTATCACAGTCTCACACTACCCTAAAATAATTCCCTACCAAATAGTACAATGGGAAAACCTATACCAGAAGGTCAGCAGTTGTTCAAGAAGGTGACTCACCACAACTTCCTCAGGCGTAATTAAGGATTTGCTGATTTTTTTCAATGATACCCAGATCCTAAAACAAATAAACTAAAACTGTCTATATATTTAACAGCTCCCAGATTTTAGTTTTACTCATGTACTTTACCCACCTGTTGCTATGCCACCACCATTTAAATAATAATAAATTCTGTTACTTTTAACAGTTTGGCAGCAAATTCTTATTCATTACGCAATTCCTTGACAAAAGACATTGATATCTTTTCTTGCCATCTAGAAACCTACATTGTCCCTTGAATTCACTTTATTATGCCTCCTACAATGTACAGTATGCTAACCCTGTTTTACTGGGCTAAACTGGCACTGAAATCTGAAGAGGTATAAGATTGGAAAATGACTCTAGTTCATTCAGCTTTATCATGGTAACTTGTGGGTTATACAGGGTCAGATTTTGAGGTGAATGTTAAGTCAAAAGAAATCATACTGTTTGTAGTCCAAGAGAAACTGGTAAAAAATGTTGCAAAGAGATACTCTACCTTGAATCCCTAAGCTTCACAATGGACTAGTCACATGAAACATTATGCGTCTAAACTAGTACTGCTATAAAATGAATCAGCCAACTGAAAAGTTAGATTTAACTTTTTAATCTAAGTTATAACATTTTAAACGTTTAATCAAAAATGTTAATCTCAAATAACAACAAAAGCACTATTAAGCATTTTAATGAGCTTTAAATTTTAAAATATCTAAATCAACAATACAAAGTTCAAAAAAAAGATTTTAAAATTAGTAAGCTGCATGAAAATATTTTAACTTTTTTCTTGCAGCTATCTTTTCTATTACTATCCAAATAAGAAACCTCATATGTTCTCAGATCTGCTGCAGAATGAACCCAAGTCCCCACTTCTTTATTGAACAATGATACGTCCAGCTCTGAAATGCACCTGCTATCGTGTGGCAAATCATTGATGGCAGCTTCTGGATTTCTGAGTTGCCCCCAGTGTTTGAGGGTTAATGAGGAAAAAGGAAGTGGTCATGTTTTTATTTACCCAATTAGTAAACTCCGCCTACCCATGAACTATTACAATCCCTTGGCAGAAGTAAAATAAAAGCTAAAAGGCCACGGCAAGTTTGGGGGGTGGAAATTCATAAAACCTCCTCTACATCCTTAAGTTATCAAAATTTGTCCATAACATCACTCTGGTCATGAATTCTTTGGAATGTTTAACCTCTGTCTCAAGCAGTAATGAATTCAGCAATTCATCACATGAATGTACTGGAGATTCTCTATGGGGAAAGAACTATTTCTGTTAATCCATCTTGATTGTTTCCATTTTAAATTATGACCCCAATATATTCTAATCTATGCAATTATCATGAATTGTCAACTGTAACGTCATACTTCATCATCTTCCAGACTTCCATTATATCAACTTTATGCCTATACTTTTCTAAAATGTAGACTTTCAACTGTTTTCATCTAAACTGACAATTAACGTGCTTTAAAAAGTCATAATTCCAGGAGATCAAAACTGGACTACTATGTCAAGATCAACACACAGTACAACATGCCTTCTTTTACTAGTATCACAACATCACTCCTTGCTTTCAACCTGAGAGAGTACTTAAGGATATTTGAGTTCATCTGGCAATAAGTAGAGACCAATTCAACAAGGTAGATGAATAAACAAAATTGAAAAAGGTTTGGGAATAGTTACATAACAGAAAGTTCCCCCAGAGCTTTCTGTTATATCCTCTTGGGCTGAAAATCTAATGTACTTGCCCTTCACAGGCTCAACTTGACATCAGGAACTTTAATTCCTTGGCATTATCATATAGGAGGATCTGTTCTGGGTCTAGCATGTAGGTTCTGTCACAAAGAAGGCATGGCAGCACCTCTGCTTTCTTAGATGTTTTTTGTAGATTTGGCATGCCACCTAAAATTTTGACAAACTTCTAAAGATATACAGTAGAGAGTATCGTAACCGGTTGCACCATGACCTGGGATGCTAGCACCAATGCCCAGGAATGGAACAGTCTGCAGAAAGTAGTGGATACAGTCCAATCTATCACAGGCCAAGCTCTTTCCACCATGGGGCACACTTTCTTTATTTTCCTGTAAATGCCTGCAAGGAAACAAATCTCACGGTAGTGTATAGTGACATATATGTACTTTGATAATACATTTACTTTGACTCATTTTGCATTCTGCGCCTCTTAAAACATTATAGCACTCATTTGTTATCTTCAGGAGTGTTCTGCAATTTATGCATTCCATTGCACTAAGTGACATCCTCTCCTGACCTTATCAAGTATTATTGAGAAGGTCAACTTCAATGATTCTCCCGCTGCTAATCACATCTTCCTTTCCTCTACCTTTTCAGCATTCCAAAGGGAGTATTGGTTGACCACCAATTTTCCAAAAATTATTTGCTCAAGGATGGGAGAAGGTAGAACCTACAACACCAAAGAGTGCCTGGCATAAATTGTGTTCAGCCTTGATGTTTGATAATGTGCCTGAAGAAAAGTTTGATGATGATTTTACATGATTTTGTGTACCAAAGGAGAATGTAGTTGTTCATGATTTGCTTGAGTACACAAAAAGTGTTACAGGACCTGCTTTCAAAGATATAGCAAGTAATCTTAATGAAGAAAGTCTACATGGGTGGATGATAGTCAATGACGAAACGCCTGTTGTGCATTATCTTACGGACTTGGAAATTATAGACAGTGTTCTAAATGCTATTAAAAACACTGCAAGTGATGAACAAAGCAGTGATGATACCGAAACAGATCAAACTGTAAGATTTACTATTGACAAGTTAATTGAGTTGTTGGGTGACTTAACCAAAGGGTTAGAGAAACATATCTTTGTGACAGAACAAGAGCTAATGAATTTTTATTTCATGCAAGAAAAATTACACAGGGAGAGATCAGAACACATGAAACAACTTCGCCTGGATGAAATGTTTAAAAAGATAACTGAGAATCAACATGCTTTGTAAGCACAGTAATTAATAAATTTACATTTAATTTTTGTTTAATTAATAATCTTTTTTAAGCTTCTACAGTCCATTTTTGCCATTATTACTGCATAACCTCTTTTAATCTGGCAAAGCTCAGGAAATTGGTGGTGAACCCATATTCCCTCCTCAACCCATTGTTTACACTTCCAACTCCACCGCCAATCACTACCTTCCTGCGGCATCTTCCCTTCCCACCATATATGGGCTGAACCACTCCTCTCAGTTGAAGCAACAATTCAATCTGATGCACAGCACACAGTGTTCATATTGTGATCCACTGTGCATTATAAAAAAAATGAGCAGAGCAAATGGACAGGACGACCCTAAACTTTCATTACTATTTTTCTTTCACTTCTTACTCTGCTCAACAAAGCCCAAAATAAGTTCAGGGAACAATATTTTACTTTCCATCATGGCAGGCTGCTACCCTTGAAACTTGTTATCAATTTCAACAACTTCAGGTAGCCACCCCTTCCAGTTTATGTTCGTTCAGATGTAAATGAAAATCAGTAAACTAAAGCTACTGGAAACCTGAAACAATTATTGAAAATGCTGGAGTCAAGGTCTTTAATGCAAAGGTAAAAAATATTGCAGGTTCTCAAAATCTAAGAAAAACAGAAAACGTCTGAAATACTCAACAGGTAGTTCTGCCTCTGTGGGAAGAGAAAAAACTATGTTCCTCTTCCCAGAACTGCTACCAATCCGGCTAAGTATTTTCAGCATTCTCTTTAATTTCAGATCTGAAGGCAGATTGATGTCCTTTGAGAAATTAGTAACTAAATACTCTCTTTCACACTCACACTTTTTGCAATATCTTCAGGTCAGACATTTTTTACAAGAATATTTAAATAATCCTCCATATATACAAGAGTCTGACCTGTTAGACATTATTTTAAAAATGAACCCTTTAGTGAAAGGTTTTATTGGAAAAATTTATAATTTACTATTACAACAGGATAATTATCCTCTATTTAAGATTAAACAAGATTGGGAAAGAGAGCTTAACATGACCTTGATAACAGAGGATTGGTTGCGAATTCTGAAGTTAGTTAACTCTTCCTCGATTTATGCCAGTCATTCTTTAATTCAATTTAAAATTGCACATCGTTATTATTTGACAAAGGAGAGACTGTCTAAAATATTTCCTAATGTTAATAGTCAGTGAGACAGATGTAAAACTGAGATAGCTACATTGACACATACGTTTTGGTCATGTTCTGTACTAAAACAGTTTTGGAAATCTATTTTTCTACAATTTCTAAAGCTTTAAAATTAATTTACAACCTAATAAATTGACAGTTTTGTTTGGTATAATTCCTCAATATATTCATGGTATTTCTATATCAGACCAAAATGTAATTGCATTTGTTACATTATTGGCTAGAGGGTTATTTTATTAAAATAGAAAGATGCTTCTGCTCCCACTTTGATACAATGGTTCTCTCAGGTGATGCTATGTCTTAGTTTGGAAAAAACTTTTGATCCTTGATTTGACTTTGAGAAAAGGTGGGGTTCTTTTGCCTGCTACTATCATTTGATTTGAGTTAATTAAGATGGTCCCCTTCTGATTCTTGGGTAAATGGATTTGGTTGGTGGATTGATTTTATTTATGGAAGCTTGTATGGTGTATAGTTCAGGGTTTGAGCTCCAAATGGGTTTTTTTTTCTCATTTTTTTTTGTTTTGTTTGTTAGTAGGGTTTTTGTTGTTGTTGTTGTTTTAGTTAGCAGGGGTTCTTTTTTCCTTCTTTCTTTTTCCCAAAAAAAATTCTTTTAAATTTAAAAAAATAATAATTTCAGATCTCCAACATCTGCTATGTTCAGCATCTCAGTTACACTTTTTTCTTTCCCATCTTTAACTTATTCATCTCCTTCTGTTTAAGCCTATTCCAATCACATCAGCTATGATTAACAAGACTTCACTACTCTTCCTCAGGATGCATCAATAGTACCTGCATCACCTGGATTCACTTGGTCTTGCACATTGGTGAGGCTGCTTTTGGAATCTTTTGTTTATTTTTGGTCACACTGCTAATGGAAAGTTGCCATTAAACTGGAAAGAGTGCAGAGGAGATTTACGAGGATGTTACTGCGACTGTGAGTTATGGAGAGAGGTTGAGCAGGTTTTGATTATATTCACTGGAGCATAAGAGAATGAGGGGTAATCTTTTAAAGGTGTATAAAATCATGAGGGACATAGAGAGGAGATCTTTTTCCAAGGGTTGGGGAATTAAGAACCAGAGGACATAGGTTTACGATCAGTGTGTAGAGGTTTAATTGAAACTTTTTCACTCAGAGGATGGTCAATAAATGGAATAAACCACTGGAGGAAGTGGTTGAGTTACATTAAAAGCACTTAAAAGGAATTTGGACAGGCATATAGATCGGAGAGGATAGAGGACACACATGAGAAAATAGGACTAACTTAAATGGGAACCTTGGTCAGCATGGAGCAGTTGGGCCAAAAGGTCTATTTCCATGCTAGGTCTCTTCTTTTATAGTCAGTGCCTTTGCTCTCTCTAACTGAAACTCTCTTTTCTTCTAATGACAGTCATTGGAATGTTTATTTCATTTTCCTCTCCGTAGATGCTGTCTGATCAACTGAGCAATTCCAGCATTTCTAGCCTTATTTCAGATTTCCAGCAGTTTTTATTTTAATCTATTCATTCCTTACAATGAGGTGCACAGAAATTAGGCGAATAACAATCATATTCCACCTGGATAACTTCAATGGTATGAAAGAAAGGTTAATTTTTCTAATTCAGGTAACCCTTGCATGCTGTGCTCCCCTCTTTCTCTCATTCCAATTCACCTACAGACTTCCCATTTTTGTTCCCCTTCCCAACACATACCCCATTCTTACCAACACCTATTTTTGCTCCCCTTTCTTCTCCTAATTTCATCCACCAAGACATTTCACCTGTCATATACCCATCTGCTTTTATCTGCCCTACACCCCTCTCTAATAGTTCCCATTATCAACTTGCTTATTTATCAGATTCCAGCACTTTGTGCCCTACTTATCACTGCAACCTCTATCTCTCTCTCCACCTTCACCCTCCCCAACAAATCCCCATTCCATTTACCTCACTTTCTTTCCACCATGTCTGCTCCTACCTATTGCTTGTGTGCCTCTGTCAGCCATCCTTTGAACCATCTCCATTCTTCCCCTCTCCCCTTGGTCCCTTCTGCTTGTCATCCTTCACCCCTCCTCCCTCCACCTACTACCCGCTGTTTATAAGGGCCATGCTCTTCTCCTCTCTCAGGCCTGATGCAGGATCTTGTTCCTCCACAGATGCTACCTGACACACTGAGTTCTTCCAGCAGTTTGTTTTTTCTGTTCCAGAACTTAACATCTGTAGTATCTTGTGTCTTCACATTAATATTTCTTTGGATAATATGCATCCTGGTTTCTATTCAACTATTACACTCTCATCAAGGGGATGTTCAATGGCATTCCCACGTACTGTGTGTGATATATTGGAGCAAACGTGGTCACCGTTTTTCCCACAACTCCGAACAAGTTCTTTAACTTGGTACCTTCGCTGGTATATACTGTGAGTGTGCTGTAGCGTATTGGCGGCACACTTACCGACCTCCATGGCCGTATAAGCTAATTCGGGGTCGTGGATCAGGTCACACAGGGCCATAAGTGCGCGCTGTCTAGTGATGAGTTCGCGGTCGGCCAGCTCTCGATTGAGTTTGGGCAGACCCCTGTCCGCGAACGCGACCGGTGCTTTGGTTGGGTCGATGTGCGGAGGTAGCTTGGCAGAAATTCTCGTGTGAGCCATGTTCCTACTGGCACAGAAGCAAAATTAAGCGACCAACAGTGTTAAATAACCCACGAGCGCCGGAGTGGCGACTGTTTGAACGCGCTCGCGGCTTGGTTCTGTTGCCATAGCAACGCCTGGGGCCTCGTTCTCCCGCCAAGCCGGCCCGGTCTTGCACAACTGTGTGATGCAGAACGAACTGTTTTGTATGACGGCTTTTGAACACAGAGGACTGTGCTGGGTTAACTGATTTCCTTAATATACATGCCGTACGGGGCACGGTTTCCAAATTTTCAGGTGAATAAAAAAACCTTGGAGGCATATTGAACTGTAAGAAGGATAGTACTGGACAGGAAGGAAATGTCGACACATTACGGGAGAAGATAACTTGGGGCAGATGTAATTTAATCCTGAAAACTATGAAGTGATAAGGAGAATGAGAAAAGGCAATATAAACTAGAGGTTGTGATGAAAAGCCTTGGACCTGATCAACAACTTTAACTCTCTTTCCTCAGCTATTAACTGACCTGCTGAGTATTTATAGCATTTTCCGTTTCATTTCAGATTCTAGCATTTGCAGTTTTATTTTTATTTCCAATATAATCTAGAGTATGTTTCTAAAAGAAGTACAATAATAGAGGTCTGGGAGTATATGTCCTTGTAAAACAGAGGTCGGCAACCTATTTGCCTCTGTGGGCCAGATCGCGTATTAATGAGCGGACACTTGGCCAGATAAATGCCATAAAAAAACTTGAAATATGGAAATTATCTATTTAAATACATCTAGTTATGCGTTGCCTCAAATTAATGAATGACTCATGCTAGAAAATCATTTGTGCATAACCAAGGATGCCAATTAGTAATCGAAGAACTCAGTTTAGTTACAATTTATTTCAATCAAGGCATCTTTTGAATCTATTAAAAGAACACAAAGAATCTTTAAACATAAAACGTATGAATACAATGCATTGAATGTTGGTAAATTAAGTATAATAAAAAAGAAAATTTTAATGCAAACAGTCGATAAATCAATGTGAAACTTGATGCTGTTTGTTGCTTGAAAGCTTCTCAATATTGGGTGTCAGACTTGTTGATGCCAAAAGCAAGGCATTAACTAGACGGGCATCAGTCAATCTTGTTCTCAAATGGTTCTTGGTGTGCTTCATTTCTGAAAATAATTGCTCACACAGATAAGTGCTGCCAAACAATGATGCCAACTTTTTTGCATGGTCCACTAAGTTAGGGTCTCGTAATGTCGCCTGATATTTGCCACCTTCTTCACAGCAACATTTTCTAGGCAAATGAGACAAACTGGTTTCCCAGCTTGCTCGAGGTAGGAGTAATCTGGTGCCCAAGTGTCTTGGAAATTTGGGCACTCAGTGTCTACCTTCCTGCGTTTTGCATTCATTGCCATTGGAATCTTTTTCTTTGATTTTATTTCGAAACGCGAGTTATTCAACAAGTATCATAGCACATGTAAATATCTGGATATTTAGCGTGGATTTCTTGTTAAAACACAGTGACGCTGTTTCTGTTTACAAATTTGAACGATCCTATCTGAAAACCTACGCATGCACGGAGAGTATCTAATTCATATTAATAAGGTAGTCTGCCTTCCCGTCATTCGTATATACCAGTGTTTTGTTTGGAACAAAACAGAACCTGGAGCCAGTGTAACAAGACGCCATGCATGTCCATCAGTGTGGTCCTGGGAAACACTCAGAATAAGGAAAAATCGCTCGCGGGCTGGATAAGCATAGTATCCCAATATTTGCTCGCGGGCCAGTCAAAATACCTTCGCGGGCTGGAGGTTGCCTACCCCTGTTGTAGAAAGTGGCAAGGGTGATTGAGAAAGTGGTTAATTGCTTTTCAGATCCTGCATAATACGAGAACAAGAAAATCATTGTGATTTATTTTTCTTTCTTTTTCAATCTTTTTATTAGTTTCATAAAATATAAACATAACATAGCAATAATACAAAATTGTTGGAAATACATTGTTATACTTAAAATGAGTAATTACAAAACCAAATAGTATAAATTGACAATACTCCCAATCATGTAGGATAACAATGAATAATACAGGACGAAAAAAAAACTGGAGAAACATCATGAAAAAAAATAGAAAAATAAACAAACCCCACCCCAAAAAAAAACTAAACTAAACAGAATTAGTCAACTAAACTAAAAAGACTTGGGCAATTCTAACAACGTAAAAATGGAAGAGAAGAAAACCTTAGTGTCGACGACTCCATTCCTCTCAACCAACAGTACAGAGAAGTAAAATGAGTCTGGAAATGGTCAAATTACATCATATGAAAATGCTGAATAAATGGCATCCAAGTTTTTTTTCAAAGTTAACCACACTTCTAATTTTTTCCAAATTCAAACACAACATAGTTTGTGAAAACCAGTGAAATACAGGAGGGTTAATCTCTTTCCAATTCAGCAAAATGGATCTTCTAGCCATTAAAGTAAGAAATGCAATCATCCAATGTGCTGAAGAGGTTAAATGATTTGAGTCTATCATTGGTAATCCAAAAATAGCAGTAACTGGGTGAGGTTTTAAGTCTGTATTCAAAACTGTTGAAATAATATCAAAAATATCTTTCCAATATTTTTCCAACAAAGGACATGACCAAAACATGTGAGTTAAAGAGGCTATCTCGGAATGACATCTATCACATATAGGATTAATATAAGAATAATAACAAAATAGTTTATCTTTGGACATATGAGCCCAGTGCACTACTTTAAACTGTATCAACACATGTTTAGCACATATAGAGGATGAATTAACCAATTGAAGATTTTTTTCCCATTTTTCAATCGGTATAATAATCTTCAGTTCTCTTTCCCAATCAGTTTTAATTTTATTGGAAACATCAAGACATAAATTCATAATTATGTTATAAATAATTGCTACAACACTTTTCTGAGAGAGATTTAGATCTAAAATTTTTTCCAAAGTATCCATTGGATATGAGTGTGGAAAATTAGGAGAAGCAGTAAGTAAAAAGTTTCTAATCTGTAGGTATCTAAAAAAGTGAGATCTGGGTAAATTATATTTATTAGAAAGTTGATCAAAAGACATGAAACAATTATCCAAAAATAAATCTCAAAAACGTACTATACCTTTGGTTTTCCAATCAAAGTAAGCTTGATCCATAGTGGAAGATTGAAAAAGGAAATTAGATAAGGTAGGACTTGCTAAAATAAATTGATTGGATTATTCATTTGTTTATAGATTTATTTTTAAATATATCCTGTTCTGGGTATTATAAAGATTTGGAGAGATTCAAGGGGAATTTACCAAAATGACAAACATGAGATTCTGCAGATGTTGGGAGTCCAGAGCAACACATACAGAATGCTGGAGAACTCAGCAGGTCAGACAGCAACTACAGAAGTGAATAAACAGTCAACATTTTGGGCCAAGACCCTTCTTTAGGACTAGAAAGGAAGGGGAAAAATGCCAGAATAAAAATATGGGCTGAGGGGAAGGAGGACCAGCTAGAATATGATAGGTGGGGCCAGATGAGTGGGAAGATTAAAGGGCTGGAAAAGAAGAAATCTGATAGGAAAGGAGAGTGGTCCATGGGAGAAAGGGTAGAAGGTGGGGCACTAGGGGTAGGTGAGGAGAATAAGTAAAAGACCAGAGAGTAGAATAGAAGAAGAGGGAAGGTGATGTTATTGTTTTTACCAGAAAGAGGAAAAAATTTTCATGCCATCAGATTGGATGCTATCTAGACAGAATATGAGGTGTTGCTCCTCCACTCTGAGTGTGGCATCATCAAAGCAAAATGATTCTTACGATGAGAAACTCTAGTTTTGTTGATCAACTGGAGAATTTAATTCTCTTGGTAACAGAGAACGATATTTGAAATCAAGGTTATGAAAGATAGAAAAAGAGAGGAGTTCCTCACATTGGTGGAGGTTGCAAAAACTAGGAAGCACCAAAGGGGATATATGAAAATACTTTTTATTTACAGAGGTTAAGTCTGTACTGTCACTGTAAGGAAGATAGTGAATTGTCACATTCAAAAAGGAACTGAATAAATCTGTGAATGAAAAGAGTTTACAGGGCTTTGGGGAGAAAATGGTGGAGAGGGCCTAGCTGGATTCCTGTTTTATACAACAGTTATGCACATGATGTGTGTAATAACCTCCTTCCATGTTGTGATCCTGTGATACTTGGGGACTCTTTTAATTAGTCTTGGTGTCTCTGGTAATTTAGTGGTTGACTGATTAGAGCAAAGTTCTCTTACAACACTGTCCTCACCACCATTTTGCAGTGAATTAAAGTCAGCAAGTGCAAATAAGTGACCTCTGAATATATCAACCAAGGAAAGAAGTTTTTATCATTTGGAAGTAGTGGTTACCCTAATAGGGACACTTCAAAATAGGATACCACAAAAACAAAATACTGCTGATCTTGAACATCTGAAAAAAGAATACTGAAAATGTAGGAAGCATTTAGCTGATCAGGTAGTAGAGAGCAAAAGTTACTAGTTCTGTTTGATGATCATTAATGAAAATTAGAGAAGGAGCACAGATTCTACACATTAATGATTACTGATGTCTTTCTCAGACATCCCACCCTGCAAAAACTCAATTCAGTGAGGTAGCACCATCAATTTGCGGGAGACTCCCAGAACTTCCAGGAGAGGTGAGATGTCTGCAATAGAGTAGCTCCTTAGCAGCTAGCCAGCTAGTTTAAATAACATTAGCTATGCTAATGAATGAATGACACCTGTTAAATTCACCTCAACATGTCTTTTACAGTCTTAACCCACCATGGGCAATAGAAAAGTCACTGTTGCTAACAGTGCAGCGAGCAACACTGTCATTATTTTTGATCCCTATTAGGCAGGGGTACACTTTAGTATAGTCTGGGGTGACGTACGTTTTATATTTTCTTTTTTTGGAACACTCTGCCATGGCGCTCTGTCTCTTTCTCTCTCTCTCTCTTGTGGTCGCTTTCGCGCTTGCTCTCACACGGTCGCTCGCTATCTCACACGCTCGCGCGCGCGCTCTCTCTCTCTCTCTCTCTCTATCATGGTCACTCTCTCTCCCTCTCTCGCTCGATCGCTCTCAAAAAAATTGATTTGCGGGATATTGTATATAATTTGCGGGCATCAGGGAGCCACTATTAACATGCGGGAGACTCCCGGAACTTTCAGGAGAGGTGGGATGTCTGCTTTCTGTCAAATGAAGTGGTAAGGATGTTATGTTTCAGGGTTGTGGATTTCCATTTAATCAGTTTCTGAAGGCTGTCATTGTGTCCTGCAACTCATTGTGTGTTTTCAAGTGATGGGTGAGTGGAATGGGTCAGCGTTACTCAGGAACAAAACTTAGAGTGACTGCGTAAAGCATTGGGGGGATAGAGTACTATACTAGTGGACAAACTACCTCAGCAATAACTGGAGTGCCATTCACTGTATTGTTTCCATTCTACAAAGCTATGATTGACTCACAGGCTGATTTGTTTCTGAGGCTCATTAGTATCAGTGCAATTGGGCTGATTCAACTGCTGCACAGTGGCTGGGTGTTCATGGCATGCCCTCTCCGAGGATGGACACCTATTAGTGCTGGAGCTGCAGTGGCTGGTCCTATTGAATTCACCACACATGTATCTAAGTTTCAGAGTCACCCAAGTACTAAGGTTTTCAAGTATTATGTTCATAATCATTTACTTTCAGTATTCTTATGTTTATGATTTGGCTCACTTTTAATGTCCATTCACATATAGAAATTAAAAACAAATTTTCTATGACATTATTGCAGTAAAATTCCAATATCTTGTTTTCTGACTGGTCAGAAGTCCCAGTAGTTCAATGTCCAGTCACCAGAGGATGGATGCCATACTCCTGCTAATACACTAGGACCCCGCTTCCCTTTCTCATTCTAATACTGTACATTAGTGCAGAGATGGCAAACCTGACTGCATGGATTTCCTCTGGGCGCTCCAGTTTCCTTCCATATTCCAAAGACTTACAGGTTAGTAAGTTGTGGGCATGCTATGTTGGTGCTGGAAGCATGGTAACACTTGCAGGCTGCTCCCAGCACATCCAGACTGTTGGACGTTGATGTAAATGAAGCATTCACTGTATGTTTCAATGTACATATCACAAACAAAGCTAATGTTTATCTTTATAATTATGAACTTTTTAATGAAATGGTTGTCTCCTTGCTTATTTGTGTGTATTCATTGTTTTTTTCTTATTAAAAGTATAGCAGAGACAGATTGAAATAAATTAAGTATTTTAGAAAACCTGTTCAAAAATTATTAATATTTTAATTTATTGTCCCAACCAACTGGCAGGCATGTTCAATCTCTCATTGCTACAGTCAGAGGTTCCCACCTGCTTCAAAAGGGCAACAATGATACCAGTGCCGAAGAAGAGAAGGATGAGCTGCCTTATAACTATTGTCCAGTAGTACTCACATCTACAGTAATGAAGTGCTTTGTGAATTTGGTTATGGCTAGAAACAACTGCTGGACCTGGACCCACAGCAATTTGTCTATCACTACAATAGGTCTACAGCGGATGCGATCTCATTGGCTCTTCATGCAGCCACGGATCACCTGGATAATACCAATACTTATGTCAGGCTGCTATTTATTGACAATAACTCAGCATTTAACACTATCAGTTCTGATCAAAAAAACTCCAAAACTTGGGCTGCTGTACCTCCCTCTGCAACTGAATCCTTGATTTCCTCACCAGAAGACCACAGTCTGTATGAATCAGAAATAACATCCACACATCCCTGATAATCAACACTGGTACACATCAAGGATGCGTACTTAGCCCACTGATCTACTCTCTCTACACCCATGACTTTGTGGCTTGGCACAGCTGAAGTACGATCAATAAATTTGCTGATGATGCAACGACTGTTAGCAGAATTTCAGATGGTGACAAGGAAGCATACAGGAGCAAGATAGATCAGGTGGTTGAGTGGCATTGCAAAGTCAGCCTTGCACTCAACGTCAGTAATACCAAAGAATTGATTGTAGACTTCAGAAAGGGTAAAACAAGGGAACATACATCATCAGAGATCCTCATCAGGGGATCAGAAGGGGAAAGGGTGGACAATATCAAGTTCCTGGGTGTTCAAGTTCTCTGAGGGTCTGTCCTTGGCCCAACATACTGATGCACAAAAGCAGCTATGTTTCATTAGGAGTTTGAGGAGATTTGGTGTGTCACCAAAGACACTTGCAAATTTTTACAGATGTGCTGTGGAGAGCATTCTAATTGGCTTCATCACTGTCTAGTGCGGGGTGGGGGAGGGGACCACTACATAGGGTCAAAATGAACTGTAGATAATTGTAAACTCAGTCAGTTATTTTCACATCTTCAAGGAATGATGTCTCAAAAATGCACATCCATCATCAAGGTCCTCCATCACCTAAGACATGCCTTCTCATTAAGAAGGAGGTACAGGAGCCTGAAGGCATACACTCAGTGATTCAGGATCAGCTTCTTCCCCCTATGCCATCAGGTTTCTGAATGGACATTTAATCCATGAACACTACCTCACTATTTGTTTTTTTTTTCTTTTTGCAATACTTACTTACTTTAATATATATATATAGTAACTTATTGATGCATAACAACATATTTCATAACATATGCCAGTGACATTAAATTTGTGATTCTGATTCTGATTATTTCAAAGGTTCATTTATCAAAGTATACAACTCTGAAATTCTTCTTCTCCAGATAGCCATGAAACCAAGAAAGAAAAGAAAGGCAGCACGATCATCAACCCCCAAATCCCTCCTGAACAAAACATGAGAAAGATTGCGTGAGAAACACAGAATATTAAAAACTATAAGACTGAAAAAAAAGGTTATAGTCTAAGTCCATATCCAAAATGCAGAAAACCTGGGTAACATTCTCCGGGCACAGCGGCAGGCCTCTCTGGTACAGAGTAATCAAAGGACAGGCAGCCGGCACTCAACCACCTCACTCGCCTCAATGCTTCAGTCTCCCTCGTCACTTTAATCGGTGCACAATGGAAGCTTTAATCGGTGAATTGGAGTCAAACATAGCTTGTGCCCCATCCCACAGCCTGCCTGTCATTAGATTCATGCACACTGCCTCTGTCTCCCGGAATTCTCTCAGAGACAGCAGAGCTCTGCAACACCCAAATGAGCTCCAAACAGCAAATCACAGGCTCCAACGGTTTCAGAATTACATCCAAAACAAAAAAAAAACATAAAAGCCAAAAAAAGAAGTGAAATATATGGTTTCACAAGCTATCCGGAGATGTCAACCAAAGGAGCATTGTACGCAGGCGCCATCTTGATTGGAAGTCAATTGTCTTTTAAAAAGACAATTGAAAAATACCATCATTTCTTAATGGATGTTTAAATAACTATTTACTATTTAAATACTAATGTGTATACCAGGTCTACGAGGATTTCAAAACATATCATCCAATTCATGTCTTCTCACAACTATCTGGCTGGTGCCAACGGTTCCCGTGAAAACATCTCATGGGCTGTAAAAGATCATTTGCTGATTCACTTGGCAATAAAGGTAATCATAATGTATCTTTCCATGATGGGTAGTGTTTAAAGAATCAAGGGGTGGCACTACATGGCTGTGCCAACAGAATTTTTCTGTATGCCTTCTTAAGCAAACATGCCATAGGTTGCCACCCCTTGTCCTGTGGGGGCATACCTTATTCTGATTGTTGAAAGTTGCTTCTGTTGCGATTGGTTAGTTTAGAAGCTGCAGCTGCTTTTCCGATTGGATGGCTGCCTGATGTCCAGTTTCAAATATCCTGAGTATATAAAATAGCACGTGGAAGAAGCTTGCTCTCTTCTTCCTTTGTTTAAGGCAAGGATGCACATAACGATTGAGAAGGTATATTCTATGTGCACTTTTAACTAAGTGTGTTTGTTGAATGTTCAATGTTTGTTAAATATTCAACATTGTAGTGTCTAACTTGGGGAACATGAATGTTTGGTCGAATTTTTACTGTTTGTAAATAAATGATTAATATACCTATTTGCAAAGAGTGCTTTCTGTATCACTCACAACACGCTGGAGGAACTCAGCAGGTCGGGCAGCATCCGTGGAAATGATCAGTCACCAGACGTACAAACCTGATTGAACATTGCATTTGGTGCTGTGAACAGCATTTGGATTTTCAGTCATAGTCATAGTCATACTTTATTGATCCCGGGGGAAATTGGTTTTAATTACAGTTGCACCATAAGTAATAAATAGTAATAAAACCATAAATAATTAAATAGTAATATGTAAATTATGCCAGGAAAAAAGCCCAGGACCAGCCTATTGGCTCAGGTTGTCTGACCCTCCAAGGGAGGAGTTGTAAAGTTTGGTGGCCACAGGCAGGAATGACTTCCTATGACGCTTTGTGTTGCATCTCGGTGGAATGAGTCTCTGGCTGAATGTACTCCTGTGCCCACCCAGTATATTATGTAGTGGATGGGAGACATTGTCCAAGATGCCATGCAACTTGGACAGCATCCTCTTTTCAGACACCACCGTGAGAGAGTCCAGTTCCGTCCCCACAACATCACTGGCCTTACGAATGAGTTTGTTGATTCTGTTGGTGTCTGCTACCCTCAGCCTGCTGCCCCAGCACACAACAGCAAACATGATAGCACTGGCTACCACAGACTCGCAGAACATCCTCAGCATCGTCCGGCAGATGTTAATGAACCTCAGTCTCCTCAGGAAATAGAGATGACTCTGACCCTTCTTGTAGACAGCCTCAGTGTTCTTTGACCAGTCCAGTTTATTGTCAATTCATATCCCCAGGTATTTGTAATCCTCCACCATGTCCACACTGACCCCCTGGATGGAAACAGGGGTCACCGGTACCTTAGCTCTCTTCAGGTCTACCACCAGCTCCTTAGTCTTTTTCACATTAAGCTGCAGATAATTCTGCTCACACCATGTGACAAAGTTTCCTACCATAGCCCTGTACTCAGCCTTATCTCCCTTGCTGATGCATCCAACTATGGCAGAGTCATCAGAAAACTTCTGAAGATGACAAGACTCTGTGCAGTGGTTGAAGTCCGAGGTGTAAATGGTGAAGAGAAAGGGAGACAAGACGGTCCCCTGTGGAGCCCCAGTGCTGCTGATCACTCTGTCGGACACATTGCGTTGCAAGCACACGTACTGTGGTCTGCCAGTCAGGTAATCAACAATCCATGACACCAGGAAAGCATCCACCCACATCGCTGTCAGCTTCTCCCCCAGCAGAGCAAGGCGGATGGTATTGAACGCATTGGAGAAGTCAAAAAACATGCATTTTTGAGCAGAAATGCACTTCCTTAAGAGGTTATTTAAAAGGGAGGACCCTCAGTATGAGAAATGCAGAGTCCCAGGGTGGACAGATATTAGTGCAGGCTTTGGATATCCGGCTGACTCACTGATGGGTTATAAAATGCCAGTAGATTGGTCAGACCAGTTAGATTTCGCCAGGGTTGAAATGGGACATAACATTGTTTCTATACTTAAATCACTGGATTTTCCCAAAAGAAAAGATAGCTAGCGGGATGCTTTCTGGCTGTTTGCAGCAATTGTAAGGCATCAATTGTAAGGTGAGTCTTAATGAATTGGAAGATCTCAGTCAGCGCTATATTATTCTAAGCAAATCACTATTGATGGCTCAGAGTAGGGCTATGAAGTTAGAAGATATGAAATTACAGATAACCTGTCAGCAAATGAAGGTACAGAATTTAGAGGCAGCTTGAAGGGCCTATTGGGAACCTGATCCCATCAAGGTTTGAGCCATGTTGAGACGAGGCGATGATCCTACCACAGGGCTGGATGATGAAAATGAGAGAGAGAGAGTAGAGTGGATCCACCAGTTTAATCACCTTCTCCCTTGTGTGTACAAAACAGTATAAGCCTGGTCAGTGATTACGCGTTTCCACACCCGCTGTGGGGAGCATCGATTCGCAGATTCTTCCTCTCCGGAGGGGGAGGAGGAGGCTCAGGAGGTTCAGATGGTGTGATGAACATTTTCAAGACAACAGAGCTCAGAGAATTCACCGCTAAGTAATTAGTGAGTTTAGGGGATAGGTATAGACAAAAGGCTGGTGAGTCTTTGGCCATGTGGTTATTGAGGGTATGGGGGAGTGGTGTACCAAAGTGAGCCTATCTAGTAGAACGATGGGTGTCTTAGGGAGCTTACTGTCCCAACATGCGATCAATAATACCCTGAGAACACTGCTTGTTTCCCCTGAGCATAATGTATCACTAATGTTCTGGGTAATGGCAGCAGCTAAACTTAGATATCCCAGTCTTACTGAATGGAATTTAAAACCCCAAGCAGAATGGAGCACAGTAGAGGAAAGTATTAAGGTTCTATGTCAGTGGGCTCTTATCACAGAAATATACCACGATCGTGATAGCCCATCAGAGAATGTTGAATTAAGTTCTGGAATGGTGGGACACATGGTTACAGAAGCAGTTTTCCTGATAAAAGAGGTAGTGCTGTCTTTAATAGCATGAGCTGCTGGTTATCCTATAAGTGCAATGATTCAATTATTACAAGGTTTAGAGTATGTAGAAGAGGATGCACGTAGCCAGGTACAGAAGTTAGATTAGCAGATGGAGAGTGAGGGATCCCACATGTCCTGTAAAGAACATTTTCAGTGTTGCTTTAAGCTGGGGTTCCAGAGGAGAAGGTAAATGGGATTCCTACCCCCACCCTCTCTGCAATATGGAGGAAGTTCTGTATGAAAAAGCAAAAAAGGGAGACAGTTGAGGAGGAAGGGTCTTTCTTTAAGTTGTCTACTGATAAGGGTTCCTTTTGTCCTCTGCCAGATTCCTCATACTTCATTCAGGGTTCTCTGCAAAGGAAATCGGTTCGCCAGCGGTGAGAATTGGTGGCGGGGGGGGGGGCGGGGCAGGGGGTGGTTAGTACATTCATTTCCCATTGTTGTAGAGAGGAAGTCATTTGTATCCCTCTTCCGTGTAAATGCATGAATGATTTGAGTGCAGGGAAATGTGAGGTGTGGCCAGACACATCAGTTTGCTTGTGTGTGTGTGTGTGTGTGTGTGTGTGTGTGTCCTTTAAGAGATTGTAAATGTGTTGGCTCCCACCCAGTTGCTTTTTCCTTATCAGTTGTTCTCTGATAAGTGCTGTTTCTCATGAGAAATTAACTGGTCTGTTTTAATTTTGTACAGTTCCATAGGAAATTTTAAAGAAGAGGAGTACATCCGGGCATTGTGCTTTGTGATTTGTGTTTTGTGTTCTAATCTGTTTATGTGTGTATTATGTCTTAGTTTGTTACATTGTTACTTGTTTTCTCCATGGTTTTTGTAATTGGTTTTAGGGATGACTCATTTTTCATAGTGGCCCTAAGAAATTTGAGTTGAAATTTGGTCAAAATTTGGGCAACTTTATTCCGGATATGAGATGGCACATTTCAGAGGGAATTGAGCATTTGGGGAGCATTTGTTGGATGCTGATTTCAGGGAATTGGGCATTTGGTGGATGCTGATTTCTGGTGGGAGATCCAGGGGATGGCGTTTTGAATTTGCACACTGGACCAACAGGTCAGGTGCTGAATTTGTATGAAGATTCTACTCCATCACAGAAGGAATGCTGCTGATATCGATCCCTTTGGCAACAAAGAAAGACTATTGGTGGAAATTATCTGACCTCTTGGGTTTTGGCATTCTGTTTTGGGGGAGCTAGGAGGGAGTAATCTATTTCAGCCAACCTCAACCTTAAGGTAACAGCCCTGGTGGAGTGAGTGTTTTAAGGGCTGGTATTTTCCTATGTACCATTTATACAACTGGAAGGTCCTGACTCTTAAAAGTGATTTCCCCATCTGCCTGGGAGTGCTGGTGTAGGTGGTATGTTGAGTACAAGTACAAGATGCATGGTGGATGGCAAGTGTGAGCAGGAGCTGTACCCTAGGACGGGCTATGATGCTCTTGTGAAGCTGGGCACTTGTTGGAAGCTGAATGGCACTTAACTGGATATGCAGTTCCGAAGCCTACCTGTGGTTCCCACAGGGTGGTGCGGTTGATATTTGGTGCCGTAAGTATGCCACCCCAGTGCCCTGAATGAGTACCATGCCCATGCTGGTCAGTAAGAGAGCTATTACAAAGAAAGGGTGTTTTGAATGATAGCCTTTCTCAGCATGGTACAGCCAGACAATCCTAGGATGCCTTGGACTACCTGCTCACAAAGGAAGATGGCACTTGTATTGTTATTTATTAAGAATGCTGCACCTGCATTCCTGATGGGTTGGTGAACATCAGTTACCTGGTTGATCATATCTCAGAGTCAATGTATAAAACTAAGTGGGGACCATCTCATTGGTTATTACACTCCAGGTGGGGCTGGTGGCCTTTTGGGGCACAGGGAGGCTGGTAGACTACTGTGGTACACTGGGAGGTGATTATTGGGTTTACAGTACTCTTGTGATCTATGTATAACTTAGTTGGGAGTTTGTGAGTGTCTTACTAGTCTGAGGGTTGGATCATCACGTTTGCAACTTTTGAGCGGTGGGGTACCCTGGGGTATCTTATTCCATTGTGATTGGTTAGTTTAGAAACTAACTTTTCCGATTGGATGACTGCCTGATGTCCAGCTTCAAATATCCTGAGTATATAAAATAGCACGTGGAAGAGGCTTGCTCTCTTCTTCCTTTGTTTAAGTCAAGGATGCACATAACAATTGGGAAGGTATACTCTATGTGCACTTTTAACTAAGTATGTTTGTTGAATATTCAGCTTTGTATTGTCTGCAACTTGGGGAATATGAATGTTTGGTTAAATTTTTACTGTTTGTAAATAAATGCTTAATATACCCATTCACAGAGAGTGCTTTCCGTATCACTTGCCAGAGGCACAAGCCTGATTGAACATTACACACCTGTACTAGTGCTTTGGTTCCCCTGCTTTCTCTGAAACACCAGGGCCTTAGTTTCCACATTCACCACTCACCACCAAAGTCCTAAGCATGCCAGACTATCACTGTACTTTGATGGCTGGAAACATTTCATTAGATTCCATGGCAGGTAATTAGTTGTATGGCAGTGTTTTACAAAAAAATCCACACATAGAATATTTCTCATCTACTGAACAGATCTGTTAAGTGTCATTGACTCTGTTAGCAACTGTCACAGTGCATAGATATAACGTTCCTAAGTGGCAGTCTGTCTAACCTAATTTATGTATTGTGCAACTTATGTCAGAATATGACACTTCTAACACTTCACATCTTCTCAAACTTGGCACAGATGTCATTCTGTATTTGCTTATTTTTAAAGTTAAAATGACAACTACAGTATAACTTCTAATAAATGCTTATCTTTCCATAATGATATCAAGATAACACTAATGCCCTTTGTCAAGCAGCAAAAACTTCATGAAAACTGTATCAATCATTGAGCTCTTCACCCCATTGCAGAATACAATAAAAACTGAGTAAAAGAATGCATGTTAAGTTCTGTAGTCAAGGTTATTCAAGGCAAATGGTTGATCAATGGTATACATAGCTCTGAATCTCAGCAGGTCCTCATTGTGTTCCATATTTCCTTATTAGTGTTAGAGCTGAATAAATGACCACATTTATTCTTTTACAAACAAGTGATGGAATCAATTACGATGAAAGCAGTATGTGTACTGCACTTTGCAGGCAGAAAATAGAAATCTACAGATCAGGGTAATATGGCCACAAAATATCTTGGACTAAGAGGTACCAGAATCGCTAGCAAAAAAAAAGATAGTGTCAATAGCAGAAATGGTCAAGCAGGATCTGTGGAAGGTGAATCCACAAAATTTGTTGGGTCTTAGAATTGAATGGAATACACAATACAGTTCAGTCTGTCTATATGCTGATGTTCACATTCCACTACCTTCATAAGGTCAGCTGGTGGCGCAGTGAGATCAGCGCTGGGCTCGAGAACGGAGGTTCCCGAGTTCGATCCAGAGACAGACCGCCCCTGTGCACGCACTCCATCCACGCCGGGTTGATGTCGAGCTCGCAACTCGGCCTCATAAAATAATTCTGCGAAATGTCTGTGCGAGGAGTGGCGACCCACACAGCCTTTCGAGTTGCCCTTGTAAGGCATGAAAATGCCCGATGCTGGCCTCTCAGGTCTGAGTCGACATCATCATCATCATCACATTCATAAGACCATAAGATATTGGAGCAGAAGTAGGCCATTCAGCCCATCGAGTCTGCTCCACCATTCAATCATGGGCTGATCCAATTCTTCCAGTCATCCCCACTCCCCTGCTTTCACCCCATACCCTTTGATGCCCTGGCTAATCAAGAACCTATCAGTCTCTGCCTTAAATATACCGAATGACTTGGCCTCCCCAGCCACTCGTGGCAACAAATTCCACAGATTTACCACCCTCTGACTAAAGTAATTTCTCCACATCTCAGTTCTAAAAGGACGTCCTTCAGTACTGAAGTCCTGTCCTAGAATCCCCTACCATAGGAAATAACTTTGCCATATCTAATCTATTCAGGCCTTTTAACATTCTTAATGTTTCTATGAGATCCCCCCTCATTCTCCTGAACTCCAGAGAATACAGACCAAGAGCTGCCAGACATTTCTTATATGGTAACCCTTTCATTCCTGGAATCATTCTCAAGAATCTTCTCTGAACCCTCTCCAATGTCAGTATATCCCTTCTAAAATAAGGAGCCCAAAACTGCACACAATACTTCAAGTGCGGTCTTACAAGTGCCTTATAGAGCCTCAACATCACATTCCTGCCCTTACATTCTATACCTCTAGAAATGAATGCCAACATTGCATTCACCTTCTTCACAACTGACTCAACCTGGAGGTTAACCTTTAAGGTATCTTGCACAAGGACTCCCAAATCCCTTCGTATCTCTGCATTTTGAATTCTCTCCCCACCTAAATAATAGTATGCCCATTTATTTCTTCCACCAAAGTGCATGACCGTACACTTTCCAATATTGTATTTCATTTGCCACTTCTTTGCCCATTCCCCTAAACTATCTAAGTCTCTCTGCAGGCTCTCTGTTTCTTCAACGCTACCTGCTCCTCCACTTATCTTTGTATCATTGGCAAATTTAGCCACAAATCCATTAGTACCTTAGTCCAAATCTTTGACATACATCGTAAAAAGCAGTGGTCCCAACACCGATCACTGTGGAACTCCACTGGTTCAGGCTTCCTCTTATTGTTTACTTGTAAAAGCTCATTGAAAAATGACATGTTAATACCTAGAACATGGCACTGTATATCGCAGTGTTTATCATATCTCTAAGGAAAATAGGAATCCTTTGACTTATCAAGATGTATCATGAAAGGTCTAAATGCTGGAACTTCATGTCCAACAACAGTGTGGGAAAACTTCATCAGAAAGACTAAAGCAGTTCAGGAATGTACCTTCATCACAACCTTCTCAAGGGCAATTAGGAACGGGCAATAGCTGCTGCTATTTTTAAATGATAAAAGAAATATATTGTTTTACTTTGTTAGCAAATATAGTTTTGAAATAATTCATTATTTGTGAAATATTGTTGAGGTAGTTCTGAGATTTAAGTACGTATCATTTTTTTCAAAACATAATGCCAGTCTTTAATCAGCAAAAGATAGTTCAGTGCTTTTGGTTCCACCAGTTAACACAGAAACAAAAATATCTATGACGACCATAACAGGAGAATCTTCTGATATGAAGAAATTGTAGCATAAAGCTATGTGTACATAGCTGACATTTTGAAATCGCTGGTATGTTTCTTAGTTTTTAATTTTACCATTGCCCTAAGGATTATCCTCACAAGAACCCTCCAGATTAAATGCAATATGCCAAATTTAATGCATATAATCAATTTATCAAATAAAGGCACCACTCCCACATTACAACTTCTAATACTAGAAAGGCTAAGTGTTGTTACATTGAAAACATTAAATAATTCCGACCTAATGAGGTGATAATTATAAAAATAACAGAAAAAGGAAGTTCTGCAGAACAATAGTTACATAGTTCAAATTTCAACATTTTATTCTCCTTACTTTAGTTATATATAGGAAAACTATTGTAAATAAATTGTAAAATTATTTAAAAGTTAATAAGTAAGTAATATGATACTTAAATAATTGAGAAAATACCATCAGTAATAACAGAAAAGGGTTTGTGATTTATTAAATAATATCCCATACTTTGTGAAACTGCAAAAATAATCCTGGTCATCTGCTTCCCTTGCTTATTGTAATTACCACTGTTTGGGAAAGCTTCAGTGAAATATGTTGAAAGTAAATGATAAATACATTATTACTCTTGTGATAAGGGCTATGCCATCATAATATCAATCTAATTGAGACTGAGAAGCAAATGGCGAAACATATAAACATTATCGAGTTGAAACAATAAATCATCACTAATCATCTAAATATATTCCATGTTACTGTTCACAATGAATCAGAAAATACATTGCTCAAAAAGCCCTTTTCTATAAGAGTGAATCTTATGTTCATCGTCTCTCCTCTTCCTCCTCCTCCTTCTTCTTCATGAAAATGGAGATGGATGGATTAGTAAGTTTGCAGATGATATGAAGATTTGTGGTGTTGTGGATAATGTAGAAGACTGGCAAGAATACAGCAGGATCAGTTGCAGATACGAGCAGTGAAATGACAGATGGAGTTTAAACCCAGCCAAATATGAAGTGTTGCACCTTCAAATGTAAAGAGACCGTACAAGAGCAGAGGGATCTTGGGGTCCAAGTTCATAACTCCCTGAAAGAAAGAAAACTGGCTATTCAGGTTGTTAGGGTGGTTAAGAAGGCATACATATCTTTAATAGTCCAGGCATTGCGTTCAAAAGTCAGGAAATTAAGTTGCAGCTTTATAAACGTCTACTTAGGCTGCATCTAGAGTATTACGTACTACGGAATTATGGGAAAGTTACATACGTGGATAGAGTGTTGGCTGATTGGAGGAAACAGAGAGTGGGAATAAAGGGATCCTATTCTGGTTGGCTGCTGGTTACCAGTGGTGTTCCACAGGGGTCCTTGTTGGGGCCGCTTCTTTTTACATTGTACATCAACGATTTGGATTATGGAATAGATGGCTTTGTGGCTAAGTTTGCTGACGATACGAAGATAGGTGGAGGGGCCGGTAGTGCTGAGGAAACGGAGAGTCTGCAGAGAGACTTGGATAGATTGGAAGAATGGGCAGAGAAGTGGCAAATGAAGTACAATGTTGGAAAGTGTATGGTTATGCACTTTGGCAGAAAAAATAAACCGACAGACTATTATTTAAATTGGGAAAGAATTCAAAGTTCGGAGATGCAACGGGACTTGGGAGTCCTTGTACAGGATACCCTTAAAGTTAACCTCCAGGTTGAGTCAGTAGTGAAGAAGGCAAATGCAATGTTGGCATTCATTTCTAGAGGAATAGAGTATAGGAGTAGGGATGTGATGTTGAGGCTCTATAAGGCGCTGGTGAGACCTCACTTGGAGTACTGTGGGCAGTTTTGGTCTCCTTATTTAAGAAAGGATGTGCTGACGTTGGAGAGGGTACAGAGAAGATTCACTAGAATGATTCCGGGAATGAGAGGGTTAACATATGAGGAATGTTTGTCCGCTCTTGGACTTATTCCTTGGAGTTTAGAAGAATGAGGGGAGACCTCATAGAAACATTTCGAATGTTGAAAGGCATGGACAGAGTGGATGTGGCAAAGTTGTTTCCCATGATGGGGGAGTCTAGTATGAGAGGACATGACTTAAGGATTGAAGGGCGCCCATTCAGAACAGAAATGTGAAGAAATTTTTTTTAGTCAGACGGTGGTGAATCAATGGAATTTGTTGCCACGGGCAGCAGTGGATGCCAAGTCATTGGGTGTATTTAAGGCCGAGATTGATAGGTATCTGAGTAGCCAAGGCATCAAAGGTTATGATGAGAAGGCGGGGGAGTGGGACTAAATGGGAGAATGGATCAGCTCATGATAAAATGGCGGAGCAGACTCGATGGGCCAAATGGCCGACTTCTGCTCCTTTGTCTTATGGTCTTATGGTCTTAACCCCTCCAAAGGCAGCATATCTTTTTTTAGATATGGGCTCCAAAATTGCTCACAATACTCAACATTACATTCCATGATTGCTTTTATATTCTCGCCCTCTTGAACTGAATGGTAAAGTTTCATTCAGCCTCCTTACTACTGACTTAACCTGAGGGAATACTGTTCTAGGACTCCCTAGTCCCTTTGCACTTCCAATTTCTGAATTCACTCCCTATTTCAAAAATAATCTACACGTCTATTTCTAAAACCAAAATGCATGTCCATATACTTCCCTACACTCTGTATTCTATCTACCATTCTTCTAATCTATCCAAGTCCTTCAGCAGTTTCCTGCTTCCTCAGCCCCTCCACCTATCTTACATCATCCGCAAACTCGGCCATAAAGCCATCAATTCCATCTTCCAGTTCATTAACTGTGAAAAGTAGTGGACCCAACACCTCACTGGCAGCCACTCTTTGTCACCTGCAGTCAGCCAATTAGGCTCATGTGCAGCATTTTGTCAAGGGCCCTCAGAGATTCCAAGTAAAAAATATTCACAGACTCTCCTTTGTCTATCCTGCCTGTTATTTCATCAAAAAATTCCAAATATTTGTTAAAATAAACTTATCAGGCATAATTGTACATTACATGGATTGTTAGGGAAGCACATGAAGTAAATAGCGTTGGAAAGTTTGAAAGAAAGTTGCCAAACTTTAATGAGATAGAATCAACTACAACTGTGAACACTATATTGTGTTTTTGTAATCGGCAGCTGGTCTTTTAGTCAAAAGGGTATTTTCTGATCCCGTTTAATCTTATTTTAATTCCTGCTAACTGTAACTTCCATGACAATCTTATAAAAATACTGAATTAGTTCTATACAATTAGGCTATGATACATCATGATGCATAGAAGAACTTAGCAAATATTTGAATATATGCAGCCTATTTGATTAAAAAAATTAATTTAAATTAATTATAACATTGATATGTACAGTACTTCAATCTCCATCAATTCTGTGATTTACAACTTCTTTCTATGCCAATATGTCAAATGGAGAAGAAAACTCTCATACTGTATGTAAAAGAAGCACACATTTAGGTAAATTTCTCAGTACTCTGCAAAATTTAGCATAGTAAAGGAGTTTCACGTCTTGTTATTTCCAGAATTTGAACAGGCAATTATAGACTAGTTAATCTGATATCAGTGGTGGGGAAGATGCTGGAATCAATTATAAAAGATGTAACAGCAGCATATTTGGATAGCAGTGGCAGGATAGGCCTGAGTCAGCATGGATTTACGAAGGGGAAATCATGCTTGACTAATCTTCTGGAAATTTTTAAGAATTTAGCTATGAAAATCCACATGGGAAAGCCAGTGGATGTAGTGTACCTGAACTTTCAAAAAGCCTTTGATAAGGTCCCACATAGGAGGTTAGTGTGCAAAATTAGAGCAAATGGTATTGGGGGGTAGAGTACTGACATGGATAGAAAATTGGTTGGCAGACAGGAAACAAAGAGTAGGGATTAATGGGTCCTTTTCAGAATGGCAGGCAGTGACTAGTGGGGTATCGCAAGGCTCAGTGCTGGGACCGCAGCTATTTACAATATACATTAATGATTTAGATGAAGGGATTAAAAGTAACATTAGCAAATTTGCAGATGACACGAAGCTGGGTGGCAGTGTGAAATGTGAGGAGGATGTTATGAGAATGCAGGGTGACTTGGACAGGTAAGGTGAGTGGCAGATGCAGTTTAATGTGGATAACTGTGAGGTTATCCACTTTGGTATCAATAACAGGAAGGCAGATTACTACCTGAATGGTGTCAAGTTAGGAAAAGGGGAAGTACAATGAGATCTTGGTGTCCTTGTTCGTCAGTCACTGAAAGCAAGCATGCAGGTACAGCAGGCAGTGAAGAAAGCTAATGGCATGCTGGTCTTCATAACAAGGGGAATTGAGTATAGGAGCAAAGAGGTCCTTCTGCAGTTGTACAGGGCCCTGGTGAGACCACACCTGGAATATTGTGTCCAGTTTGGTCTCCAAATTTGAGGAAGGACATTCTTGCTATTGAGGGAGTGCAGCATAGGTTCACGAGGTTAATTCTCGGGATGGAGGAACTGTCATATGTTGAAAGATTGGAGCAACTGGGGTTGTATACACTGGAAATTAGGAGGATGAGAGGGGATCTGATTGAAACATATAAGATTATTAAGGGATTGGACACGCTAGAGGCAGGAAACATGTTCTCGATGTTGGGGGAGTCCAGAACCAGAGGCCACAGTTTAAGAATAAGAGGTAGACAATTTAGAACGGAGTTGAGGAAAAACTTTTTCACACAGAAGGTTGAGGTTCTGTGGAATGCTCTGCCTCAGGAGGCAGTGGAGACCAATTCTCTGGATTCTTTCAAGAAAGAGTTAGATAGAGCTCTTAAAGATAGTGGAGTGAAGGGATATGGGGAGAAGGCAGGAAAAGGGTACTGATTGTGGATGATCAGCCATGATCATAGTGAATGGTGGTGCTGGCTTGAAGGGCTGAATAGCCTACTCCTGCACCTATTGTCTATTGTCTATTGAATTTGGATCCATCCTTAATTCTTATAAGAAGGTTTAAACCTAAAAGAATCAAATGGGCCTAGTGCCTTTTTTACAATTTATTGCACCTCTACTTCAGCTATTATTAAGTATTAATATGCAGACATATCACTTTAAAGGTGGAAGAGGAACACAAAAGAAGACTGCAATTTACTCAAGCACTTTCTTAGGAGTGGGCACAGTGAAGTGTTTGTTTGCATTTACGAGGAAATCTACAGATGCTGGAATTTCAAGCAACACACATAAAAGGTGCTGGTGAATGCAGCAGGCCAGGCAGCATCTCTAGGAAGAGGTACAGTCAACGTTTCAGGCCGAGACCCTTTTTCAGGACTAACTGGAAGAAGAGATAGTAAGAGATTTTAAAGTGGGAGGGAGAGGGGGAGATCCAAAATGATAGGAGAAGACTGGAGGGGGAGGGATGAAGCCAAGAGCTGGAAAGTTGATTGGCAAAAGGGATATGAAAGGATCATGGGACAGGAGGCCTAGGGAGAAAGAAAGGGGGAGGGGGGAATCCCAGAGGATGGGTAAGGAGTATAGTGAGAGGGACCTCTCTCTGCTTTCCGCAGGGATCGCTCCTTCCGCAACTCCCTTTCCATTTGTCCCCCCCATCCCTTCCCACCGATCTCCCTCCCGGCACCCATCCTTGTCAGCGGAACAAGTGCTACACATGCCCTTACACTTCCTCCCTCACCACCATTCAGGGCCCCAGACAGTCCTTCCAGGTGAGGCAACACTTCACCTGTGAGTCGGCTGGGGTGATATACTGCGTCCGGTGCTCCCGATGCAGCCTCCTATATATTGGCGAGACCCGACGCAGGCTGGGAGACCGTTTCCCTGAACACCTACGCTCTGTCCGCCAGAGAAAGCAGGATCCCCCAGTGGCCACAAATTTTAATTCCACGTCCTATTCCCATTCTGATATGTCTATCCACGGCCTCCTCTACTGTCAAGATGAAGCCACACTCAGGTTGGAGGAATAACACCTTATATTCCGTCTGGGTAGCCTCCAACCTGATGGCATGAACATTGACTTCTCTAACTTCCATTAATGCCCCACCTCCCTTTTGTATCCTATCCGTTATTTATTTATTATTATTATATATATTTTTTCTCTCTCTTTTTCTCCCTCTGTCCCTCTCACTATACTCCTTGCCCATCCTCTGGGATTCCCCCCTCCCCCTTTCTTTCTCCCTAGGCTTCCCATCCCAAGATCTTTTCATATCCCTTTTGCCAATCAACTGTCCAGCTCTTGGCTTCATCCCTCCCCCTCCTGTTTTCTTCTATCATTTTGGATCTCCCCCTCCCCCTCTCACTTCCAAATCTCTTACTATCTCTTCCAGTTAGTCCTGACGAAGGGTCTCAGCCCAAAACATTGACTGTACCTCTTCCTAGAGATACTGCCTAGCCTGCTGTGTTCACCAGCAACTTTTATGTATGTTGTTTGTTTGCATTTATTAGTTCCTTATTTTGGCTCTAAAATTATCAATCTTATTGTGATAACATGGTAAACAATTCAAAATAATAGACGCAAGGGGAAATTTAGTCACTGGTGCCTGGAGCTACGCTACAAAATAAACTAAATCTTCTTATACAATAGGTACACAACTCAAGCTGACCCTTGAAACAATCTATATTACGATTCTAAACTAATTTCAAGTTGACACATTTAAAAGAATTTATAATTTCTCAA